>NW_012102232.1:1486083-1487841 GCF_000951045.1 Mandrillus leucophaeus | reverse complement strand
AAAAAAAAAAAAAAGAAAGAAAAGAAAAAGAAAAAAAGAAATTGTCATTGCAGAGCAGAAAATGGAGAGACTCAGGGAAGAACAGCCAATCAGGTAGAACAGGGCCATGGGTAGCGTGGGGGAAGGGCCAGACTTTGATATTTCTGAGACCAAACTGGCAGTCTTTAATCTTGGATGTGGTGGTGGTGACAGTGGGGGTGAATGGCAGATAGTGAGCCCTGTCACTGAAGCCAGACCCCACTGAGATGACTGACAATTATGCAAATTATTGTTGGGTTTCGCCATCCTGTTCCCATTCTCCCTTTCACTGGCTTCTACTCCTCAAACTTGATATTCACCATATGGTTTTATTCTAAGCATGGATGGAGCTTTCGGAGAGGAAAATCTCGTTGCTCTTTATTGCAGCCATTAAAAATAAATCGTAAGGGGACGCATGGCAGATCCTCAGCATTTGTATTACATTTGCTTAGCTTAAGTGCTCGGAGCACATCACGACATACAGGTGCAAAAACAGTCCATGTCTGGCTAGAATTTGGCAGCAGGTTTAATCATCATCATCTGTGAAATAAAAGGCTTTTTGTAACTCAGTTGATTAACACAGAACCACATTTCTTTAAGTGGTCCTTTCATTTTTAAAAATGCTGAAATGAAGAATCATGGCTTGTGAACATGTAACTAAAAAAGAAGGAACGTTTTTTCAGTAGTTCAGCACTTTTAAAAGGCACAGCAGGGCTGACCCTGGTAGACTGTGAAGCCTGGAAAACATCCTCTCCCAGCTGCCCACACTTCCTGCCCCCTGCAGGGCTCTGTCTCAGGCCTGGTTCCCCTGGGCTGAAGCGAGAGCTCAAGAGATGGCTGAGAAATGCTGGGTGTTGAGGCTTCGGTGATGGCCAGGCATGACGGCTGTTCCACCTCCTCTGTGAGTGCCTTGTGACGGGGTGAGGGGAGCGGAAGGGGAGGGAGGTGGAGGTGGTGTCCTGTCTGGTGCACAAGGAAGAGAGAACTGTCAAAGTAAGATCAGTGCTGGGTTCTCCATCGAAGATAATGGGCTTAGGATCAGTGTATTAAGAGCTTCTGGTGACATGACAGAGAAACCCAGAAATAGAGCCAGGACAACAGGTACACTGGTGGCGAAATACTGCCAAGAGGCTTAGCTTCCCCTTAAAGGCAACACAGAGCTTCCCAAATCCAGTGTTATGACAAAATGCATTGAAATTCCCTTGAAAACACTACAGTAATAAACTCATAAAACAATGTGTGATTAATTGGCAAACTTTTCTAAAGATAATGTTTTTGGTGATGGTGGGAACTGGCCTATGCTACAAGTGTAAATTACTATAATCTCTCTAGAAAAAAACGTTTGACTACGCAATTTTACTGCTATAAGCCATGTAAGGAAATGTGTAAAAAAAAAAAAAAAACACAGAGATATAGAAGCAAAGATGTTCTATACAAAATTACATTTTGAAAAAATTTGAATATAAAATGTGAAGTACATTGGTGAAACAGATTATGGCACTTTTATGTTAAGGAATATTAGCCATTATAAATCATATTTCAGAAGACCCTTTAATAACATAGGGATACGTTCATGATTATGTCATTAAGACCATAGCAAGTTTCTTTTTTTTTTTTTTTTGAGACGGAGTCTCGCTCTGTAGCCCAGGCAGGAGTGCAATGGCCCGATCTCAGCTCACTGCAAGCTCCGCCTCCCGGGTTCATGCCATTCTCCTGCCTCAGCCTCCCGAGTAGTTGGGA
>NW_012102232.1:1473172-1485253 GCF_000951045.1 Mandrillus leucophaeus | reverse complement strand
TATTAGAGCTTCATATACTAGTATTTAGCATACGAAGTTCCCAATTAAATAATTCCTTGCAGTTGTTTTGCAAAAGAGTATGACTTAAGAAATTTTTGGGGGCCAGGTGCAGTGGTTCACGCCTGTAATCCTAGCACTTTGGGAGGCCGAGGCAGGTGGATTGCCTGAGCTCAGGAGTTCGAGACCAGCCTGGGCAACACGGTGAAACCCAGTTTCTACTAATGAAAATACAAAAAAATTAGCCAAGCGCGGTGGCGTGCGTCTGTAGTCCCAGCTACTCAGGAGGCTGAGGCAGGAGAATTGCTAGAACCCGGGAGGTGGAGCTTTCAGTGAGCCGAGATCGCACCACTGCACTACAGTCTGGGTGACAGAGTAAGACTCCATCTCTAAAAAATAAAATTAAATTAAAAAATGTGTGTGCTTGTAAACTCTCTACAAAGAGCTGTCCGTCAGTGGCTTGGAGGCTGAGCAGAGGGGGTGCAGATGTGCTGCAGGGCCGTCCTCGCCGCAGACCCGGGACTGACTTAGCTTTCCACTGA
Organism: Mandrillus leucophaeus; assembly: GCF_000951045.1. NCBI lineage: Eukaryota > Metazoa > Chordata > Mammalia > Primates > Cercopithecidae > Mandrillus > Mandrillus leucophaeus. Next base: position 1,484,714 of record NW_012102232.1, on the reverse strand, counting down.
AAGCTGGCTGAGATGTCTCCAGGCACAACTGCTGAGCAATGAGATCCTGCCCAGCAGGGATGAACCCTCCAGACAGTGGGAACAGGAGGGGACAAGAGCAATGAGGAACCCCCTGGGCGAGAGAGCTGCTAGTGAAGGATATACAGTAAGAAAAGATTGGAATGCTGGAGCCGTGCTGGAGCTGAAGTCTGCTGTTGCACCACCACATTATTTCCCTTCTTGTACCATGGAAAACAAGGAGCAGAGGGGTAACTGCCGTGCCAGCACAGAGCACAGGGAGCCCCTACACTGCCATCCTTCAGAAAACGGTTATAATAAATCTAAAAGCTTATGTTTATGATGTGAATGGTACACCCTTACAAGTGATACCTTTGTGCAGTCCACAACCTACACAACCATGCTTGGTAGCCCTAGGTTTCCAGGAACACAAAGGAAGACAAAGAGCAACCTTTCCCCGTTTAAATGTAGCTTTGTGGTAAATGAGATGCATGTTTCATCTTCTAAGGCCTTACTGGAAGCAAAGCTGATTTTCCAGTGCTTACCTATGCTGCCTAGGTTCAGGGGAGTGGGAAGGACGAAGGGGCTCCAAGGGGCAGAGAGAGGGCGCCCACCCACCCCACAGCTGTTTAGATGGGGAACAAGGGCTAATAAGAGTTCACACGAAAAATGACACATCTTTCAGATTTGGGACACAAAGAAGATACCACAGAGTCTTATATTACTATTTTTTGAGACAGGGTCTTGTTCTGTAGCCCAGATTGGAGAGCAGTGGCATGATCATAGCTCACTGCAGGCTTGACCTCTCGGGCTCAAGTGATCCTCTTGCCTCAGCCTCCTGAGTAGCTGGGACTATAGGCACGCCCACCACACCTGGCTAATTTTTTTTTTTTTTTTTTTGGTATTTTTTGTAAAGATGGGGTCGTCATGTTGGCCAGGCTGGTCTCAGACTCCTGAGCTCAAGCAATCCACCCACCTTGGCCTCCCAAGGTTTTGGGATTACAGGCATGAGCCACAGCACCTGGCCTTTTGGGGTTATTTTAACATTCCACTTTGAACCAGAAATCTCTCCATCCAAGTTTAAATTCACTAATAGTAGTTGTCAAACACACTAGCAAGGCATAGCAGCAAAATCACTGTATATATTATAAATCATTCTGGAAATTAATATATGCACTGAACTCAATATCCAGTTGCTTTCTCTTTTTTTTTTTTTTTTTTGAGATGGAGTCACGCTCTGTAGCTCAGGCTTGAGTGCAGTGACAAGATCTCGGCTCACTGCAACCTCTGCCTCCTGGGCTCAGACGAATCTCTTGCCTCAGCCTCCCAAGTAGCTGGCATTACAGGCGCCCGCCACCACACCTGGCTAGTTTTGTATTTTTAGTAGAGACTAGGTTTCATCATGTTGGCCAGGCTGGTCTTGAACTCCTGACCTCAGGTGATCCACCTGCCTCAGCCTCCCAAAGTGCTGGCATTACAGGTGTGAGCCACCGTGCCTGGCCTCCTGGGTTGCTTATCTTGTTTACCATTTCATGTTTTTCCTTAAAGGAAAAATATCGCCCTCACAGATTATTCTCAGAGATTCTGAGAAAAACACAGAAAGAATGCACTGCGGTCTTTTCCCATCATGGTCTCTATCATACTATCTCAAGCATTTATCCCCTAGTCCTGGCGCCCAGGACTTAAGAAAAACATAATTCCAACAGAAAGCCAGGAGCACAGAGCCACTTACTGCTCTCTGGACAGAAGAGCCGGTTCCTTCGTCCTCCTCCCCGTCTGCCTCCTGGTCTTCGTTATCAGTCCAGGAGGACACGTCTTCTACCGAGCTGGTCAGATCCGGCAAGCTCTTAGATGTTAACCTGAGGAGGTCCTCCGCAGAGTTTTCCTATGGGGACACAATTAAAGGTCCATCCATGAATCACTCCCCAGAACCAAGCAGTTCTTGAAGGCAACCTGGCAGAGTCAGGATACGTGCTCCCAACCCAAAGACCACATGGAGTAAATGTTCTGTGTCTGCAGGGTTACCTCAAAGGTCAGGGGTGTGGACCCAATTTAAACCCAAACCCATTTTTCCCCCCAGAGAATGTGTGATTCTTGGCTGGGTTTTTTTTGTTTTCTTTTTCTTTTTTTTTTTTTTTGAGACAGTCTTGCTCTGTTGCCCAGGCTGGAGTGCAATGGCACGATCTCGGCTCACTGCAACCTCCGCCTCCCAGGTTCAAGCGATTCTCCTGCATCGGCCTCCCAAGTAGGTGGGAATACAGGCATGAGCCACCACACCTGGCATTGTATTTTTAGTAGTGACAGGGTTTCACCATGTTGGCCAGGCTGGTCTCGAACTCCTGACCTCAAGTGATCTACCTGCCTCAGCCTCCCAAAGTGATGGGATTACAGGTGTGAGCCACCACATCCAGCCTTTAGCTCAGTGTTTCTATGGGCAATCCAAGCTCCCTGAATTTAAGATCCCTTTATAAAACAATTATTTTTTTTTTAATCGACAAGATCTCGTTCTGTCACCCAGGCTGAGTTCAGTGGTGCAATCACTGCAACCTCAAACTGCTAGGCTCAAGTGGTCCTCCTGTCTCAGCCTCCTGAGTAGCTGAACTACAGGTATGCACCACCATGCCTGGCTAATTAAAAAAAGTTTTTGTAGAGACAAGGTCTCACTATGTCACCCAGGCTGGTCTCGAACTCCTGGGCTCAAGCCATTCTCCTGCCTTGGCTTCCCAAAGTGCTGGGATTACAGAAGTGAGTCACCACACCTGGCCCAACATCCTCTGCCGGCATCCCCTGGGCTGCTTTCAGGATGCTGTGTAAAGAAGAGGTCAGCATCTTTCTTTTATTGTTTTTTTTTTTTTTTTTTTTTGAGACAGAGTCTCGCTCTGTTGCCGAGGCTGGAGTACAGTGGCACAGTCTTGGCTCACCACAACCTCCACCTCCCGGGTTCAAGCTATTCTCCTGCCTCAGCCTCCCAAGTAGCTGAGACTACAGGCACACGCCACCATGCCTGGCTAATTTTTGTATTTTTAGTAGAGACGGGGTTTCACTATGTTGGCCAGGCTGGTCTCGAACTCCTGACCTCATGATCTGCCTGCCTTGGCTTCCCGAAGTGCTGGGATTACAGGCGTGAGCCACCGAGCCTGGCTGGATCAGCATCTTATAGAGCTGCTTCTGTCCCACTCTCCAAACTCATCCCCCCTTCCCCGACTCTCCCCATCAACCCACTCTGATGCCATACTGCCTTCCAAACCTTTTGGACTCCTCCTTGCCCACTGCCTTTTCCGCCAGCAGCTCCCTCTGCTGGGACCACCCTTCCTTTCACAACTGAGGCCCACGTGGGCAAGGCTTGAGCACCTCTCCTTCTGAAAGCCCACGTGGGTCATCTCAGGAGCCACTCCATTTGCCCCTCCTTTCTTCTCTCAAGTTTTTGACTACTGCTTTCATACCCTTGCAGTGTGTCTACTAGTCTATCTCCCCTGAGTGTCTGAGAATTGCTCCCACCTAACACCATTTCCATTCACTGCTGTGTCCCCAGGCCTAGCCCAGAGCTCACATATCCATGATCTTCTCCTCCCTGCTCCTGTGCTCATTTCCCCAGCATATGCTCATTAGAAAGAGATTCGACTGGCTGGGCACGGTGGCTCATGCCTGTAATCCTAGCACTTTAGGAGGCCGAGGTGGGTGGATCACCTGAGGTTAGGAGTTCAAGACCAGCCTGGGCAACATGGTGAAACCCTGTCTCTACTAAAAATACAAAAATTAGCCAGGTGTGATGGGCAGGCACCTGTAATCCCAGCTACTTGGGGGACTGAGGCACAAGAATCCCTTGAACCCGGAAGGTGGAGGTTGCAGTGAGCTGAGACTGCGCCTCTATACTCCAGCCTGGGCAACAAGAGCGAAACTCCATCTCAAAAAAAAAAAAAAAAAAAAAGAAACAAAAAGAGATTAGATTGTTGAATCAAAATGTCAGATAAGGTCTTTTCAATGAAGGCAGTCCTTGAAAAACTTTTAAAGGTCAACAAAAATACATGGAATCAGACTCCATTTATTTATTAATAATAATTATTATTTTATACAGATGTAGTCTCGCTATGTTGACCAGGCTGGTCTTGAACTCCTGGCCTCAAGCAGTCCTCCCATCTCAGCCTCCCAAAGGGCTGGGATTACAGGCATTAGGGACCGCACAGCCCAGACTCCATTTGGATAAGACTCTGAAGGGGGCATCGCCAACACACAGCCCTTTGACCTTATGTGCAGGTAAGGCTAGAGTAGGCTGTAAGATGCAGGTGAGATCAATGAAGGCCTCGCTGCAAATGGGACCACACAGGAGCCAGAGCCTTCCTGGGAAATGCTGTAGCACAGGAGGGCCAGGGACCAGGGAGGGGGCTGGGGCTGTAGAGCGAATCCACGGCTCTAAAAAGAGAGCAAAAAGAGCTACCTGTTCTCTCCTCAGTCCTTCACGTCAGCCATTTCCACAAGGAAGAAAACACACAGAAAGTCTTAATCATATTTAATCACATGGCTTGAGGGTTGACAGAAAAGAGGACAAAAAAATAAATGAATGAAACCCATCTTAAACAATGGATGTTACTAAATATTAGCAAGCCGGCACCTAGTGACAGGGATGTTTGTTGCTAGTTTCATGTTGGTTCCACCTTCGAAGTACCTGAAGATAATTCATTTTGGATCAGTAATTGTGAATACTATATTGTTAGGTCTTATCTAAGGGAAGGGAAAAAAAAAGTGAGTTCAGTCCTCTTCTGTGATGTCAATTCTGCTTCTGCTAGATTAACCAAAAAGAGTTTTTTTGTTTTTTTTTTAAATCCCAACTGACAAGTAAAGGCATAGCAGCTACAGGACAGACTACTCTGCGGTCATTAAAAATGGTGCTGAGGTTGGGTGTGGTGGCTCATACCTGTAATCCCAGCTCTTTGAGAGGCTGTGGCAGGTGGATCAGTTGAGGCCAAGAGTTCAAGACCAGCCTGGTACTAAAAATACAAAAATTAGATGCAGTGGCATGTGCCTATAGTCCCAGCTACTCAGGAGACTAAGGCAGAAGAATAGCTTGCACCTAGGAGGCGGAGGTTGCAGTGAGCCAAGATTGTACCACCGCACTCCAGCCTGGGTGATAGAACGAGACTGTCCCAGAAACAAACAAAAAAACGTGCTGGGCCCGGCAGTGGCTCATTCCTGTAATCCCAGTACCTTGGGAGGCCTAGGTAGGCAGATTGCTTGAGGGCGGAGTTTGAGATCAGCCTGAGCAACACAGACAGAGACAGCCTCTACAAAAAATTGTTTAAATCCGTCTCAAACAAACAGTAACCATGTAGGGTGGCACATGTCTGCAGTCCCAGTTACTTGGAAGGCTAAGATGGAAGGATCACTTGAATCCCAGGGTTCCAGGTTGCAGTGAGCTATGACTGCACCACTCAATTCTAGCCTGGGCAAAAAATGCAAGTCCCTGTCTCAAAAAAAAAAAAAACAAAAAACAACATTGTACTTCCTAATGTGGATTCTTACAGTATGCTGTGAAAAAGCAGGTTAAAGTAATATGTAATAACTATGATATTAATAATGTATGTAATAAGCTAAAGGTAATAAAATGTGATAACCATAAGGCAAACATTTCTCCAGTTCCTGCTATAACCAGCTACACTGCTCAGGGCCCTTGATATCTCTCTTTTTTTTTTTTTTTTTGAAACAGAGTCTCACTCTGTCATCCAGGCTGGAGTGCAGTGACACGATCTCAGCTCACTGCATCCTCTGCCTCCTGGGTTCAGGCGATTCTCCTGCCTCAGCCTCCCTAGTAGCTGGGATTACAGGTGCACACCACCATGCCTGGCTAATTTTTGTGTTTTTAGTATAGACGGGGTTTCACCATGTTGGCCAGGCTGGTCTCGAACTCCTGACCTCAAGAGATCCGCCCACCTTGGCCTCCCAAATTGGTAGGATTACAGGCATGAGCCACTGTGCCCGCCCCCTTGATATCTCATTTAATCCTCCTAACATCATCCTCATGAGGTAGTTACTGGTTCTCACTATACAGGGAAGAAAACGGAGAATTAGGTGAGGTAACACCTTGGCCAGGACACGCAGCTTTTAAAGGGCTGTGCTCGATTTAAGTCCAGGCAGGACTGCCTCCAGGGTATATGATGTTTCCTTGTATTTGACTCCGTTTTACAGAAAATGTGTATGTACATGTTACACACACATACACATGTTCCCAGCTGGAAGGACACTCCAGTTAATGGATAGTAAGTACTACTGGTAGTATTACGAGAATTTCATCATCGTCTTCTTCTCTGTAATTTTTGGGGTTGTCTACATTTGATACAATACATATATATTACTTGTTAATAAAAACCAAGTGTGAAAAAAGCAAAAAAAGCGAGCAAGAGATCTGTACTGTTATATGTTGCTTCCAGGAATATCAAAACTAACTTGTATATTCTGAGTTTATTCAGTCAATAAAAACGTCCTAAGCTCCTACTCCTATAAGCAAACAATCTATTTGTGTGAAAACATGAGCCATCCTCTCCACAAGAAAGTAACGGCTGTATTTCCAAAACAATGCCTTCAAGCTTTGCAACAAGGTGACCATTATCCATAATAACAATAGTTGACATTTTAGTTATTCTTTATATTCAGCAAATCAAAAGCTCTCCCCTCCCTCTTCAAGTGTGAAGACAGCAAGGAAGCTTGTGGATGACTTGCTCTTGTTGGATAAAGAAGAGAAACATGTCAGAGGCACCTGAAGGCTGCCATCTTTTTTTTTCCTATGTGGATGAGGACCTTGGATGGTGTAGATGAAGTTTAGGAGCAGCAGGCAGCTGCTGTAGCAGTTTATTGCCTAATTGTAAAATGGAGTGTATTGGAAGAAGAGAAAGGCCTCACTCCTCTGAGGCCGGGTTAGTTTTAGGACCACAGCTTGAAGATGCCCAAGGGTCAATGGATTGACAACTTGGATAGACACCCATTCTTTGGCTCTGGAATGCTACTCAGCCCCATGAGGACACAAGCAAGTGTCCCTAAAAGTCAAAGCCTCTAGCAGGAATGCATTATCTTTTTCTTATACCATTGGCTCTAGCGTCCTTTATATTTTATTTGCATAAAAGCAGCTTGGTGCATGAGAAACCGCACGAACTCTGAAGTCTGGTGGACTCAGGCTAAAACCCGATTCTGTGACCTCAGGTCAAGGTAATTAACCACTGGGATTGGTTTGCTTTTGTTTTTTGAGACACGGTCTTGCTCCGTCACCCAGGCTGGAGTGTAGTGGCACGGCCATGGCTCACTGCAGTCTTGACCTCCTAAGCTCAAGCAATCTTCTTGCCTCAGCCTCCCAAGTAGCATGGACTACAGGTGTGTGCTAACCATGCATGGCTAATTTTTTATTTTTATTTTTTGTAGAGAAGAGGTCTCACTATTTTGCCCAGGCTGGTTTTAAACTCCTAGGCTCAAGCAATCCTCCTCGGCCTCCCAAAGTGCTGGGATTACAGGCATGAGCCACCATGCCCAGTCCAACCACTTGGAACTTAATACCATTCACTGAATAAAAAGAACTAAAAGCACCTGGCACCCTGTGTACATGGTAGAGTGCTTTCTTCCTTTAAGTCACATACATGGCACCTGGTACATGTAGCATGCTTTCTTCCTTTAAGTCACATACATGGCACCTGGTACATGTAGCATGCTTTCTTCCTTTAAGTCACGTACATGGCACCTGGTACATGTAGCATGCTTTCTTCCTTTAAGTCACGTACATGGCACCTGGCACATGTAGCGTGCTTTTTTCCTTTAAGTCATGTACATGGCACCTAGTACTACACGTAGCGTGCTTTCTTCCTTTAAGTCGGTGTGTCTCACAGGGAGCAGGTATCATTGAGGAACCAGTTTTCAAAGCCCCTTCATTATTTGCTTTACCCATGAGTGGCCCACCACCTTTTTTTTAATCTTCTGTTTTGTGTTTGTGGACAATGGCTTGACAAAGAAAAGCCATCCCCTTCCCCATTTTCCAAACTAGCAGGAGAGGCTGGATGTGGTTGCTGATGCCTGCAATCCCAGCACTTTGGGAGGCCAAGGCAGGTGGATCACCTGAGGTCAGGAGTTCAAGACCAGCCTGGCCATCATGGCAAAACCCTGTCTCTACTAAAAATACAAAAATTAGCCAGGCATGGTGATGGACACCTGTAATCCCAGCTACTTGGGAGGCTGAGGCAGGAGAATCGCTTGAACTCGGGAGGCAGAGGTTGCAGTAAGCCGAGATCATATCATTGCACTCCAGTCTGGGCAACAGGAGTGAGACCCCGTCTCAAAAACAAAAACAAAACAAAAACAAAAACAAAAACAAAAAAACTAACAAGAGAAGGAAGTCAGCACAAGAAATGCAGGTTTAGTAGTACATGGTAGAATACTCGTGCAGAAACCCATGTTCTTCAGCACACGATTTTGAGGAGGTGGGCTGCGCAAATGAAACACGCCTTCTCTGCAGACATATGCCTCTGTGTGTGTGTGTGCAGTGTGTGTGTGTGGTGTGTGTGTGGTGTGTGCGTGGTGTGTGTGTGTGTGGTGTGTGTGTGTGTGTTTATAAGACCCAAAGATGCTTTCAGGCTCCCACTTCATCTGGCAAAATGAGGAACTTGTTTCTCCTTCTCTTGCAGCATTTCCCTCCTTGTGGAATTCACCAGCTGACAGAGAGAATCCCGGGGTTTGTTCTGCTGCCCCATTTCCAGCGCGGGGCTACAGACAGCCCACAGGCAGACGCTCAGGGTGAAGACATGCAGGGAGTGCAAGAGACTCAAGAGAAGGCCCCAAGGTGTCCCTTGGTATCTCTGGAAAGGGAGAAAAGGACCTATGAATGGACAGTGGTCTCAACGCCTACCTCCAGGGTCTCAGATGCCCCCTCTTCCTGCCAAGTCTTCACCAGAGCTCTGTAGATAGATTGTCTTTGGAAGTCTGAGAGTCTAGGTCAAGGGTTTGGGGTAAAAGGTGTAAAGAAAGGAAAGCAGATTTTTTGGATAGCCCAAAATGTTCTTCTAATGTATTTGTTCAATACTCTGAAAATCAGCAATCGATCTTGCAATTTAAGGGGGAAAATATAAAGAGACCTATGATGCCAGGTTTGAAAGAACAACAGAGATAATGGAAAAAGGATTCCCCACATTAGCGAGAGGGTCATGCTGCACAGGGCTAAGAGGGTGTGGCCTCATCCCGTCCTTCCTGGCTGGAATTGGAATAAAGCCTCATGGCTCCACTTCACCACCTCCTCGGCCACACAGACTCTGCTCTAGTCTCATCAACAGCACATCGGCCCACAGCTCAGACACACCGGAGGTCACCGCCTCCTCTTTCTCACCAGGCCACATAGACTCTGCCCTAGTCTCATCAACAGCACATCGGCCCACAGCTCAGACACACCAGAGGTCAACGCCTCCTCTTTCTCACCACAGTTGTGAAGTCCTGCAGACTTTAGCCAGTGCTTTAAGGAGATGCTGGGGCCCAAAACTGGACACTATATTAATGCACTCTAGGGTGGGGGTAAAAGAAACTCTGGCCTGCCTGGGGCCTCAGACCCTGTGGAGGACCCATAGAGAAGAGGTGGCAGGGAGACAGGGGACAGACACTGGGCTGGGCATTAGGGCCTGGGTCCTGGCGCTGCTGATGGCATTGTGGCCTCTGCAAGACGGTAGCGGCCATGGAAGCTCTGCCTCACCGTCTTCATGTGTAAATTGGCTGGGCAAACAGGATTCACAATGCTTCCTCCAGCTCCAACACTCAGAGGTCACAAGTGACAGCAGAAGCCACGGGCTGCCCTCGGCGGCCCCTGAGCCTGTCTTCCCTTTCCAGCTGCCAGGCTTCCAAGTCTCCTCTCCAGCTCCTCCTGGAAGAGCTGCCAGTCTCTCAACACATTGTCGTTCCTTCCATCTACCATTTTCTTTCTTTCCTTTCCATCTGTTCTTTCCTTTCCATCCCCTAACACTGCAGTCTCCAACCTTTTTTGGTACCAGGGACCAGTTTCATGGAAGACAATTTTTCCAAGGATGGTAGGGGCGAGGGGGATGGTTTTGGGATTAAATTGTCCCACTTCACATGATCATGCATTAGATTCTCATAAGGAGTGTGCAACCTAGATCCATTGCGTGAGCAGTTCACAACAGGGCTTGCGCTCCTATGAAGATCCAGTGCCGCTGCTGATCTGACAGGAGGCGGAGCTCTCAGGAGGTGATGCTCACTCACAGGCCGCTCATCTACTGCTGCATAGCCCAACTCCTAACAGGCCATGGACCAGTGCCCATCCACAGCCCAGGGGTTGGGAACACCTGCCCTAACATACACATACAAAAACTCTTAAAGGGCCAGGCATGGTGGCGCATGCCTATAATCCCAGCGCTTTGGGAGGCTGAGATGGGTGGATCACCTGAGGTCAGGAGTTTGAGACCAGCCTGACCAACACAGAGAAACACCGTCTCTACTAAAAATACAAAATTTGCCGGGTGTGATGGCATGCGGCTATAATCCCAGCCACTTGGGAGGCTGAGGCAGGAGAATTGCTTGAATCTGGGAGGTAGAGGTTGCGGTGAGCCGCGATCACGCCATTGCACTCCAGACTAGGCAACAAGAGTGAAACTCTGTTTCAAACAAAAACAAAAACTTCTTAAGGAAAGCCAAATAACTAACTGCCCTTCAGCTAAGGGAATCCACGTAGCATTGCCCTGTGGAAGCAAGGCTTTTTCAATGGCCCAAGGTAAACATATAAGTGCACACGTGTGTGTTTGTGTGTGTGTGTGGCATGGGAGGTGTGGCTCAACCCCAACTCACCACTGCCATCATTACGAGGACCAAAAAACAAACACGACCTACCTTGCTGGCCACCACCAGCTGCACCATTCCCGTGGCGGAGCGAAGAATGGCCACTGCTTCCTCGTGGGAGAGCCCGACCAGTAAATGACCATTGATTACCAGCAGCTCATCTCCTAAGGACAGCCTGCCATCCCTGAGGAAAGGGAGATGGGAAAAAAATCCCTTGTCAAGACATTCTGGGCCTGAGAAGGGCCACTTTCTGGAGCTAGGGAGGGTGGTGAGGAGGGACAGTTAAGATTGGGCTAAAGAGGACACTGTGATGGCCAGAGGCAGTTGGGGATGCGACTGCTTTATTCGTGGTGCCCAGATTCCCATCAGAGGATTCCCTCCATGATTTCAGGCAGTGGCTCAGTAATATGCACATTAAGGTCACCAGCCTACCTGGCATCAGTGTCAGTGAAACTCCCATCCAGGTGGAGATGGTGATAGAGGAACCAAGACCCCAAGGTTTGAGGAGAGTTGAGTCATTCTTCTCTTAATCCTCCCCGCCATCCTGCCCTGATGACCGAGTCACTGAGCTGAGCTCAGAAAGAGCAGAGATATCCTAAGCCCACCTGCATTCCTTTCCTAACACACTGCCCTCCTCCCTTCCCAGGTGACATGAACCTGACCAGATGTCCTCTGGGGCACCTGTGATTCACACTACACTACATGGGTCTGTATCTCCCAATGGGGCACCTGTGATTCACAC
>NW_012102232.1:1468721-1471247 GCF_000951045.1 Mandrillus leucophaeus | reverse complement strand
CTTTTCTTATTTCCCTCTTTCATTTCTTTCATCTCCTGTTATTAACTAAAATGCCCCACTTGTGAATCATATACCCCAGAGGGTCAAAGAGACACACACACAACTCCAGGCTAAGAATGAAAGGAAAACGATGAGGCCCAATAGAAATGGCTCAGATGGGAAATAGACAAGAACAGTTCTAAGTTTATCTCTGGGCACAGGAATTTCCTACTTGCCAGCTTGCTAAAGGAAGACTAGAACTTAAGACCTATGATTAATGGGAAACTGTCTATCTGACAGGAGCTCCTCAAAGCATATGTCACTTTGAAAGTTCAATAATGCTCTTTGGAGTAAAAACCACCTAGGGTCTTAATCCTTCAATAATTACTACCACCCAGACAACTAACAATTGCAATTAATCTTATCTCTACTTTAGTGATTAGCATCCTCTTCTGTAATAAGAGAACTGATGAGCATAAAAGACTTTGCTGGTTTTTGCCCTGGTCCTCTTCTTAAGTTTTCCATTCTTCAGACTATCTATCTCCAGCTCCTTCGACTGTACCTCATGTGACATCCTTCTGCGTCCCCTCCCAAGCCTGGGCAGGCCAATACCGGTCTGGTTTGCCACACCCCTCTTAGAATTAGGGTACCTGAGCTGAACACCAAGTTCCAGACTAGTTTATAAAAGATGATCACCTTGCTCATCAATGAAACTCTCCCTTTATACATCTACTGTATACTGTGGGCATACAATATACGTACACGCCCCACCAGGCCTTGCCAATTGTAGACACCCTATGTGTGTGGAAGCAATTAGCTAGCAGTTAAGAGTCAGCCTGACATTTTGGGATAGCCACATCCTTCTCACTCAAAATAAACTGTTTTGCACATGCTCTAGCTAAACACCATTCCTCTTCCTACTTCAGATCATTGTTCAGATTAAAACAAAGGTGTGCCGGGCGTGGTGGCTCACGCCTGTAATCCCAGCACTTTGGGAGGCCAAGGCAGGTGGATCACGAGACTGAGCTGAGCTCAGAAAGAGCAGAGATATCCTAAGCCCACCTGCATTCCTTTCCTAACACACTGCCCTCCTCCCTTCCCAGGTGACATGAACCTGACCAGATGTCCTCTGGGGCACCTGTGATTCACACTACACTACATGGGTCTCTATCTCCCAACAGAGTTACAGGTCCCTGAGGGAAAAGTCTCTCACTCTCAGCACCTTGTTCTTTTTCTTCTTTTTTGTTTTTTTAAGTATGTTTGCGTGTGTGTGTGTGCTTGTTTTTGAGACAGAGTCTTGCTCTGTCATCCAGGCTGGAGTGGAGTGGCCCGATCCTGGCTCACTGCAGCCTGGAATTCCTGGGTTTAAGTGATCCTCCTGCCTCAGCCTCCTGAGTAGCTGGGACTACAAGTGTGTGCCACCAGGCCCGGCTTCAGCTCCTTTTTCATTCTTGAGTCTCTCCAGCCAAGCCTTATATGCAGAAGGATGAATAAAAAGAAAGAAAAGAAAAGAAAAGACAAGGAAGGAAAAGAACAAATAAACTGCCTAAACTGCTGTCGCTGCAGGTATCAGACCTGGGCTACAAACAGGGTGTACAAACAGGGTGTTTCTTTCCTTTAAATTAAATTATGGCTGACTCTGAGCTTTCTTCCCACTGGGCTGGCAGGAGACTCAGCTGTCACGGGGACTGCCACCCCTCAGGTGGGTCAGGGCTTGGTGTGGCGCAGTGCCAGAGCACTGGGCAGGCCCCTTGAATCATGGTGAATCAACAGTCCTGTGAATCCCACCAGAGCCTCCAGTGTCTGATCTCCCAGGATCCCAGAGGAGCCAGAGGTGGCTGAATGTGGGACAAGAAAGCTGGTGAGGCAGAGAGACCTTTAGCCTAGGATCCCACTGCACTCACTAGAGCAAGCTTGGCCAACCCGTGGCCTGCATGTGGCCCAGGATGACTTTGAACATGGTCCAACACAAATTTGTAAACTTTCTTAAAACATGATGATTTTTTTGGGTGATTTTTTTAAAGCTCATCAGCTATCGTTTGTGTTAGTGTAGTTTATGTGTAGCCCAAGACAATTCTTCTTCTTCCAATGTGGCCCAGGGAAGCCAAAAGATTGGACTTCCCCGTTCTAAAGGCTCACATCAGCACCCAGGGTGCTGCCATGAAACACACGCACGTCTCCCACACGCTCAGAAGCCCCGTTTCTCTCCAGTCCCCTGGCTTTCTTTCAATGAATCAACTGACGTCTCTTCTTCCATCCTTCCCTTCCCTTTCCTTCCTTCAACAGCTTTTCTCTCACTTTCTGTCTCCTTCCTCTAGGGCACGTGCCGTTGTGTTTTCTACGAATTTGGGCTTTAACAGAAGACAGGAGGCACCAGAGACCTCTGAAACTCTCTGTTTCTGTCCTTCAAAAATTCCTGAAGCAGAGAAATGCTACGGGCCCCACTAGTTGTTTGGAATGGTGGGAGATGGGGAATGGGAAAACCAAGAAGAAACAAGCTGGAATCTCAGGAGTTGTGTGGGTGGGCCACTCAGGAGCTGTTTCCTA
>NW_012102232.1:1449449-1466196 GCF_000951045.1 Mandrillus leucophaeus | reverse complement strand
TCAAGCAATCCTCCCGCTTTGGCCTCCCAAAGTGTTGGGATTACAGGTGTGCGCTACCGCACCTGACCTACAAAAGAAGTTTTGAGGTATGAGTTGTTTTCAGATCGTAAGGAGAAAAATTCACATTTACTTAATTTTCCTTCCACATCTGTATGGGAGAGATACATATATCTAAGTATGCCTGAAATCCTGATAGACCTGACAAGTGAAGCCCCAGTGCTGTGGGCTTCTGTGGTCAAACGGAAAACCAATCACTTTCCCAGGTCATTAGTCAAGTCTTATAGGAGTTAAGATCTTAGGAATGCGGTGTTCTCCTCAGCAGCATATCCTCAGTAAGCAGTCTCGTATGGTCTCAGCACGTTAGGATAGGTAACACTCACTTGAAACTAAAACTGTACTATAAAGAGATCCAATCTCTCCTTGTTTTAGAAGATCCTGCAGTACCTTCTGCAATTAGCCATTTCCTGTGCTCAGAGGTGTGTTCAATTCGAACCACTCTTGCCTGGTTTCCTTCTGTGCTCCAGCATAATCTTTATGAACTGTAATCACCAGGGCTTTGAACAAGTGGAAGAGGGCCTGCACCAGCGGGGAGGGAGGGGCAAGGACAGGAAGCGGAGGGACGGGGGAGGGGAGAGGGTTATCTAGTCACCTGTGAGCGGCACCTCCTTCCTTCACTTGAGTGACAACGATAGCGTGAGGTGAGCGCTTTGATCCTCGGCCTCCACTAACCTGAATTCCCAGCCCATCCGATTCTTTGAGCAGCTCCATCTTCCATATTCGGCCAACTTCCTCCTTGGAAGAAAAAGTGAGCACACCATGAAGGAGGTTGACAGACACACGGCATTGACACGGGAGAACGGAGCTGTCACGTCTGGCCGGATATCCATCACTTGTCAACAGATAATCACAGATTATCACAGGAGAAAAGAATTCTGCCGATTGGACCCAAGTCTTTGGCTGGCAGTGCTGTCCAACAGAACTTTCTGTGATCATGGAAATGTTCTATATTTGAGCCATCCGATATGGAGCCACCAGCCACAGGTGGCTATTGCATGCTTGCAATGTGCTAGTGGCAACTGGGGAACTGAATTTGTAACTGAATTGAATTCTAGTTAAATTTCAAGAGCCACCTGTGGCTAATGACTATACTATGGGCAGCACAGCACAGTGATGATTAAATTTCCTGAACAGGGTCCTGTTAAGTGAAGCTGCTTCTGCCTGAAACCTGGATGCCACTGTGCATGTAAACACTGACTGTTTCTGGGTTCCTTTGACTTCTGCACAGCTACTAATTAATAAAGATGAAAGGAAGGCAAAGCTCAGGTCTTGGTGCCAGGAGACTTCAACTAGTTGGAACCCAGCTCTGTCATTTATAACTTATGAAAGCCACCTAATGCTTAAAAGTCTCAGTTTCCTTGCCTCTAAATTGGGAATTTAATATTTCCAGGTTTGTTCTTAGAATTAAATATTTGTGCAAATACGTGGCAGTACAACACCCAGTAAATAAATGTTGATAGGTAACTATATTACTTACATATACACATATAAGCATATTTATGTTAAAAATACCGTATTGAGGGCCAGGCACCGTGCCTCATGTCTGTAATCCCAGCACTTTGGGAGGCTGAGGCAGGCGGATAACCTGAGGTCAGGAGTTTAAGACCAGCCTGGCCAACATGGTGAAACCCCGTCTCTATCAAAAATACAACAAATTAGCTGGGCATCATGGCAAGCTCCTGTAATCCCAGCTACTCAGGAGGCCGAGGGAGGAGAATCACTTGAACCTTGGAGGTGGAGGTTGCAGTGGGCCGAGATGGTGCTACTGCACTCCAGCCTGGGTGACAAAGCAAGACTCCATCACCAAACAAACAAGCACACAGAAAAACAAAAAACACCATATTGAATTGAATCTCAAACTTCCTTAAAACACATAAATGAGATATTTAATAGAGAAACCAAAACAAAAAATTAATTGATGAATTTGATACCCACTGCCACAGACGCTGGGCTGCACATTCCCTAAATACATTTAAGAAATGCTTCAACCCCTATACAAATCTTCTTTAAAAAAAAAATTACGCCGGGTGTGGTATCTCATGCCTATAATCCCAGCACTTTGGGGAGGCTGAGGTGGGCAGATCACCAGAGGTCAGGAGTTCAAGACCAGCCTGTCCAACATGGTGAAATCCCATCTCTAAAAAAGATACGAAAAAAATTAGCCGGGCGTGGTGCTGGGCACCTGTAATCCCAGTTACTCAGGAAGCTGAGACAGGAGAATCGCTTGAACCTGGAAGGTGGAGGTGAACCTCCCCCCCTACACACAAAAAAACCCAAAAACAATAAATAAATAAACAAACTAATCAATGTCTCTAAGCCATCTGATTGCTGATAGCCTTTCTGCCTTGGTCTATCCTCCGTTTTTCTGCTTGCTTCACTCAAGGACACACACATATGCTCACTGCAAAACCATTGACTCTCCCAAGTCCTTAGCTATTTAGAGAAACGAAAGCAAAACCTTCCAAAGTGATTTACTTTGGGGTCTCACTTCAGACTCACCCCTGTAGTTCTTTTTAGCCTTAGCTATATGGGCCTGGCTCACAAGACATATGAAACAAAAGCCATTTTCATATGAAACAAATGACATATGACATATGACATATGAAACAACATAGGAAACAAAAGCCATCTGCTTTTAATATCCATCATGAAAAGTCCAATGGAACCATTAAGGTCCAACATGGACAAAGCCATCAGCCCCCTAGAAATAGGCAACCTGCCTGTTCAAGCTGCTTACAAAGGAGAAAGAATGTGTGGCATTTAGAAAATCTGAAATACACAGTCAGAAACTGAAATGAAACTTCATGCAACAGTAAAAAAACCAGATGTCGAGCAGTCATTGATGTGCAGCAATAGGAATGTCTGGGGAAATTATTAGCAGACAGAGACCTGTTGGATCCCACACTCCTTCGGGTACCGCACCGTTCGGTGGGGTTCTGCTATCCCAGGAACAGACACTGGTGCCAACTATCTCCTCCATCCCTTGACCACAGTCAAATGAAGCCTGTCTGGCCAAATGTAACTTCAGAAGTCACTGGCTTACCACAGTAGTTCATGAACTTGTCAACGATCTCTATTTCATCCAATCACCTCATTTTGGACTCTACGGTTTTTGGTTTGCTGCCTCTGACCTCTGGAACACCTTTCCCTTCCCCATTCAGAAACATCTTCCCTGGCCTTCTAAGTCTCTCATTGCTCTACTACTTCCAAAAAGCCACTCTTGAGGATCAGTACAGCCGCCAAGATGGCAACTTTCAACACTTCCAATGGGGCCCTATGGCCTAGCAGATACCACTGAAAAGAACAGAATCAGGGATGTGCTGACTGGATGTTGTCCTGGCTTTCTGGGCCTCCCATGCCAGCATAGGGAACAGCCCTGTGGCTGCCTCACGGCACACGTGAGAGTAGGATGGTGGCTTTTTTTTTTTTTTCCATGGAAGATATGTTCTGACTGCTGGGGTCTAGAAGATGAGTGTTTCTTCCAGGACAGAAAAGCCGTGGACCTGTTTCCCAAGAGCAACAGGGACCATTCTTAAGAGTCCAAAAATAAGAAAATCTATTTGGGTTTTAGCGCAAATTAATAAAAACCTATCCATCCCCCTTACTAGTTTACGCCACCATTCTTTTCCCCTTTTCCCCTCCTCCTTGTCAAACAAAACATGTAAGTATGGTTAACGAAGGATGTGACAATACTAGGTACATTCCTTTCTAATTTTTAAATGCTTTTAGAAGTAGGACTTGTGACAAGAAACATGCAAAATGACGTTCATGGGAATAGAATATCAGCCTGAATGTATATATACACTGACCTAAGAGTTCAAGACACTGTCTATCAAGAGCACCCACATATCCACTCCATTTGCCTGTCCCCAGCCGCCCCAAATCACAAAACTCATTAAAAACAAAGTCATGCAAAACACGTAACAAATAAAATTGGCTTCAGAGGGCAGAAATCACCAGTCTGTAATATAGCCCTCAACGACACTAGTCAAGAAACAGACCTTCTTTTTCACTTTTATCCAAAACGTAGCTTTTTTTCTTTTTTTTTTTCAAAATTGAAAGTAGGAAATAGGAGGGGAGTATCCAAAGAAATTAATGCAAGTTTCCTCACCTTGGAATTTCTGATCATTTAATGAAGGGAGTTCAGAGGACTACAAAGGAAGACACAAGCAGCAAGAAGTAAATGTTAGCAGTTTTTTTTGTTTGTTTGTCTTTGTTTTTCTTTTGAGACAGGGTCTCACTCTGGAGTGAGTGCTGGAGTGCAATGGTGCAATCTTGGCTCACTGCAACCTCTGCCTCTTGGGTTCAAGCAATTCTCCTGCCTCAGCCTCCCGAGTAGCTGGGATTACAGGTGCGCACCACCACATCCATTCAGCAAATTTTTGTATTATTAGCAGAGACAGGGTTTCACCATGTTGGCCAAGCTGGTCTCGAACTCCTGACCACTGGTGATCTGCCCACCTCGGCCTCCCAAAGTGCTGAGATTACAGGCGTGAGCCACCGTACCTGGCCCACAATTGTCAGTTTTAAATGTATTTGCCTACAGCAGCGTTCAGTAAAAAATAAAACCAGTGTCTGACACTTAGTACGCTAAAACTTGTACTGGCCAAAAACTAACAGGCCAACTTAAATATAACGATATTAAGGATATTTCCAATTACCTCCTTTAACAATTCCACTTGGGTAACTGATATACACCTTAGTACGATCAAAACTGGACTTCTTCCTCTCTTGCTCCTGGCTTTCCCATCTCAACGGGAACAGCATTATCCTCTACTCATGCTAAGGATGATCCACAAGCCAAACGTCCATGAGGTACCTTTGATTCCTTCTGTTTTACCTCCCACATCTGAACCACAAGTACTATTTATAGAATCTAGTTCCAAAACAGATCCCACACCCACCGACTTCAGCTCATCTCCCCCGCCACCTCCCCCTTGTCAAAGTGACCAGCTCCAGTTTGGTCTCCCTTTTAACTCTTCACCTCCTACAATCCATGATCCTCCATCAAACATCCGAGGGGAATGTTTAAAAAACACAGGCTGTGATGCACTCAGCATAAGCCCTCCAACAACTTCCCACCCGACCAAGAATAAGGTTCAAACTACAAGGTGGCATATGCGAACCTCTGTAACCAGCCCTGACCACACCTCCTGAATCGTCTCCTAGTGCCCAGTGTCTTTTCTCCTGGAACACTCTATCGTTCCTGCCTGAGGGCAGATGCTTTTGCTGGTTCTTCCCTGGGAACATTCTGCCCCAGACTGTGCAGGGCTGCCCTTTTCTGACACTCAATCCTCAGCTCAAACATTGCCTCTTTACTGAGATCTTCCTGCTCTGACACCCAACATCAACCAGCGCCCTGCCCATGACACTGCCCAGCCAGCTTTCACTTCACCCTGTTTTATTTCATTGGCTCGTCAGCTTCTGACACTGTGATTCGTGGATTTGCTTATTTATTGTTTGTGGTATGCTGTAAACGCTGTGAGGTAAGAACCTTGTCTGTCTTGCTTACCAACCAGTTCTCTAGCAGTTACAACAGTGTCTACCACATAATAATGATATCCCATAAATAGCACTGAAGGAACAAATATAGAATGTTTATCCACTAATCTTACGGTTCCATGACAGTCCTTGCGACTGAGGTTAAGAAGCTCACACAGATGGGAGATCTGTCTGTTTGCCAGTGTGTTCAATGTGTGAACCCTGGTCCAGTTGGAGAGACCGAGTTCTGCAACAGCCCCTGTCTAGACAGATGGTTTGGGCATTTGTTTTCTTTTATATTAGCTAAAAGGGCAACGAGACTTTGTCAGCCTATTGAGAAAAAGCCAAACCCTGAAAAACTGGATGCTATGCAGTCTTCTGTACTAATGTTGTTGGAGTGTTACCCTTTCCTGTAAACTGCCAATTACTGTGTGAGTTCACACATGCATCCCTTCACTGACGCCAACGAAGGGATTTATTTACCAAAACAGGAGCGTACATTAAAGGGAGCTGTCTCACAGCATTTAAATGACCTCATTACTGCTGGAACCAAAAAGAAAACTTTGCAACAGCAACTTTGCCCCATATGTGAGAAGACACAATCCAACCAGAATCTTGCTACAGTAAGTGCTCCGGCTCTAGTTGCAAACCTTTCCTGAAACCGTTTACTTACACCTTCTTATTCAGAATGATCAGTAAGACATGGGTGAGCATAATGTCAGAGCTGGAAGTCCCTTAGTCATCAGACCAAAATGCTTAGTTTATAGGTGAGAAAACAGAAGGCCAGAGAAAGGCCGCAACAACCTGAAGGCCACAGTGCTGGGGATGGCAGAACTGAGGCAGGAACTCAGGGTCCCATCTCCCAGGACTAGTACTCTTGGGGCCTTCATAAACACCTACAAGGCACTGAGCTAAGATGGGAAACAAAGACAAAGAAGGCCCCGCCCTGTACTATTCACAGTAGCAAAGATATAGAATCAACCTAAGTATCTATCAATGGCTGACTGGATAAAGAAAATGTGGTATACACCAGGCCAGGCGTGGTGGCTCATGTGTGTAATGCCGGCACTTTGGGAGGCTGAGGCGGGCAGATCACTAGAGGTCAGGAGTTCGAGGCCAGCCTGGCCAACATGGTGAAACCCCTTCTCTACTAAAAATACAAAAAATTAGCTGGGCATGGTGGCATGTACCTATAGTCCCAGCTATTTGGGAGGCTGAGGCAGGATAATCGCTTGAACCCGGGAGGTTGTAGTGAGCTGAGGTTGCGCCACTGAACTCCAGCCTGGGCGACAGAGTGAAACTTCATCTCAAAAAAAAAAAAGAAAAAAAAAAAGAAAATGTGATATATACCATAGAATACTCCTCAGTCATAAAACAGAATGAAATCATGTCTTGTGCAGCAACATGGATGGAACCAAAGGCCATTACCTTCAGTGAAATAACTCAGGACACAAACTCAAATACTCCATGTTCTCACTCCTAAGTGGGAGGTGAACAATGGGTGCCCATGCAGAGTGGAATAATAGACACTGGAGACTGGAAAAGGGGGAAGCGGGGTGAGAGCTGAAAAATTATCTACTGAGTACAATGTTCACTATTCAGGTGATGGGTACGTTAAAGCCTGAACTTCATCACTATGTAATATATGCGTTGAAGAAATCTGCACCTCCATCCCCCAAATATATAAAACATTTTTAAAAAATCAAAGGCTCTGCTCTTAGGCTACTGGGGACACAACGAGCCAAATGGTAATTGGAATACGTGGGGCTCGGGCATGAATGAAGGCCAGCAGAGGGTACCGCAGGAGACAGAGGAGGAGACGGCTAACCACAGAGCAGGTGGCAGGAATGTCACGGAGGCCTTCTAGAGGAGGGTGTCTTGAGGCTTGGTCCCCCAGGAAAGGTAGAAGCTCAGCGACACAGGAGAGGGAAGAAGAAACCAGGTAGTGAGTGCAGCACTCGCAAAGGCTCAGAGGTGACAGTAAGCATGGCTTTTGAAAAAGCTTGCAGTGAATTCACTCCAAATCAGGGAGGAAGAAAGCGTAAGAAACTGGACATCAGGGATAGCTTCCAGATGGGGGTTAGTTACCAGAAAGGACAGGCCATGAGAAGCTTTCAACTTTCAGCCCTACCCCCATCTTCTGGAGTCAAGGGAGAAATGCTGGAGTTTGAGTTAACAAATGATCATGCCTTCAGGATGAAGCCTTCATACAAATCCCTAGAGTATGGGGTTCAGAGAGCTTCCAGGTTGGTGAATACATCCACGTGCCAGGAGGGTGATGCACCCCCCTCACCCCCACCCTCCTCCACAGGGACAGAAGCTCCTGTGCTGGGAACCCTCCGGACCTCGCCTTATGCAATTCTTCATCTGTATTCTTTATTATATAATAAACTGGTAAAGGTAAAAAAGAAAAAAAGAAAGCAGTGAGAGATGGACGCAGACAGTTAAGCAGGAATCAGATAATAAAGGGCCTCGAATGACTGACAAGGTGTTTGGTAACAACCATGAAGGCAAAGTGGACCCACCAAACAGGTTTCAGCCAGTGTGTGTGTGTGCACGCACATGTATGTTGTGCACCTATGTGCATGTGTGTGAGTAATGAGATGTGCTGTTTAGAAAGGTCCCTCTGGTGGCAGTTGGGACAGTGGATGAATGGGATAGGAATGGGGGCGATGTCCCAGGTAGGGGAGCACTATGACAGCCCAGGGGCGCAATGAAAGCAGCCTAGCCCTGACCTGAAGTTACGGGAGTAAAGAGAGAGGGAGGGTGAGCTGCAGGATTTCAAAAGGAGCTACAGTTGACGGAACTTGGTGATTGACCGAACATAGCAGAAGGGAGCAGGAAGTGCTTCAGGTGACTCCAAGATGACCAGCTGTCCCGGTCTCCCTAGGACGGAGGGTTTCCCAGGATTTTCAGTGAGAAACCAGGGGAAGTTCTGGACAAACCAGGATGGTTGGTCACCCCCATTGAATCTCATCAAACTTCCAGCTTGGGCAAACTTTGGGGACGGGGAGACCTAGAGCATTGGAGTGGGTTCAGTGCTATGAGAAAGGGATGCGCTAAGTTTTAGGCATGATGTGAAATATCCAACATGGAGACATCATGCAGGCAGTGGGCACAAAATTCAGGGGGCTTAGGAGAGAGCTGACGGCTGAGACACAGACTTGGGAGATGTCACCAGGTAGGACAATGTAAGTTTGCCCAGTGGCCATCAGGGCTCAGGAGAGAGCTGAAGGCTCACACACAGACTTGGGAGATGTTACCATGTAGGACAATGTGAGTTCACCCAGTGACCAAGGGGGCTTCCTGGAAAAGGACCATCCTCAGGCTGCCTCTGATGCAAACATGAGGGCTCATCAGGGAGATGTTCTGAGTGTGACGCTCCTTCTGAGTTTTCTACCCGTTTCTGCAGACGCAGATCCGGGCAGCCTGCATGAGACTCTGCTGAACCACTTACAGAGGAGGCATAGGAAAAGGGTCTGGTACTGTACAGGGTAGATTACGATTCCTAGGGAAATACTACAAATGTACCCATAGACATTCCCATGCCAGTCATCAATAAACTGTCCTGCTTGGCAAGTGGTAGGATTCTTTTTTTGTTATGTGACTACAGTTGGTTGTATTCATTTTCAACATGTAGCATTACAAAAATACATTACGTTCTATATAAGCAGATTCGCAAAAAGTCTCATCTTAGAGCAGTAAAGATCTTTGCTAAGAAGATAATGAGGAACTTTGAACTCATGTGTAAAATAGTTTGTCTACGTCCTAGGAGATTCTGTTTCAGAGGATAAATCCAACTTTGCCTTTTTAAATAGTAATCTGCTTGTATATGTATTATTGTGAGTTAATGTTTTATAGAAAATACCATTTTTAAAAAAGAAAAATTTGTTTAAAGGAGATATATCTCCTGTTGCTCTATTAGGAGGGAACCGGATGGAAAAGGCAAGACTGAGGGTTTATTTTAATGGAACATTTTCTTAGAACAAGTAACAGTCTATGAAAAAGAAGTGCCTGACAAACAAAAATGGTCTGAATGCTTATGAGCTTTTCTGTCATTTATTAATTTTTTGCAGCTATATTAAATCATTATAAAGGCAGAAATGGAAAAATACTCACATGTTTAATCTCCCATTATTCAAATGGAACAAAATTTTCTCCCCTAAAGGCTTAAGAGGTAAATAGGCATTTTCTGTTTTTCTGGAAATTCCATTTTAGCATGACCTTGGTCTCTGTCCTGGAGTAAAAATAAAAATCCCAAGAACCTAAACAGTCTTGTGTGAAGGTCTGTTGGTTCCAATTCGGGTGCCACCAGAATGCGGGGGAAAGCTGTGAAAATCTACTTTTTGCCAACCCTACTAATCCTGGGCAAGTGCACCTAATAAAGATAATTTTATGGTTGAACAGGGTGCTAAAATATTTGAGCCTGAGAAAACGTGTGGTCCATTCTGATTTACCAAGGCAAAAGGTATGACCCGGTGCCAAAACTCAGAATATGAATTATAAACAGTTACAAAGAATGCAAATTCCAGATGGCAAGTCTCCCCTTTCTATAGGCATACGGCTTTTTAAAAAAATGCCCTAAAGGCAATGGATCGCAGTTTGGTTGTTTTCACTCTTTCATTTATACGTCATAGGATGTTTGACCTTGAGCATAAAAACCAGGCAAAGGAACTCTGACATGTGTAGTCTTCAAATAGCGAATCCAGAAGTTCAATTTTAATTAAATTTATTAATAGAATTATTATGCTTAATTAAGGTGAGCAGAGGATGAGTAATCTCTTAAAAGTTTAGGTTTTGTTTGTTTTTGAGACAGTCTCACTCTGTTGCCCAGGATGAAGGGTAGTGGTGCGATTCTTGGCTCACAGCAACCTCTGCCTCTCGGGTTCAAGTGATTCTCATGCCTCAGCCTCAGCCTCCCGAGTAGCTAGGATTATAGGCATGCACAACCATGCCCAGCTAAGTTTTGTATTTTTAGTATTTTTGGTTTTGCCACGTTGGCCAGACTGGTATGAACTCCTGGCATCACGGGATCCACTTGCCTCAGTCTCTCAAAGTTCTGGGATTATAGGCCTGAGCCACTGCACCTGGCCCTGTTTGTTTTAAAATCATTCCAAATTATTTCCACTGTGTCCTAGGTCAAATGAAGGCCTATTCTTTGGACTGTATGTGAGATTCAACCTTCTTTGGTGCTTTAAACCTCCAAATGATTAAGGGAGCCGATACCCACTACCTTATTTTGCTCACATTAGGCTTTCCGTGTATGCACAATCTAATCATTAGGGAAGAAATCCTATCAAGATAGAGTACGCACTGATAAGAAACACATTATAATACTTTCACAGCCCTTAATTTGGAAGAGGTATATATTATAATCTTTTTTTTTTTGTCCTTAATCCTTTTTGGGGGAACTCATAAAATTGGTAGCAAATCATTGATGGAGACATCAATTATTTTCTTATTCACACATTCTATTTACAAATAATGCCTTCTCTGTGTCCAGCTTTATGAAGATTACCCCGCTCCTCAAATGAAGGAACATAACCTCTTGAGAGAGGGGTTACTGTAATGCTTTTCAACCCATTGTACATTTGGCTACAATGGCAGAAATCACACTTATGCCCAGGGCACCATTTCTCAGCAGACAAAACTCAACTTTATTCTTTTTGGTTTGTTTTTTTGAGACAGGGTCTTGCTCTGTCACCCAGGATGAAGTGCAGTGGCGCAATCTTGGCTGTAACCTCTGCCTCCCAGACTCAAGCCATCCTCCCACTCAGGTCCCCAGCCAATTTTTTGTATTTTTGGTAGAGACAGGGTTTTACCATGTTGCCCGGGTTGGTCTCACACTCCTGAGCTCAAGCAATCCACCATCCTTAGCCTCCCAAGGTGCTGGGACTACAGTCACCAGCCGCCACGCCTGGCCTCAACATGATACTCCTACACCCATTTTCATCTTTATAACTTTCTCTTTCATCCCTAAAGGTTGTCTCCTGAGTCAGAGAAGAAACCACTCAGCATACACATCGGCAATTTACCGTTTCAACTGCAGCCTGCAGGAATATCTAGGAAGATTCTTGGAATGAACATGTCTACCCTAAAGAAATGTAATCCTCATAAGACAGAATGTTGGTGATAATGAGGGAGACCATTTGAGGCTAGAAGCTTACCCCTTATCATTCAGAATACACCTAAAGGCAAAGCAGGTGTGGTAACCAACCTTGACCCTCGCAGCTGGATTTCATAGTATCAGAGATTTCTGTCAAGCTTCCAAACTTCCCTAGAATTCAGCAATGTAATAACACGATCCCATGAAAACATCACTAATTTTGAACTGCTAAAAATAAAAGCAGATGCTTCCCTGTGTATTGAATACCCTTCCTGTGTAATACTGAGGCTTAAATGTTTGTGGTGTCAACTGCCACGAGGAATTCTTGGCCTTGCAGCAGCAATTCCACCGGGGACAGCAGCGATAAATAATGATGCAGCTAAGTACTTTATCTGGACCTCACATGACTCAAACACAGAAGGCTTGAGTTTTCCACTTAGGATCACTTGACTAGTTCTTTATTTATGTAGGATAAAATGACTGGAGCTTTTTTGTCATTCTCCTCCGATCACTTTTCTTAATTCATTTGTTGGCTTCTCAATGCGAGGTCACCTTAGGTCTATTATTTAAACCTTAAAAGCAACTTCAAACAATATTTCTTTTAAAATTCTGGTTCTGAGCCCAGCTTGTATTTCCCACATGGGCTGGGCTGCAAAAACACACACACACAATACATAAAATTCTGGTCCCGTAATCAAACCAAACCTTACCCGTGCCAAGCAGTCACTCGATTGGAAGTCCGTCTTCCCACCTTTTGAGAAGCGGCGTTTGTCATTGCTTGTGGTCAGAGGAGCATCTGTCTTTGGAATTCTATGCTCTGTCCCTCTGTCCACTTCTGACCTCTCTAGATGGGGTCCAGCCACCTCCTTGAGAGAATCTGGGCCATTTTCTAGCTGAAAGACATGGCCATTTCCAAGTTCAGGGTCAGGGCCGTTCTCCAGCTCAGTGCTGGGGTCACTGGACACCTCACAGCCAATGCGGCCCTTGGATTCTTCAGGGGCCTTGTTGGCAGAAGGCCTGGAGATGACCCCAAACTTTCTGGTTCGTTTTCCCTTTTTCGCAGTTCGGTCACCCAGCTCCAAGGTAGGTGCTTCTCCTGGTTCAGAGCTGTTGCTACTGTTGCCATTATAAGTGGAGTGGGCTTTGTGCTTAAAGCGACGCAGCATGATCAGGTAGATAAAGCCGCCATTCCAGCACTGCTCAGCCAGGTAACTGCAACAGACAGACAGGTGCCAGTTAGAACCCCATGCACCCTTCCTGGACAGCACAGCAGACAGAGGCATTCAAGGGTCCACCCAAGTGACAACAAGTCGGCCGATGGACTGAGGTATTGAGCTTCCTGAAGAGATTCACCACCCGATTCACTCTTTTAATCTGTCATAATTGATGCAAACAATTACTCTCAAACTCCCAAAACAAACACAAAACCCCATGAACTAGAAATGACTAATTTAAGTACTATAGGATCAGGAGTTGGAGAAGGATTTTTCTAGGACCAGAGCCAGTGCTAACATATCATTAAAAAATAAAACACTTCTTCACTCCCACTATTTCTTGCATCGGAATTATGCTAGGCTCCCATCCATATAGTTCCAATGGAATGAAACTCTGAGTCCCCAGGGTAAAACATGGATAGAGTGGATTAGGGGAAGTATCAAGTTCTGCTCCTAGGAGCAAATCATCAACAGCACAACAACAGGAGCCTATGCCTCATGAGTAGGGGTAACAGCCAGTGACTGGTATTAAAAGCCAACTGATGGATGGGTACAGTGGCTCACACCTGTAATCCCAGCACTTTGGGAGGCCCAGTGGGCAGACTGCTCGAGCCCAGGGGTTTGAGACCAGCTTGGACGACATAGTGAAACCCCATCTCTACTAAAAATGCAAAAATTAGTCCAGTGTGGTGGTCCGTGCCTCTGTAATCCCAGCTACTCGGGAGGCTGAGGTGGGAGGATCACTTGGGCCTGGGAGACAGAGGCTGCAGTGAACCGAGATCATGCCACTGCATTCCGGCCTGGGTGACAGAGTGAGACCCTGTCCCTAAAAACACAAAACAAAACAAATAGGCAACTGGCTAAGTAGGCGCTGGTGGCAACCGTGCACTGTGTTGAATGAGGATCGGGCTCATGTCTTGATAACAGTCCTAGTTTGGGCTGATCATAGCACACATGGAGTGTCATTTCCAGTCTGGACATCACATTAGGAGGAGCACTGACAATGTGGAAAACACGTAGACAAAGGCGGACCAGGACAAAAGGCTGTTGGAGACCGTGTCAACCAGGAACAGCTGGAGGAATAAGAGACGCTCAGCATGGAGAAGACAAGGGTCAGGGTCAGCCGCTTTTTCATATGTGAGGGCTGGCAGATATTTAGAAGCAGGAAATAATATAAAGGAGATAAGGTATGTGAAGCATGACACATGATAACTGCCCCAGATCTTAAAGAACGATAAGAAAATACAACATCAAATGAAATGAGTAATTAGGGGTATTCAGGACCGGATCATC
Source organism: Mandrillus leucophaeus (assembly GCF_000951045.1). Classification (NCBI taxonomy): domain Eukaryota; kingdom Metazoa; phylum Chordata; class Mammalia; order Primates; family Cercopithecidae; genus Mandrillus; species Mandrillus leucophaeus. The sequence goes on along the minus strand of NW_012102232.1, from coordinate 1,452,045 downwards.
AAAGCTTTGGCAAAGAAAACCCTTGCACAAAGTCAGGAAACCAGGCTGGGCTGGACCCTCCACTTGTGCTACCTAAGATAAAGTAGCACAAATCCCTGATGAACCCAGGAAAACACCTTCCCCACTGGAATCTTGCCACATTCTACACATCACTCATTCCTAAGCAAAAGTGTCAACAACCAAATCCTTCACAAATCAGATCTGCTTCTGGATCTTATACACCCACGCAGTAAAAGCCTGGGGCTACGTGCAGCGCTGCCTCTGAAGAAATGATGACTGCAGGTAAATAGACATTAACGTGCCTTCTGTGATCTTGTCAGCAGGGAAATCAGACCTGAGAGCTGGGGCAGTCATTACATTACATGGGAAGGAGGCCAGGTCATAAAGGCCTCCTCTCATCTCATAGTGAGCTTTCACTTAGGTAGCAGGCAAGGGAGTGGGAAGGAGAGGTGACCACATGTGCTTGAAATGCACTAAATTCTGGCTCCAAGGCATATATTCCCCATACCTAATGGTCACATTAATTGAATGACAGTGACTGTCTAACCAAAGGAGAGAATAATTCTGAATTTTTGCCATGGAATAAAGTGAACAACAACAACAAAGGGACACTCATGACTCAAACATGAACCAAACTCAATAAAATCCTTCTTTGATCCCAGGCTAGAAACCATACATGTATAAAACCAGACAGATAAAAGATACTGTACAGACGCCAGGTCATCCTGTGAAATACAGAGGGACAAAGAGGCATTAAGACCATCCATAAGGCCGGGTGCTGTAGCTCATGCCTGTCTGTAATCCTTGCACTTTGGGAGGTTGCGGCAGGAGGATAACCTGAGGTCAGGAGTTCCAGACCAGCCTGGCCAACGTGGTGAAACCCTGTCTCTACTAAAAATACAAAAGTTAACCAGGTGCGGTGGTGCGTGGCTGTAGTCTCAGCTGCTCAGAAGACTGAGGCACGAGAATCACTTGAACCCAAAAGGCAGAGGTTGCAGTGAGTTGAGACTGTGCCACTGCACTCCAGCCTGGGTGTTAGAGCAAGACTCCATCTCAAAAAAACAAACAAACAAAACACCATCCACTAGTCTCGAAAATAAAAATGAAAACTGTCTCTCAGCACAATTTTTCTTTTTTCTTTTTTTTTGAGACGGAGTCTCACTCTGTCACCAGGCTGGAGTACAGTGGCACGATGTTGGCTCACTGCAACCTCTGCCTCCCGAGTTCAAGTGATTCTCCTGCCTCAGCCTCCCGAGTAGCTGCGACTACAGGCGTGTGCCAACACACCCAGTTAATTCTTGTATTTTTAGTAGAGACGGGTTTCACCATGTTGGCCATGATGGTCTTGATCTCTTGACCTTGTGATCTTCCTGCCTCAGCCTCCCAAAATGCTGGGATTACAGGTGTGAGCCACCGTGCCCGGCACAATTTTTCCATAATGTATAGATTTCATTTCTTTGCATTGTAAACATTTTTTCCATAGTGGAAAAATCCACGGAAAGGTATAAAATCCTAAAAGTAGGTAGCTAGGCTGTATTTAAAATTTAAAATACACGTGTGCTACTATTTAAAATACACGTACTCAGATGTCATGAAAAAGAGTGCAGGGCATAAACACAAGACTAGATTGAAAGTGGGACACCCAAATCCTCATTCTGGCTTTGACCTAACCATTAAAACAATGGCAACTGTTTTCCATCACACCTGATAGCTGGGTCTGCCACTTCCATCACTGATGAACAGATCAACAAATGTTGATATATCCATATAATAGAATATTATTTGTCAGTAAAAAGGAATAAATTATATGCTACAACATGGGTGAAACCTGGAAACATTATGCAAAGCGAAAGAAATCAGCCCACAAAAAGCTGTATGTTGTATGATTCCATTATATGACATGTCCAGAACAGGCAAATCCATAGAGACAGAAAGATTAGCGCTTGCCAGGAGCTGGGGGAGAGGGCAATTGGGACTCACTGCTAATAGATTCAGGGTTTTGGGGGGTGAAGGAATGTTCTGGAATTAGATAGTGGTGATGGTTGCACAACCTAGCACTAAAACTCACTGAAATGTACACTTTAAAATGGTGAATTTTCTGTTATGCGAATTGTGTCTCAATTTTCAAAAAACAGTGAATATAGTATTATTGGGCAAATTTTGAGTTCATAGTGAATAGTATTATTATGGGCGAATTTTGAGTTCATTGTTTGAGTAAGTGCCTTATAGACACGATTTACCCAAGAACTGTCTTAACAGAAGATGAAAGTGCAATGTGGAAATATCAATCAGCTTGCCGAAGTTCACATCACTGCTGAGCAGCAGATCCAAACCTGCCTGATCCCAAAGCCCATCCTCTGCCCACTGTGCAATTCTCTTTACGTCACTGTCAACCCTGCACTTTAGCTTCCTCATCTGTAAAGTGAGGGTGTTAAAATGGATCATCTTGTTTGTTTTCACATTCTAATAATTGTGAACGCTAGTTTCCCAGGAAGAATTCTGGGAATAAGAGGAGTGAGCCATCCCAACAGTACTGATCTGGTACACAGCACAAAACATAAACCTGGAAAAAACAGATTTTTTTTTTTTTTTTTTT
>NW_012102232.1:1444443-1445219 GCF_000951045.1 Mandrillus leucophaeus | reverse complement strand
AAAAAAAAAAAAAAAGTGACTGACACCTTCGGTGTGCTCATAATACCTTCCCTGAAGATAATCGACTTCTTTGCTAGTACAGAAAGGGGGAGAGAGAGAGCCTTGTTCAGATGGAGGCAGACAGACAGGGCTTAGGTACATGAGGCTTTGAAAACAGGTCAGAGTCTAGGCCTAGGAGTAGATGTGACTAGAACAGTGCATTCCAACTGCTCACTGAAGGAACAGACTGAGGAAGCCACTTTCTACTACTTCTCACCTCCTCTACTCAGCATAAATGGCTGGGGTTGAGCACCACTTCCCTCCTCTCCCTTATCTGGAATCTGGAGCAGGGAATATGATATGGTTTGGCTGGGTGCCCACCCAAATCTCATCTTGAATTATGTAGCTCCCATAATTGCACATGTCATGGGAGGGACCTGGTGGGAGGTAACTGAATCACAGCAGTAGGTGTTTCCCATGCTGTTCTCATGATAGTGAACAAGTCTCAAGAGATCCAATGGTTTTATAAAGGGGAGTTCCCCTGCACATGCTCTCTTGCCTGCTGCCATGTAAGATGTGACTTTGCTCCTCATTCGCCTTCTGCCATGATTGTGAGGCCTCCCTAGCCACATGGAACTGTGAGCCCATTAAATCTCTTTCCTCTATAAATCACCCAGTCTTGGGTGTGTCTTTATTAGCAGCGTGAAAAACTAATACAGAACACAAATAAACAAAAATGTCTTCTTCATTACAAAATGTGTACATTTAATTTTTGTTGTTGTTGTTGTTGTTGAGAC
>NW_012102232.1:1439402-1443483 GCF_000951045.1 Mandrillus leucophaeus | reverse complement strand
TGGCCAACATAGTGAAACCCCATCTCTACTAAAAATACAAAAATTAGCTGGGCGTGGTGGTAGGTACCTGTAATCCCAGCTACTCAGGAGGCTGAAGCAGGAGAATTGCTTGAATCAGGAAGTGGAGGTTGCAGTGAGCCAAGATGGCACCACTACATTCTAGCCTGGGTGACCAAGTGAGATTCCGTCTCAAAACAAAATGAAACAAAACAAACCTCACTGCAGCCTTGAACTCTTGGGTTCAAGTGATCCTCCTGCCTCAGCCTCCCAAGTGGCGCAGGCCACCACTGCCAGCTATTTTAATTTTTATGTAATAGAAATGGGGGTCTTGCTATGTTGCCCAGGCTGGTCTCAAACTCCTAGCCTCAAGTGATTCTCCTGCCTCAGCCTCCCAAAGTTCTGGGATTACAGGCATGAGCCACTGAGTCCAGCAGAAAATAAATTTCTCTTTGAGACAGAACAGAGGTAGGATTATATTAAGAGGAGTAAGAAAGAGATAGATATTTTACTCTATGGTTGCGTAACACTAATTAAATTCAGGATACCAGCTTCTAAGGCAGCAGTTCCATTTGTGTCAATCAGCATTAAGTGTCCATCCTCCACCTTTCCCTGGTGAAACTCCACCTCTTGCACTCACTGGACTGTTAGCTGCAATATCCCTCTGTGCTGAAGCAGAGTTAGTTCTTTTTCTGTTTACTGCTATGAGCTCCTAGATTTAAGGAGTACAAAGAGGGAGAACTACAGAAAACATCAGATAAAAAGCAGCTAAATGATATGATCAATGAAAAAAAATATTTTGACCTCTATGCAACAAAGTATCACCGACTTTCATATTGATCTTGAAAGTTCACATCTCAAACTATCAGGAAGGAGTTAAATTCACAACTCTTGCAACAAAGTAACTCCACCATAGGATGCACTGCACATTTCAACTCCAATAAAGCCTCACAGGAAGGGAATAACAGTGTGGTCTTTCTATCATGTAAGCTTACACGAAGATTTGGTTTCCTCCAAGGTTTTCATGTACCTCCTTTCTGCATGAATCAATAAAAGCTTTTTACAGCACCCATACACCTGTTGGAAATAAGAACTCAGAAGCTAAATGAAGCAGAAAATGCTTGATCAACGATATGAACTGATTTTATAAAACGTACTGCAGAGATACTGGCCCTAAAGAGCGAATCTCTAGGCTTGTATTTGCCAGTGATTGCATTTCTTTATTAAATTATTGTGAGTGGATCAAGGTTTCTTATAATTCTCTAAGATTTACCTGCAGTCTATACACCATCAAATTAGAACTCTAGCCACACAGCTCTACCACACAACTTATCTTGATGAGGTTGGCCACATTTTCCCGGAGGGGTGGTACGACAGGGAGTGCTGGGAAAGTCAGACTTTGCTGTATGTGATTGAGTCAGTCTCACCTCATCAGGGAAGTGAGGAGCATCAGAACACGTACGTAGGAACTCATTTCACTTTTTTTCCTCTTGACATAATGCTATCTTTTCTGGTCATAAAATTACTAGTTGTTCATTACAAATTCACTCACTTATTATTCATTCAAATAGTTATTGAATACCTGCTACAAGCTAGGCACTGTTCTAGGCATTCGGGGACACAGAAGTGAACCAAGATTCCTGTCTTTGTGGAGCTTACAATCTAGTGGGGGCAAACAGACAAACAATACACCTATTAAAGTAAGCATCCAACTATAAGGTGTGTTACAAAGTGAGATGGGCTATAAGAAATAGAAAACACTGAAAAGGCCGGGTGCTGTGGCTCACATCTGTAATCCCAGCACTTTGGGAGACTGAGGCGGGTGGATCATTTGAGCTCAGGAGTTCAAGATCAGCTTGGGCAACATGGTGAGACCCCCATCTCCATAAAAAATACAAAAATTAGGCAGGCGCAGTGGTGTGCACCTCTGCTCCCAGCTACTTGGGAAGCTGAGGCTGGAGAATCGCTTGATCCTGGGAGGCAGAGGCTGCCGTGAACCAAGATCGTGCCATTGCACTCCAGCCTGGGCAATGGGAGTGAAGCCCTAAATAAAACACTCAACAGGCTACAAAGGTTCCAGCATGCCAAGGGTTGGAAGTCAGGTTGAAATTTTAAATTCTGCAGTTAGAGTAGCTAGCCCCACTGGGAAGAATACATTGAAAAAAGACTTGAAGAAGTCAAAGAGTTGGCAGTGCAGCTACCTGGGAGAAGAGTGTTCCAGACAGAGAGAACAGCCAGCGCAGAAGTGGTCAACTGGAATCATACCCGCTGTGTTGGACAAACAGCAAGGAGGCCTTTGTAGCTGCAAAGTAGTGAGTGAGGAGTAATAGGAGGTAAGTTAGGAGAGGTAACAGAGACCCATTTATGCAAGGACTTGTAGTAGGCTGTTGTTAAAGACTTTTGCGCAAATTGGGGAGCTACTGAGTTTTGAGCAGAGGAGTAATGTGAAATGCATTACGTTTTAATACGACCCCTTTGTTTCTGTGTTGAGAATAGACTATGATTGGGCAAGGTTAGAAGCGGAGAGACCAGGGAGAATAACATCTACAGGAATTCCAGCGAGAGAAAAGGTGGCTCACTGTAGAATGGCAGTGAAAGTGGTATGAAATGGCCAGAATCATCATCAATGATGAAAGTGGAGACAACAGCTTTTGCTTTTTGATTGGATATGGGATGTGAAGTCGAGACGGTACTATGGTTTTAGTGTATGTGTCCCTCCAAAATCCCAGTGTTGGAACTTAAATCCCAATGTGATAGCATTAAGAGGTGAGGTATTCAGGATGTAATTATATCATGGGGCCAGAGGTCTCGTGAATGGGATTAGCTACCTAATAAAAGGACGAGAGGAACAAGCAAGGCCTCTTCTGTTCTTCCATTCTTTCTACTATAAGAGGACACAGCGTTTATCCCCTCTGGAGGATGCAGAAACAAGGTGCCATCTTGGAAGCAGAGACCACACCCTTACTAGACACCAAGCTTGCTAGTGCCTTGATCCTGGGCTTCCCAGCCTCCAGAACTGTGAGAAACAAGTTTCTGTTTTTATGAATCACCCAATCTGTGGTATTTTTGTTATAGCAGCACGAATGGACTGAGACAGGTGGTGTCTAGGTATCGGAGCACCTGAAAGGATGGAGTGAGCAGTCATCACCTGAGGCTGTAGAGCAGCTTTCTGGGGAAGGGTCTATCTGACCTATTCTGAATGCATAAATCTGTTCAGAAGTTCTGGACACCTTGAGTTTGAGATGCTCATGTGGTAGTTGTGAGGCAGCGGATACCTGAATCCAGATTTGGGGGCAGCAGACTGGTCTGGAGATAAAAGTGTGGGAAGTGTCAGAATGTTGATGGTGAAGTCTCCTGAAGATAAATACCTTTAGGGGGATTTCCTAGGTCAAAGCTCTTACTGGGTCATAAGCACATTCAAATTCTTTCATATGTACTGTCAATCTTTCCTTTAGCAAGAGGGTGACAATTCAGAATCCCATCAGTGGTGTCTTAGAGAACCCATGTGTTCCTGAATATTGTCACTCTTTTTTTTTTAATTATTTTTGAGGTGGAGTCTTGCTCTGTCACCCAGGCTGGAGGGCCGTGGTGCCATGTTGGCTCACTGCATCCTGCACTTCCCAGGTTCAAGCGATGCTCCTGCCTCAGCCTCCCGAGTAGCTGGGATTACAGGCGCCCGCCATCACGCCCGGTTAATTTTTATATTTTTAGTAGACAAGGTTTCTTCATGTTGGCCAGGCTGGTCTCGAATTCCTGACCTCAAGTGACCCACTCACCTCAGCCTCCCAAACTGCTGGGATAACCAGCATGAGCCACTGTGCTCTTGTGACTCTTTATCATCTTGTCACTCTTGTCACTCTTGATAATCCTTGTCAGTCTAATAATCAAAAGTTACCTCACTTTACTTCAAATCCACAAGTCAGTGATGACTACTGAGGTCAAAATTCTTAGTAGTCATATGTCTTGAGAATTGCCTATTTTTGCCCTTTGTAAAACTCTTTAGTCTCTGTACCTTCGTGCACCAGCACAGTGGCACCACAACAAATGCTGGTCCATGAAAAGATCCATTAAAAAAAAAAAAAAA
>NW_012102232.1:1438391-1439352 GCF_000951045.1 Mandrillus leucophaeus | reverse complement strand
GGGAATAAGAGGAGTGAGCCATCCCAACAGTACTGATCTGGTACACAGCACAAAACATAAACCTGGAAAAAACAGATTTTTTTTTTTTTTTTTTTTCTTGAGACAGAGTCCCATTCTGTTGCCCAGGCTGGAGTGCAATGGCATGATCTCAGCTCACTGCAACCTCCAACTCCTGGGTTCAAGGGGTTCTCCTAGCTCACCCTCCCAAGTAGCTAGGATTACAGGTGACCACCACCACGCTCGGCTAATTTATTTGTATCTTAGTAGAGATGGGGTTTCACCATGTTGGCCAGGCTGGTCTGGAACTCCTGACCTCAGGTGATCCACCCACCTCAGGCTCCCAAAGTGCTGGAATTACAGGCGTGAGCTACTGCTCTTGGCCAGAAACACTCATTTTAGCTCCAAGCTGTCCTAGGCCTCCGAAACATTTACGATCATCCTGAAAAAGATTTAGCTTGGAGACAAAGTTCATTTAAAATAGCTTTTTGGGAATCTACTTTTTATTAAATATGTTAAATCTCTAAACAACATGAGGAGTGGTATGCAGAGACCTTTTCAGTATCAAAAAAGCTGGCCTATTGATTCAGAGTATAGGAACTTAAACATCTTTCTCCCCTGTACTCTCATGGAAGTTCCAAGAACCTTGGAAGGTGCCTGTGACTGAGACAGTATTTTACTTCTACTGCAGGGTCCATTCTTGGCAAAATGACAAAGCCAAGAGGAGTTTATCTTGAGTTCAGCACCATCTCCCTGTCCTCTCCAGCTTCCTGGCAATAAATAAGACCCTGTCACCTTAAAGGAACTGTATGACAGGTTATTTTATTCCTTCCTGGACACTGAATTTTCTAAGGTCTTCCTGCAGACAAAGGACAATGAATGAATTATGGATGCTGCAGCAAGCTGGTGAGAAAGAGACTTTAAGTAGGATAAAGAACGATAAGAAAATACAACATCAAATGAA
>NW_012102232.1:1437926-1438248 GCF_000951045.1 Mandrillus leucophaeus | reverse complement strand
TAAAATCATTACACTAAACTCTGAAGTCAGTATTTGAGAAAGAAATGGAATATAATCACGTCCTCTAGAAAAATAGAAGGCTTCCTCTCCATAAAGAGGTATGATTAGTCTTTCAGACACTTCTCCTTCACATATTTTTTTAATTTGCAATTTTCCTTTGGTGTGCAAAATTATTAAGATTTATTTGACTTTGACCTTTGCAGGATGACTTTAAGACAAATGGAAACACCAGGGTATCCAGAAATGACGTTCTGAGTTCTAGCCTAGAACTTTCCCTTTGAAATCTATTGTAGTTCTGAGAGACACAGTATCGCTCCGTTGC
>NW_012102232.1:1436716-1437876 GCF_000951045.1 Mandrillus leucophaeus | reverse complement strand
ACTTTACTGAGGCATATCTAACATCTAACATATATAATTCATCTGTTTCAAATGTATAATTCAATGATTTTTAGGAAATTTACCGAGTTGTGTGACCATCACCATAAATCAATTTAGGACATTTTCATCACTCTAATAAAGATCCCTCATGTCCACTTCACAGTTAATGCCCATTCCAATCCCAGCCACCACTTTCTTTCTCTAGAGGTCTACCTTTTCTTGAGCCATTTAACCCCTACAAAAATCTCAATTTGTGAGAGCATGTCCTTTTTTTTTTTCTTCTTTTTTTTTTGTCGAGAGGGGGCCTTGCTCTGTCACCCAGCCTGGAGTGCAGTGGTGTAATCTCAGCTCACTGCAAGCTCCGCCTCCCAGGCTCAAGCCATTCTCCCACCTCAGCCTCCTAACTGGGACTACACTACAGGTGTGCACCACTATGCCAGGCTAATTTTTTGTATTTTTGGTAGAGACAGGGTTTCACCATGTTTCCCAGGCTGGTCTCGAACTCCTGAGCTCAAGCGATCTGCCCACCTCGGCCTCCCAAAGCGCTGAGATTGCAGGCATGAGCCATCGTGCCTGGGTGAACATGTCCTTTTGGTGGTATCTTTCTCACTTTCCTAACATGCCCCATTACCCTAAAGAGACAGATCTCATAGTCCTGCTAGATCTCACACATCCTTTCCCCTCACATCAGTCCAGTGAGTATCTAACATTCCATCTAGTTTAGGCCATGAATCCCCTGGTGGCTCCTTCCACCTCCGAAGCTTGCTCATGTGACCCCACTTCAGTGGAGAAAGCATCCTCTCCACATTATTCCCACCGTTCCAACGTCACAAACCAACTCTACTTTGTCATCATGCAACCAAGTCTTTCCTCATTAACAGAAGTTCTAAACACTGCTAAAGTAACAGTGTATGATATGTTTTCGTTTTTATCCATCCAGGCTGCTATAACAAATTACCGTAGACTGGGTGGCTTATAAACAAAGGAAATTTATTTCTCACAGTTCCGGAGGCTGAAAGTCCAAGATCAAGGTGCAGCAGACTTGATGTCTGGCGAGCGCCACTTCCCAGTTCACTGACGGTGCCTTCGTGTTTTAAAAGTCTTCATACGGTGGATGAAGTAAAGGTGCTCCCTGGAGTCTCGTTTTTTTTGTTTTGTTT
>NW_012102232.1:1436143-1436666 GCF_000951045.1 Mandrillus leucophaeus | reverse complement strand
TTCAGCCATCGATTATTGATGCCTGGCACACCGTGTGAACCCATGGCAGGCGCTGCCAAGCTGAACCATGGGTGTCTATATGTGCAATTCAAAGTAACCTGGGGCCAGATGCTGTGGCTCACACCTGTAATCCCAGAGCTTTTGGAGGCCATGGTAGAAGGGTCACTTGAGCCCAGGCGTTCAAAACCAGCCTGGGCAACATGACAGGAAGCAGCCTCTACTTTAAATATATATATATATATTGGCCAAAAGCATTGGCTCACGCCTGTAATTCCAGCACTTTGGGAGGCTGAGGCGGGTGGATCATGAGGTCAGGAGTTCGAGACCAGCCTGACCAACATGCTGAAACCCCGTCTCTACTAAAAATACAAAAATAAGCCTGGCGTAGTGGTGTGTGCCTGTAATCCCAGCTACTCAGGAGGCTGAGGCAGGATAATCGCTTGAACCTGGGAGTCGGAGGTTGCAGTGAGCCGAGATAGCACCAGGGCACTCCGGCCTGGGCAACCGAGTGAGACTCTGTCAA
>NW_012102232.1:1419377-1436093 GCF_000951045.1 Mandrillus leucophaeus | reverse complement strand
GACCTCAGGTGATCTGCCCACCTTGGCCTCCCAAAGTGCTGGGATTACAGGCGTGAGCCACCGCACCCGGCTTGTTTTTTATTTTTGAGGCAGAGTCTCACCCTGTCACCTAGGCTGGAGTGCAGTGGTGCAATCTCAGCTCACTGCAACCTCTGCCTCCCGGGTTCAAGCCATTCTTCCACCTCAACCACCAGAGTAGACGGGATTACAGACGCGCACCACCATGCCTGGCTAATTTTCGTATTTTTAGTAGAGATGGTGTTTCACCATGTTGGCCAGGCTGGTCACGAACTGGAGTCTCTTTTGTAAGTGTACTAATCCCATTCACGAAGGCACCACCCTCATGATCTAATCACTTCCCCAAGGCCTCACCTCTAAATACTTACACATGGGGGATTAGATTTCAACATGTGGATTCTGGGTGGAGAGAACATTCAGTCTATAGCAGTTGTATATGCTAATACATTCATGTTACCATGCAATCATATCAACTGCATTTTATTTACTTTCTCTATGTATTCGTGTCCAAATCTCTTCTCTACTTTCTTTGCCTGGTTCATGTGCTAATAAGCTTCCAAACCTCCCCTGTGCCCTGCTCCCTGGACCAGCCAAAAACACGTATTTCATATCACAGGGGGCTTTGCTATGACTTGTCCTTCAGAGCTGAAGATTGGCCAGGGCTGAAAAACAGAAAATCCAGGGCATCCTCCTCACTAAGTCTTCAGCCCTGCCAGGTGCATTGCCCGTGGCAATTTCTGTGCTTTCCTACACATAGCAGTGCCCTTAGCCTTGCCTTGGAAGAGGCTACTATCAACGCCCAAGGATAACTGAAGGCAGACCGCATCTCAGAGATTATGTCTGATGTATCTTCTAACCTCAACGCCATCACACCCTGAAAAGTGTGTCAAAGATGATCTAAGGGCTGAGTTGCACACTGCGCCTGCCACATCTCCCATGTTCCTCCACTGTGAGAGCTGCTGGCACATTTGCTGTTTCTGCCTTTCTCCAAACCAGCCAAATCCAACAAGTCACAACCAGCCAGTAAGTAATCCTCAAACCCGCATAGTACAGCATCCAAAAGGCGGCCACTCTCCTTACCTTCCTCAAAGGTGACTCTAAAAGAAGGGAGATTCCTGTGGGTCCATGTATCTCAGAAGGCATTTGCTCCTCCTCACACACAAATTCAAACATTGATGGCATGTCTGTACCCTCCAGTTCCCTCCGCTTTCAAGTGGATCCAGCTCCATCTTGAAACAATTTCCCCAGCTCGCCTCAATTCTTCCCAGCGTCCGCTCCATTGCCTGGGCCAGAGCCCGCCTCCACCTTGTGCCAAGCCTGGGTTCATTTATGTCAAAACAGCTTCCATCAAAATAGTGGGCTTCTTTTCTGAATTTATTTCACAGTTTTGAAACCAGCAGAGAAAAGATATTCAAGAAATTGCAAAAATGACTATCCCCATCAACATGTTCTGGCTAAGGTCACGCACTGTTCTCCTGAATCTCTTCTCTGCAGTGTATGGAGCATTTTTGAAGATCTGATTTTCTCTTTCTTTTCAGAGGCTCTGTGGCAGGCAGGCAGGCTGGCTGGGCCGGCAAGTCCCCTCATCTATGATGGCTCATGCAGACTGGCTTGCTAAGTTCTGTGACTTTCCACCCCAAGCAAAGGTCACAGTCCTTAGAAGCCAAGCTTCTTGGATATTTTCCCTGTTGTTCGTCTGTCTTCACGATCCTTTCGAATTTTTCCTCTTGGTTTATGGGACTTTGATTACAAGAAAACTAAACCAACAGAACGCTGGCCTAGAAAAACGGATGAGCCATGTCCTTACAGATGTTGACAGACCAACTTTTAAGTCTTGGATTCTGATCAGTGCACTCTTCATGGGTCTGTTGACAGCTGGAACTGTGATGGGTTCAATCTCTCTGCAACCCCTGGTTCTTAGTTATATTCAGACAGGAAAATGCAGAGGCATTTGAATTTATCTACTGGGATTTAATTTAAAAATAATAGTAAGTGAAGCATTAAGGAAACCCTAAATTGTTGGATGCACAAACACAAATGATGAAAATGCAAAGCTTGCTTTTAGTGATATGTTTATTTTAGAAGTTCCAAAAACTAATGTGGGTTTTGTAAAAGACATGGGGGGGGAGTTCCAATATTAACTATAGTAACTATAGTCTGTGTACTGTATTAACTGCACACACACATCAGCTCATTTCAATCTAAAACAACCCTACCGAGGTAGAATTTATAATCTGTCTTTTAAAGGTAAGAAAACTGAGGTTTAAAGAGATTAACTTGCCCAAGGTCAGAAAGCTGAACACGGTAGAGCTGGGATGCAACTCTGCCTCTGTCTGATTCCCCAAAAAACCCTTACCATGACCTTAGGATTCCTTGTGGCAAAGTCGCATCCTAATGCTGCTCATCAGGACCAGGTTTGGATAAGGAAAAGGGTTGCAGCTTCAAAAAACCCAAGGAGGACTTGTCCCACTTTAACTTTTAACTTGCTAAAGGATTGCATTTTAAGTGTTTTGGTTTTTTTTTTTTTTTTTTTTTTGGAGACGGAGTTTCACTCTTGCCCAGGCTGGACTGCAATGGCACGATCCAGGCTCACTGCAACCTCTGCCTGCCTCCTGGGTTCAAGTGATTCTCCTGCCTCAGTCTCCCGAGTAGCTGGGATTATAGGTGTGTGTGCCACCATGCCTGGCTCATTTTTTGTATTTTTTAGTAGAGATGGGGTTTCGACATGTTGGTCAGGCTGGTCTTGAACTCCTGACCTCAGGTGATCCCCCTGCCCTAGCCTCCCAAAGTGCTAGGATTACAGGGGTGAGCCACTGTGCCTGGCCAAAGTTTCCATTTTTCAAGCAGCTCCAGAAAAGCCCCAGCTCTTACAGCCGGCAACCTTTGGTATGCAAATACAGGCCATTAGAAACTGGGTCCACCCAAACATGGCCATTCTCACTGTTGTCTTCTTGCCCTTCCTCCATATGTGCCTGGCAACATAGCCACCCCCACATATCCCCACATGTGTAGAACATCATGGTGCCCTGTATTTGCATATTAAAAGGATAGGGTGGGAGGGCTAGAGTTTTTGCAGGTTAGGTAAATGACACGTCTCGTCAAACCAATCCCCTGTGTCCTATGCAAATCAGATACTGCCTCCTCCAGCCTCTACATATACCTAGCTGGTTTCCACCCCACTTGGGGGTCTCCTCTTTCGGCTTTGGAGCTCCCCGCCCCCCCCTCCTCTGTATGGGGGAGCCTCTTCCTTCTGCCTTTTCTTTCTTATTAAACTCTCCGCCACGCCTTAAAACCACTCCACGTGTGTCCGTGTCTTTTTATCTAATTTGACTGGAGAGGAAGAACCTGGTGTTCCTCCACTCATCGGAGCCCTATCAGTATTGGGTTGGTGCCATTAAAATGGTAAAAACCGGCCGGCGCGGTGGCTCACGCCTGTAATCCTAGCACTTCGGGAGGCTGAGGTGGGCGGATCACGAGGTCAGGAGATCCAGACCATCCTGGCTAACATGGTGAAACCCCGTCTCTACTACAAATACACAAAACTAGCCGGCGTGGTGGCGGGCGCCTGTAGTCCCAGCTACTCGGGAGGCTGAGGCAGGAGAATGGTGTGAACCCGGGAGGCAGAGCTTGCAGTGAGCGGAGATCGGGCCACTGCACTCCAGCCTGGGTGACAGAGCAAGACTCCACCTCACACACAAAAAAAAAAAAAAAAAAAAAGCAAAACCGGCAATTAGTGTTGTATCAACCAAGTATTTCTCAAAAAGGAGATGGTGGGAAGTAACAGTCGTCAAAACAGACTGATCAGGAATGGACAGGACTCAGCTAATCTGGATGTAAAGAAGATGGTGGAGGCATATTTGGGAAGCCAGGTTGGATGAAAGGCATCCACGAAGATTTCTGTTCAATCTGTGGGCTGGCAGTGGGAAAAAAAACAAAAAAAGGGGCCCCTTCCACTTGGGGCTCTCTGTCCTGAATACCTAAAGAGCTTTGTCCAAATTCATCTAAATATTAACTATCTGGTGCAAGATTATCCTTTGTTCAGGTCTCAGCACTGCCATTTAGGCCCCTGGGCAAGCCACACAATTTCAGAGTTGAGTCCCTCAGGCTCATCTACCTACAGGAGGCTTCAATGGGATAATGGACTAGGATGGCAGGTTTCCCACCTGCCACACAGTAAATACCAATTACTGTAAGTTCATTTCTTGATCAGAAACGTTCTGAGTAATCATAGGTCAACTAGTTAAACTTGTCTGCTGTGACCATTCAGACTGGAAGCCCTGAAAGGTGAACTCACACGGGGGTGGGTCCAAACAGATTCTGTGTTAGGAATGGGACAAAAGGAACTGTAGCCATGTCTGGAAGAAAAAAAAAAGGATCTCTGGAAAAATCAAGTTCACATGAACAGGCAGATAGTCAGAAATGGACTCTAAAACTCTAGGGCTGGAAAGCTGGGGCACATGTACCTTAGAGGCAGAGCCCCTGGTGGCCCCTTGAGGCAAAGAGTTATTGTGAGGGTTGGGTGGGCCTAAGTCATGGCACTGAGAAGGATGGGGGTGTATGTGGGCGTGCCTGGGTGCTGGACATTGGAGGATTGCGCTAGTGTAGACCCTAAGCATAGAGTGGGGCTAATTGCAAGCCACGCTCTTCTGCCAGAGAGAGAGGAGACAGATGTTTTTCAAAATACAGACCAATGTTGGACTTTCGTTTTGCTTCCCGGTCCATCAGCCAGAGTCTGACTCTCAACTCCCAGGGCAACTGAACGCCTTCTGGCCTGACCTGAACTCCGAGGATGATCCCAGAGGTCCTGGAACTGCCCCAAGACTCAAGGTGGAGCCTGGGAGGCTGCCCATCCCAGCGAGGCTGCGGGATCAGCTGGCCCCGAATATTCTGTAAAACATGCAGGCTAGGCTGCTCCCACAAACACAAGCAACTGCCACGAATAAATCAGATACATGTGTGTGCGTGCACAGCCCCCGCCTCTCCCAGCATCTACCCTGTTCTGGCCTACAGGTCAGAACAGCTGCTTTCTTATCTTCCCTCCATTTGTCACAAGTATTTGGGCAAAAGCCCTTCCTTTTGGCTCATCTGCCTCCTTTAAAAGGAAAAAATCCAGGTTTTCCCTTTCCTGAGGCAGGAGTTTCAAAAGCTCGGTTGTGGTAATATTAAATGTTTAAACATACTATAATGCCATTAGTCAGTCAATATTGTGATGGTTTTTACATGTTAAGAGAAGGTCTGTGCAGACATAAAACTCCAGCTCTGGGAGAAAATGCCCACAGCATGAATAGCTGGGGCCTCTGCTCTTGTCTGGCCTAACTTCAGAGGTACGAGCAGGTATGGGCTTTTGAGCCACAAACGTGTTTTAGAGTACTAGGAACTCACTTCATTACCAAGTGTTCTCAGCAGGAAATAGGAGGCAGACGGCACACACTAGACTTGGAACCGTCCTATTTAGAGAAAACGGAAAGCATCCAAAAGCAAAATCAAAGCCAGGGGCTGCGTGGGAAAACAAACACCGAGAAAAATTATTTCTTGAGCTTCACACCAGGAAGAGTGTGATCTGGAAGAATCTGGAAGCGGACAGAAACAACAGCATTTGAACAGAGGAGTTCCTCAAACCTCTGGGTGAGGTAGGGAGGAAACCTTGGTAAGACTTTTCCCTTGTGGCACTGTTCCCTTGCGACTCACAGATCCTTTTCACAGATACAGGGGCATCCCAACTTGTTCTAGCTCCCCAGGCTGGGGTGCAAACCACACTCCTTTTCCATGCAGATTGGAGCTTTAATGCGAGTGGCAGCAGTCCCGGTTCAGGACTTGAGATACACAATTCACCAGATGCTTAACGGGCTTAAAATAGGTTCCAGGGGAGGTCCAGGACCTGTCTCTTATACACATCTAGATGTGTATAAGAGACAGCAACCACAGGGTTCTTGCTGTTGCTAACACTTCACACTCTGACTCTCTGCAGACATTTCCTCCTGAGACACTCGTTGCAGCTCTCTGAGACAAGCTCTTCCGGCCTGCTGAGAGTGTCAGGTGAGATTTATTTATTTTCCCTCCCTGTCCAACTTCCCCAAGGATTTACATGTTGGCACCACCTGTTCTCAAAAGGGATGGCCTCCAGGTACTCTGGCTTTGAGCAAAAAGAGAGGAGTTAAAAAAGACTGCTAAAAGTCAGAAATGACTTAAAGGAAAGAGAAGATACACACGCAGATCTGTGGAAAATGTCAACACTGTTTCTTAGAGAAGAGCTGAAAAAGGGGGTTCTTTAAATCATCAGGCACAAAGTTTACAAGGTCCAATTTCATTGGGAACATCTTCAAAAAACAAATGTGTGACTAAGTCCAAAGGCCCCTTACAAGGCCCTTTCATATGGCTGAAGTTCCAAATCAAAGACTATTGATACCATGTCTAAAGAAAATTTGTTTTTAAAATTTAGACGACCCAATTCTCTCTCTACCTGGAGCCAGGGTGGTGGGAGGGAAAGGGAAAAAAAGCAACTGAGACTAGACTGGGTGGTTCATGCCAGTAATCCCAGAATCTGGGAGGCCAAGGTGGGCGCAGCCTAGCCAACACAGTGAAACCTCGTCTCTACTAAAAATACAAAAATTAGCTGGGCGTGGTGGTGGATGCCTAGAATCCCAGCTAGTCAGGAGGCTGAGGCAGGAGAATCCCTTGGACCCGGAGGCAGAGACAGGAGTGAGCCGAGATTGCGCCACCACACTCCAGCCTGGGCAACAGAGCAAGACACTGTCTCAAAAACAAACAAACAAAGCAACGGAGAGGAAGAACAAATAAGAAAAGTGAGCTTCCTTAGGCCATTCTTTTCTTAAATCTCAATAGGATCAATGAATGAAGCTGTATTTTATTTTTTGAGACAGGATTTCACTCTTGTTGCCCAGGTTGGAGTATATATGGTGTGATCACAGCTCACTGCAGCCTCGACCTCCTGAGCTCAAGGGATCCTCTCACTTCAGCCTCCCTAGTAGCTGGGACTATAGGTGCACACCATCATGCCTGGCTGATTTTTTGGGTTTTTGGGTTGTTTTTTCTTTTTTGTAGAGATGGAGTTTCACCATGTTTCCCCAGCTGACCTCCAACTCCTGGTCTCAAAGTGAACCGCCTGCCTCGGCCTCCCAAAGTGCTGGCATTATAGTTTGCGCAAAGGAGCTGTATTTTAAATGCCCTGCCTCAGATTTCAAGGCAGTGTAGATATCCCTCAGACAACACAAAATCCAACCATAGATCTTTTCCCTGCTTTGTGGGACATGAAGGCTGAATAAAGAAAACATACAACTCCCCCAGCCTGCATCCCCAAAAGGGGAATTCCTGATGAGGCAGGCAGTCAATAGCAGACCCAGAAAGGGGGTCAGTCTTGTGCTGAGGAACAGATTTTCTCTGAAAAATTAAAGTGATGTTATAAAGAGAATATGGTTCAAAACTTGAGTGATGTCATTGGGCTCAGTGCTGATACAAAGCAATGAATAAATCAGTTGGTCCCTATACCCTCACAGAGTTCACAGTCAATGTGTAATTCATTAAAAGAATTATACAAATCGTTAACTAAAGTATACTTTATATAAAATATTACATAGCATAAAATATTACAGAAAATAGAATGTACAAAATATGTAATATAAATTTACATTATGTAAATTTTAAAAACAACACTAATTATATGAAGAATGCTTCAACAAAAGCACGGGTTACTTCAGAAACTTATAAAAGGGGGACTGGCTTGCTTTGGGGGTAGATGTGTATAGTGAGATTTTCCTTAGGAAGTGGCAGTGGTTAGTGGTCCAGCAGGAGTTAGCTAAGCTGGGAGAAGGTGGAGGCACAGGATCTGGGTGGAGGAGAGAGGAGAGAGGAGGGTGGGCTAGGACTATGAATTGTAACTCTGCCTCCAACTGGAAATGGAGGAGTAGAAAGCATCTAGGTTGGCCGGGTGCAGTGGCTCATGCCTGTAATCCCAGCATTTTGGAAGGCTGAGGCAGCGGATCACCTGAGGTCAGGAGTTCGAGACCAGCCTGACCAACATGAAGAAATCCTGTGTCTACTAAAAATACAAAATTAGCTGGGCGTGGTGGCGTATGCCTGTAATTCCAGCTACTCAGGAGGCTGAGGCAGAAGAATCTCTTGAACCTGGGGGGCAGAGGTTGTGGTGAGCCAAGACTGCACCATTGCACTCCAGACTGGGCAACAAGAGCGAAACTTCCTAAGAAAGAAAGAAGGAAAGAAAGGAAGGAAAGAAAAGCAAGCAAGCATCTAAGTTGAATGGTATCCCTCCCCACATTCCTGTGCACCTGGAACCTCAGAATGTAACCTTATTTGGAAACAGGGTCTTTGCAAATATAATTAGTTAAGGATCAAGATCAGATCATCCTGGATTAGGGCAGCCCCTAAATCCACTGAGTGTGTGTTGATAAGAGATAGAAAAGGACGTGCAGAGATAGAAAAAGGTGATGTGAAGATGAAGGCAGAGACTGAGGGATGTGTCTACAAGCCGAGAAATGCCAGGAATGCCTCCAACCACTAGAAACTGAGAGAGAGGGATGGCCAAGTGGGTTTCTCCCTCAAAGCCTCCAGAAGGAACCAACCTTGCTGACCACTTGACTTCAGACTTCAAGTATCTAGATCTGTCAGAGAAAACTTTGTTGGTTTAAGCCATCCAATTTGTGGTGGTTTGCTATGGCCATCCTAGAAAAGTAACACAGACTTCTTCCTTGCTTTAGATTTTTCCAAGCTTTGCTGACCCTTGAACTTTCACAACAGGCCAGGCACAGTGGCTCATGCCTGCAATCCCAGCACTTTGAGAGGCTGAGGTGGGAAGATCTCCTGAGGTCAGGAGTTCGTGGCCAACATGGTAAAACCCTGTCTCTACTAAAAATACAAAAATTAGTTGAGAGTGATGGTACATGCCTGTAATCCCAGGTACTGGGGAGGCTGAGGCAGGAGAATCACTTGAACCCGGGAGGAGGTTGCAGTGAGCTGAGATCATGCCACTGCCCTCCAGCCTGGGCAACAGAGTGAGACTCTGTCTCAAAAACAAACAAACTTTCACAATAAGTGGTCTTGTACAACCCTAAGACCCGTTAAAAATAACATATTACATGATTATATAACAAAGTCATTTTAAGTAAATATATTATTTTAGATACTCTATTAAAGTGCTTTGCTGGGAGCAGTGGCTCATGCCTGTAATCCCAGCAATTTGAGAGGCCGAGGTGGGCGGATCACAACATCAGGAGTTCAAGACCAGCCTGGCCAATATGGTGAAACCCCCTGTTGCTACT
Source organism: Mandrillus leucophaeus (assembly GCF_000951045.1). NCBI lineage: Eukaryota > Metazoa > Chordata > Mammalia > Primates > Cercopithecidae > Mandrillus > Mandrillus leucophaeus. Next base: position 1,426,782 of record NW_012102232.1, on the reverse strand, counting down.
AAAAATACAAAAATTAGCCGGGCATGGTGCCATACGCTTGTAGTCCCAGCTACTGAGGAGACTAAGGCACAAGAATCTCTTTAACCTGGGAGGCGGAAGTTGCAGAGCCGAGATCACGCCACTGCACTCCAGCCTGGGTGACAGTGAGACTCCGTCTCAATCAATCAATCAATCAATCAATAAAGTGCTTTAAAGGCCGGGTGGCTCACCCCTGTAATCCTAGCATTTTGGGAGGCCAAGGCAGGAGGATTGCTTGAGGTGAGGAGTTTGAGAAGAGTCTGGGCTACAAAATGAGACCACCATCTATACAAAATATATTATTTAAAAAATTAGCTGGGTGCTGTGGCATCCACCTGCAGCACCAGCCACTCGGAAGGCTGAGGCGGGAGAATTGCTTGAGTCTAGGAGGTCAAGGCTGCAGTGAACTGTGATTGCACCACTGCTCTCCAGCCTGGGTGAGAGAGCAAGATCCTATACTGGGGGCGGAGGGAGGGGGGGACGGAATACTTTAAAACTTGTCTTTAAAACCAATAATAAATAAAATGCAATACAGTCCTTAAAAATATCAAGATAAGCCAGGCGTGGTGGCTCACACCTGTAATCCCGGCACTTTGGGGAGGCTGAGGCAGGTGGATCACTTGAGGTCGGGAGTTCGAGACCAGCCTGGCCAACATGATGAAACCCCATCTCTACTAAACATACAACAATTAGCTGGACGTGGTGGTGTGCACCTGTAATCCCAGCTACTCAGGAGGCTGAGACAGGAGAATCACTTGAACCCAGGAGGCAGAGCTTGCAGTGAGCTGAGATCATACCACTGTACTCCAGCCTGGGCAAAAGAGCGAGACTCCGTCTCAAAAAAAAAAAAAAAAAAAAGCAAATAAAAATATCAAGATAATTTCCTCTATTTCACAAATGATGTCTGCCACTTCATTTACTTCAGATTAATACATAAGATGAAAGATGAGTTACTAAGATGTAAATATACATCACTTAAACATATTAAATGTGTACATTTTTAAAATTCAGAGAAAACTTACCTATGTGTTATGACATGAATAATACAGAAGCCCTGCTGCTTTAATTCTTGGACATTTGTAAATTTCGCATTTAAATGGTATAGAATTTCCGGGTTTGTTTTTAAAATTATGATGTTTCGTGTTTAGGTGGCAAGATGAAAGAGATTTCCAGCTGTGACTTATAATCACACCGCCTCAATGTATATATTGCAAGGATGAATAGCCTTTACCTCGATAAACAGCAGTTAAATTGGACAGAACAACAAGAGATCACTCCTGTATAAACATTTTGATCGGATGACTCTAACTTGAAGGTCTGGTGGAGGTCATCTTGATGAGAACACAGAGAATCATCACTGTCATGCTCACTAATTTGAATCATCAGTGTCCATGAAGCCTTTTGTCCTAACCAATGGTTCTCTTATGGGAATAATAAACCAAGAAGTTATGATACCAAGTTGGAGAAACCACTTAAGGCCATATAATGGGCAACCCCCTGGTCTCCAGAGGCTAGAGTTGATCACCTGAGGGATGAACTGGGTATCCAGGTCGTAACATCCACTGTTCTCCCACTTAGTACCGGCTTCGGATTCTCAGACCTTTCTGTTTCAGAGGGAAAATGTTTAAGCAATTATTTTCTGATTTTCAGTAACACATGTGAAGTTGACTCGTTCATGTACGAATGTTACCCCGGTCAGCCCGGTAACACCCCAGGCACAGGTCTGTGGTGTGCAACCTCTTGCCCAAAGTGGGATCTTGTGCTAGATTAAATTCCTAGAGCTTGAACCACTGCATGATTGGCGATGTCCTCCTGGGGCAAGGAGCCAATAGGCATTAAGTGTGCTGTCATTTCAGTCGGTCTTCTCACTAAACACATTGCAGAGACTATTTTTTAAAAAGGTAAACAGAGCCGGGCATGGTGGCTTGTGCCCATAGTTCCAACTACTCAGGAGGCTGAGGTGGAAGGAACCCTTGAGCCCAGGAGTTCCAGGCTGGTGAAGATCATCTTGAGAACATAAGAGAATCAGAACTGTTACGCTCCTCATTAATTTGACTCATCAGTGTCCCTTATACCTTTTGTCTTAACCAGCGATCTCCTATAGGTACTGTAAACCAAGATGTTACAGAAGTTTGAGGCTACAGTGAGATATGATTGTGTCACTGCACTTTCGCCTGGGTGACAGAGAAAGACCCCATCTCTAAAAAAAGAAATAAAAATGAAAGGCAAACAAACCCCATGGAGATGTCAAAGTCATCTATCCATGCTTCACGCAGGCTGCTAAAGGAACCTAAGCTTTGGGAGGAAATCAGTTTCCTCTTTGTCCTTTTTTTTTCTTTTGAGATGGAGTCTTGGTCTGTTGCCCAGGCTGGAGTGCAGTGGCGCAATCTTGGCTCACTGCCACCTCCGCCTCCCGGGTTCAAGCGATTCTTGTGCCTCAGCCTTCCGAATAGCTGGGACTATAGGCGTGCGCCACCACACCCAGCTAATTTTTGTATTTTTATTTTTATTTATTTATTTATGTTTGTTTATTTTTGAGACAAGAGTCTTGCTCTGTCGCCCAGGCTGGAGTGCAGTGGCGAGATCTCAGCTCACTACAAGCTCCACCTCCCGAGTTCACGCCATTCTCCTGCCTCAGCCTCCCGAGGAGCTAAGACTACAGGCGCCCGCCACCACACCTGGCTAATTATTTGTATTTTGAGTAGAGATAGGGTTTCACCATGTTAGCCAGAATGGTCTTGATCTCCCGACTTCGTGATCTGCCCGCCTCGGCCTCCCAAAGTGCTGGGATTACAGGCGTGAACCACTGCGCCAGGCCCTTTTGTATTTTTAGTAGACACAGGGTTTCACTATATTGGCCATGCTGGTCTTGAACTCCTGACCTCGTGATCCACCCGCCCCAGCCTCCCAAAGTGCTGGGATTACAGGCGTGAGCCACCGTGCCCGGCCATGTCTTTATATCTTATGAAAGTCACTATTGGGAATAGTGTCACCATCATAATCTGACCACTGTAAGATTGTGCAGTATATGAGGCAGATGTGATCATCACCGGTGTTTAAGTGGTAAAACTCAGGAGTGGAGATGAAGAAGCTTCATTGAGCCTATCCAGACTTCTGGCACAGGGTTCCTTCCTCCCCTTGTGGAGAGGGACAAGAGACAGTGAAGCTGCTATTTTAGGAACTAGCTGGCCTCTGGCCAGAAGATCCTCCAGATTTCTCCCTGTGCCACAAGAAGGGCATGGTGTTCACTGGGGAGTGGGCTGGGCTAGACCCAGCAGCATATCAGACAGAAGGCAGGTTGGAAGCTTGGCAAACCTGGGTCTGAATCCATGTCCTATCCCTTACCAGTGGAGTGACCTTAAGCAAATTATGTATTTTCTTCTTTTATGGTGTATGATTCATCGCATGTTCTTTCTTTCCCCAGCTTTATTAAGGGACAATTAATTTATAAAATACATTTTTAAAAATTAAACATTTTCTTTTGTTTTGGAGATGGAGTCTTGCTGTGTCACCCAGGCTGGGGTGCACTGGCACGACCTCGGTTCACTGCAACCTCCGCCTCCCGGGTTCGAGCGATTCTCCTGCCTCAGCCTCCTGAGTAGTGGGGATTACAGGGGCGCACCACCACACCCAGCTAATTTTTGTATTTTTAGTAGAGACAGGGTCTCACCATGTTGGTCAGGCTGGTCTCGAACTCCTGACCTCGTGATCCACCCATCTCCCTCTCGGGTGCTGGGATTACAGCCATGAGCCACCGCATCCGGCCTCGTTTTTTAAGTGGAGATGAGGTCTCAATATATTGGCCAGGTTGGTCTTGAATTTTTGGCCTCAAGCAATCCTCCTGCCTCTGCCTACCGAAGTGCTAGGATTACAAGCATGAGCCCCTGAGCCTGGCACAGGGATAACTGATAAAGACTGTATACATTATAGTGTACAATGTGATGTTTTGATGCACGTAAACACTGTGAAATGATTAAATCAAGCTAATTAACACATTCATCACCTCACATACTTCTAATTTTTTGAGAGAGAACATTTCAGACCTATTTTAATTTTCAAGAATACAATACATTCTTAGCTACAGTCATCAGGCTATACTATCAATCTCCAGAACTTAATCAACCTAACTGAAACTTTGTACTTTCTGACCAACATCTCCCCATGCCCCTCCACTCCCCACCCAGGCCCTGGCAACCTCCACTCTCCTCTCTGCTTCTATGAGTTCAACTTTTTTAGATTCCACATATAAGTGTGCTTGTGTGGTATTTGCCCTTCTGTGTCTGGCTTATTTCACTTAGCATAATGTCATCTAGGTTCATGTACGTTACAAATGGCAGGATTTCATTTTTTTTTAAAGGCTGAATAGATTTTATTCCATTGTGCATATATATCACATTTTATTTATCCAGTCATCCACTGACGGACACGTAGGTCAATTCCACACCTTGGCTATTGTGAACGCTGCTGCAATGAACGTGGGAATGCAGGTATCTCTTCTACACATTGATTTCACTTCCAATTTGTTGGATTACAATTGTTTTAGTAGTCTATTATTCTTTGTATTTCTGTGATATCTGGTGTAATATCTCCTCTTTCATTATAATTTTGAGTCTCCTCTCAATGTTTAGGTAGTCTGAACTTTATCTTTTCAAAAAAACCCAAATCTTAGTTTCATTGATATTTTCTGTTGTTTTTCTATTGTTTCACTTCTATTGTTTTTCACCCAACACTGGTACACCGAAACATATAGAGCAAATATTAACGGAAGAAAGAAATAAGCAGCAATATAGTAGGAGACTTCAATACCCCACTTTCAAAAATGGACAGATCATTCTGACAAAATCAGTAAGGAAACAGTGGACTTGAACAGTACTATAGAGCAATGGACCTAACAGACAAATATCCAGAACATTCCATCCAACAGCGGCAGAATACAGTTTTTTCATGTGCACATGGGACATTCTCCAGAATAGGTATGTCGGGCTACAAAGGAAGTCTTAACCATTTATGAAGACTGAAGTCACATCAAGTATCTTTTCCAACCACAATGGCTTAAAACTACAAATAATAGGAAGAAAATGGGAAAACTCACAAATATGTGGAAATGAATACATTCCTGAACAATCGATAGGTCAAAGAAAGAATTAAAAGGGAAATTGTTAAAATATCTTGAGAAAAATGAAAATGGAAACCCAACATACCCAAACTTAGACACAGCAAAAGCAGTCCTAAGAGGGAAGTTTATAGCAATAAATGCCTACATTAAGAAAAAATAAAGATTGCAAATAAACAACCTAACTTTTGATCTGAAAGAACTGGGGGTGGGGGAAGAAAGAAATAAAAGAACAGAGCCCAAAGTTAGCAGAAGGAAGAAAATCATAAAGGTCAGGGAAAGATAAATGAGAGACTAGAAAACAACACAAAGTGCCGGGCACAGTGGCTGACACCTGTAATGGCAGCAATTTGGGAGGCTGAGGCGGGGCAGATCACCTGAGGTCAGGAGTTCAAGGCCAGCCTGGCCAGCATGGTAAAACCCCATCTCTACTAAAAATACAAAAATTAGCTGGGCGTGGTGGTGCATGCCTGTAATCCCTGCTACCCAGGAAGCTGAGGCAGGAGAGTCGCTGAAATCTGGGAGGCGGAGGATGCAGTGAGCTGAGATTATGCCACTGCGCTCCAGCCTGGGAGACAGCGCAAGACCAACCGCCATCCTCCTTTTCTTGCCAACCTTCTCATCTAGCATTCTAGAGGGTCACATGTGAATCATCCCAATGTCAGTGCGTAGGCTCGACTAGAAAGAAGCCTGTTTCAAAAAAGAAAGACGGGAAGTTTTCAAAAACATGTGTATCCCATTCTCGGCTCCTTGGTCCGTTTCTTCCCAGCTCCTAGAGACAAGTCCTCTCTAGAAGTTCCACAGGGCACGGGGCTTGGGGATCCTCCAGTGCCCAACCCCCTAGGCATATAATTACACTCAGTTTGGCACTTGAGAGAAAACTTTCTCAAATTGTTCCCTAGTGGTTTTTTGTTTTTTTTTTTTTTTGAGATGGAGCCTCTCTCTGTTGCTCAGGCTAGAGTGCAATGGCGCGATCATGGCTCACTGCAACTTTCGCCTCCTGGATTCAAACAATTCTCCTGCCCCAGCTTCCCGAGTAGCTGGGATTACAAGCAAGGCACACACCACCAAGCCCGGTTTTTTTTTTTGTTTGTTTTTTGTTTTTGTTTTTTTTGTATTTTTAGTAGAGATGGGGTTTCACCATGTTAGCCAGGATAGTCTCGATCTCCTGACCTTGTGATCCGCCTGCCTCGGCCTCCCAAAGTGCTGGGATTACAGGTGTGAGCCACTGGGCCCGGTCCCCCTAGTGGCTTTTATGGAAACATAATGTCAAACAAGACTGTACGCCTTGAAGAGGGTTCATACTCCTTTTGTAACTTTGTGTCCCTGACTCTTCCAAAGCCAATGCATTTAATAATATAATTAAACCTTTTACTCTCTGCACTGAGCAGTAGTAATGAGGAATGGTAGAAAAATGCAGGGCATCAACCACAACAACAAATTGGCAATGCTATTCAAACCATAAGAAAATTTTACAAAAACACATTTAGACATGGAGACACGTTTTCTAAATATGAATCATTGTGAAAAAAGCAGTTTAAAAATAATAATAGCTTCTATAATTTATGAGTGTTTACCATCGTTAATGTACTATGGCAAGAACATTGAGGAAATCATGCAATTTGTAAATACATTCTTGTAAAAACAAAACAAAACAAAACAACTCATGGTGGAGAAGGAGACTGAGTAAAATGTCCAAGTTACTCCTTCACACCACTCGCAAAACCATTCCTGTCACTTTTTTTTTTTTTTTTTTAAGAGACAGGGACAGTGTCTCACTCTGTCGCCCAGGCTGGAAGGCAGTGGCACGATCAAATCGCACTATAACCTTGAACTCCTGAACTCAAGTGATCTTTCTGCCTTAGCCTCCAGAACAGCTAGGACTATAACATACAGACACCATACCTGGCTAATCAAAAAAAAATTTTTTTGGCCAAGGGCAGTGGCTCACACCTGTAATCCCAGCACTTTGGGAGGCCGAGGTGGGTGGATCACGATGTCAGGAGATTGAGACCACCCCGGCCAACATGGTGAAAACCGTCTCTACTAAAAATACAAAAATTAGCTGTATGTGGTGGCACATGCCTGTAGTCCCAGTTACTCAGGAGGCTGAGGCAGGAGAATCACTTGAACCCAGGTGGCAGAGGTTGTGGTAAGCCGAGATTGTGCCATTGCACTCCAGCCTGGCAACAGACTGAGACTCTGTCTCAAAAAAAATAAATAAATAAAAATAAATAAAATAATAATTTTTTTTTTTTTTAAAGAGACAGTGTC
>NW_012102232.1:1410264-1418652 GCF_000951045.1 Mandrillus leucophaeus | reverse complement strand
TTCACCACGTTGGCCAGGCTGGTCTCGAACTCCTGACCTCAGGTGATCCACCTGCCTCGGCCTCCCAAAGTGCTGGGATTACAGGTATGAGCCACCACAGCTGGGCTATTCTTATTTTTCAAATATTTCTTATTCACTCACTTTCCCCTCTTTCGTATGAATTTTAGTTATCTCTTCAAGTTCCAAATAAATTCTTTTCAGATTTGATGGAAACAGTATTTATTTATAGATAGGAAAGTAAGACAGTAGAATCTGGTGTCCTTAAAAGAATGTCTGCAGGGTTCATTTATTAGTTACAGGAACTATGGTTGTAGACACATAATCTGAACTACTGTTCTTTACTGAAGGATGCAGTAAGTTCAGGTTGGTGCCATTAAAAAGCAAACAAATAATTCACTTAGCCAGCCCTAGTGGTCAGTTTTGAATCTTTAAAGTACATCTTTACGCTGCAATCAGCATCCCACAAATTTTCAATTGAGGTTCTGAAATCCAAGATTTTCTTTTAATGTTACTTTTACCAGATCATAAATCAAAGGTATACAGAGGTTACAAATTCAGACATTCCCATTACATAATTATTTCAAATCACTCTCTGCTATGGTATCCCTTTCTCCACTCTAACCTGCATTTCAGAACGTGGTGTTTATGATATATCTCTTGGCATGAATATCTCAAAATTATTACCACAGACAGTGGAACAAGTCCAATTTTAAACTGAAAACAGTACTTAAAAAAAGTTTAATTCTGGCATCCCTATTTATGTAATAATTACAATTTAATAAAGACATAAAATAGTGACAGATTTTCTTTACAGATACTGACCAGATCTTTCTTTAAACAGAACAAAACCCAAAAAGGTTTAAACTTGTTTCAAAATGTAATGAGAGAGAGAAATAAGATCTGTATTCAAAATAGACAAAAATCTACGACAAAAACAAAAAATAGACAAAAATCTAGTGCTGATGCTTGCGGGCAAAGAAAAAGAAAACATACATACTCTTTTTCAAATACTTTACTTTTCATACTTTTTTTTCCAAAGCTTTAGGAGATGACAGTCTATTATGATTGGAATGCAGTGATCACATACAAGAGCAAAAGTTTCTTTGTCTAATTCATCGTATTTTTCTGAGAGAAGGGGCACAAAACCTTTCTTTCATGAGACGCTACACCAACTTCTACCTGATGTAACAGCACGTTCTAAGAGCAAACAGATAAACCAACTGTGGCACATGTATACAAAGGAATACTATTCAGCAATGAAAAGCAATGGATTACTGAAACATCAAACAACATGGATGACTCAATCCATTATGCTAAGTGAAAGAAGATTCAAACGGCTACAAACTGTATGATTCTGCTGTGACTCAATGTTTGTGTCTCCCCAAATTCTTATGTTGAAACTTAATCCCCAATGTGAGAGTATTAAGAGGTCGAGCCTTTGAGAGGTCATTTGGCCATGAGGTTAGAGAACTTTGTGAATCAGAGTAGAATGCTTAAATAAGAAGCCTGAGGGTCAGGTGCCCTGGCTCAACCCTGTAGATCCAGTATTTTGAGAGGCTGAGGCAGGAGGATCACTTGAGCCCAGGAGTTTGAGTTCATTCTGGGTAACAAAGTAAGACCCTGTTTCTCAAAAAAATTTAAAAATGGCCGGGCGCAGTGGCTCAGGCCTGTAATCCCAGCACTTTGGGAGGCCGACGTGGGCGGATCATGAGGTCAGGAGACGAAGACCAGCCTGTGAAACCCCGTCTCTACTAAAAATACAAAAAAATTAACCGGGCGTGGTGGCGGGCGCCTGTGGTCCCAGCTACTCGCCAGGCTGAGGCAGGAGAATGGTGTGAACCCGGGGGGGCGGAGCTTGCAGTGAGCCGAGATCGCACCACTGCACCCCACACTCCAGCCTGGGCGACAGAGTCAGACTCTGTCTCAAAAAAACAAAACAAAACAAAAACCCTCAGAATTAGTTGGGTGTGGTGCTGTACACGTGTAATCCCGGCTACCGGGGAGGCTGTGGGTGGGAGGATCGCTTGAGTACAGAAGGTTGAGACTGCAGTGAGCTGTGATCACGCCACTGCTCTCCAGCCTGGGAGACACAGTGAGATTGTGTCTCAAAAAAGAAGAGAGGGAGAGGGAGAGAGGGAGAGAGGGAGACAGAGAACAAGCCTGAGGGAGCTTATCTGCCCCTTCCACCATGTGCAGGTGCAGCAAGAAGGTGCCATCTATGAGGAACAGGGCCCACACTAGACACTGAATCTGATGGTGCCTTGATCTTGACTTCCCAGCCTCCAGAACTGTGAGCAATAAATTTCTGTTGTTTATAAACAACCCAGTCTAAGGTATTTTTTAATAGATATAAAAGCGGACTACGATTCCATTTATATGACATCCTGAAAAGGCAAAATAGGAAGACAGTGTATATCAATGGTTGGCAGAGACTCGGGATTACGAAAAAGATGACTATGGGGGATACTTTCAGGGGTGAGGAAACGGTTCTCTGTCTTGAGTGTGGTGGTAATTCACAAGACTTGTGTTTGCCAGAATTTACAGACTGGTACAACTAAAGAGGTCTTCCTTTAGCTTATGTTAGTATCTCAATTTTGTACTGTGAGTGTACTCCATTTAAATTTCTTCTAGAATTGGGGAAAATGTATGATGTTGAAGAGTAAACAAATTATATGTCAATAAACCTGACTTAATAATAATGAAAAGCCAGGTGAGGTGGCTCACACCTGTAATCCCAGCATTTTGGGAGGCTGAGGGGGGTGGATCACCTGAGGTCAGGAGTTCAAGACCAGCCTGACCAACATGGAGAAACCCCATCTCTACTAAAAAGACAAAATTAGCCGAGGTGGTGGCACAAGCAATCCCAGCTACTTGGGAGGCTGAGGCAGGAGAATCGCTTGAACCTGGGAGGCGGAGGTTGCAGTGAGCCGAGATCGCGCCATTGCACTCCAGCCTGGGCAACTAGAGGGAATCTCCGTCTCAAAATAATAATAATAACAACAATAAATACTCAACTCAAAATGCAAACCAATCCTCACCCTGTCTTCCCATACCATCTTCTATCCATCAAGAGCATGTCACTTATTTGCTTAGGAATGAGGATCCGCTTAATGAAAATAAAGTATATAAAACCCAGTCTTCCTCATTGGTTAGAGCTTTTCACTTTTCTAGCAACCTACAACTCACCTTCTCAGTCCTTCCACAGGGCCATGGGGAGATTCTCTCAAGCAAACCAAGTTAACAGCATAGAATGCTAGTGGCAGGACCACAGTCCCAGGCTCGTGGATCAGAATCTGATCCCACAGGATATTCTGAACAAGTCCACATAATTTCAGGCACAACCTATGGGGTCTCATAGATGGTCAACTTAATTTCATGACAGAGCCAATTACAAAAGCACTGCAATCTTTGACTGCATTAAGGGAAGTCAACTGTCCACATCGCCGGAGGAAGTAATAAGCCTCTTCTGGATAAGACGGCATGTAGAGAATCTGATGCAGTTCTGGCATTAAAATTTAAAAATGGCGGCCAGGTGTGGTGGCTCATGCCTGTAATCCCATAACTTTGGGAGGCCAAAGTGGGCAGATAACAAGGTCAGGAGTTTGAGACCAGCCTGGCCAACATGGTGAAACTTCATCTCTACTAAAAATACAAAAAGAAAAGAAAAGAAAAGAAAAAATTAGCCAGTGTGGTGGCACATACCTATAATCCCAGCTACTTGGGAGGCTGAGGCAGGAGAATTGCTTAAACCTAGGAGGCAGAGGTTGCAGTGAGCTGAGATCACACCACCACACTCCGCCTGGGCGACAGAGCAAGACTCCGTCTTGGAGGGGGGGGGGGAGTTAAAAATGGCAATGCTATCTTATGATGAACAGCTGAAGAGACTAAGGTGCTTACCCCGAAGAAAACAATCTGGGTATGGAATAGGATATGATGGTTTCATACAAAAAATATATGAACAAGAAGAATGGGGCAGACTACTTCAGGGTGCCACAGGTAACAGAACTAGTACCAACAAGAAAAAGATTAAAGGGCAGGAGGTATTTGGCTTCATGAAACAAAATCTTTTAAACACCTAGGGCTGTCCCTTGATGGAATGGCTGCCTTCTGAGGCGGGGAGGCCACCAGGGATGGTGCAGTCAGGGTTTCTGACTTGGCTGGTGGAGGGGGCGCTGAGTTAAAGGACTAACAGGAAGAGAAATGACCAGACGGGTGCAGTGGCTCACGCCTATATTCCCAGCACTTTGGGAGGCTGAGACAGGCGGATCACAAGGTCAAGAGATCAAGATCATCCTGGCCAACATGGTAAAACCCCATCTCCACTTAAAGTACAAAAATTAGCTGGGCGTGGTGGTGCACGCCTCTAGTCCCACCTACTAACTAGGGAGGCTGAGGCAGGAGAACTGCTTGAACACGGGAGGCGGAGGTTGCAGTGAGCTGAGATCGGCTACTGTACTCCAGCCTGGCAACAGAGCGAGACTGTCTCAAAAAAAAAAAAAGAGAGAGAGAGAGAAATGACCAACAGTGAGCCAATGACATGAGCCAATTACACTGAGCTTGGTGGTCTATCAGCTGTGCCAAGCCTGAGAGGGTGGGCATCAGGGACAGGCACAGAAGGAAAGCAAGGCGAGGAAAGAGAAAGATGTGGACCGAAGAAAAGATGGCAGATAAAGACGAGACAGATCTCTCCAACTCATTTTGCCCATGTGGTAGGGAAGATGAACAGTTTTGTGGCTATCCAGCACCTATCTAATCACCCTTTGGAGTTGGGGGAAACACCTGTTATGAGACAGCCGATAGAGATGTCTATTCTCTCTTCCCACTCGCAGGGATGAGTAACAGGAATATGACATAGATTTGGCCCACTGGGAGACCTTGCCTGGCATTCTGGATCATACAGGAGGGATGTGAAGACACAGGGGGACAGATGAAGACTGGTACAGGAGTCTAGTAATGGTGGTAGTGTCCTAAGCAGATAGCTCCCGTGCCATGACCTTGGACACGCCCTGGCCATCTAGTCCCCCTTGGTTTTTGCCCATTCTCTTAAGCCCAGACCTTCACACTTCCGTTGGTATCTGTGAGCTTCCCAATATTCTGTCACTAAATTTCTTTTCTGCTTAAATGAGCCAGAATTGTTTTCTGTTGCTTATCTCGAACTCCAGTTGTTAGAATTGCATGAATTTGGGGAACTGGGGTTTGAAGTGCTATTTTGCATTGTCCTTGGGTCATACATAAGGATGAAGTTCTTAGAAAGTTGCATACTTCCTAACGTTGTTTGCACCTGAAGAACTTAAAAAAAGTGAGATTGTCTATCTTCCTTCTATTGCTTCCAAGAGTCTATAATAATATATCTGGGAGTGGGGGTGAGAAGAAGCCATCAGGACTCTGTCTCAAAAAAAAAAGAGAAAAGAAAACAAAGAGTCTCAATCTGTCACCCAGGCTGGAAGGCAGTGGCGCAATGTCAGCTCAGTCATGACAGCTGTCAAGGCAGTGGCGCCATGACAGCTCAGTCATGTCAGCCTCCTGGGTTCAAGCGATTCGCCTGCCTCAGCCTCCCAGTAGCTGGGATTACAGGCACTTGCCACCACTCCCAGCTAATTTTTGTATTTTTAGTAAAGACGGGGTTTCACCATGTTGGCCAGGCTGGTCTTGAACTCCTAACCTCAGGTGATTCGACTCCCAAAGTGCTGGGATTACAGGCATTAGCCACTGCGAGCCTAAAACAATTTATATATATAAATGGTTCTCTCACCTACTCCACCCAGCCATTCAAAGCTGAGGCTGTTACAGAATCACATGACCTCAGACCCAAAAGTACCCTCCAGGAAGCACACACCATTTACATTGTATCGTTAAATCACATACTCCTTTTATTAGAATTTCTCATATTTTAAGTTTTCTCTTTTTATAACTTATGTCTGCAAATCTGTATGTTTTCTTTAAGCATCTCTAGGGAGACTTCGTTGGTACTTAAGATCATTAAGGTTAATTATTATACCACAGACTGAGTTATGTTGTTCTCAAGCTCTATCATTTCCAGGGGAGGAAAATAAAGCTTTATCTGTTCTAGGGATATCTCTTTGCTGGAACAGTTGCAGAAACTCTTTACAGATATTAAAATCTGTCTGGTTCTTAATCTAGTCTGGAACACAAGGTCGAAAAGTCTGCCATTCTCAAAATGACAAATCTTGGAGCATTTGCACCATCTAGGGCAGCAGCAGAGGTATCAGAGACAGCCCTCGCCCCTGAGCAGACAGAAAAACATCCTCTGACTTACATGTCCCAGCTTGCTCGCCCCAACAACTCCAAACTCTGGAACATAGCTGGAAAGCCGCCACAAAAAGGGCAGAGGGTGTGAAATGATTCACTAATGGGCCATTAGAGCTACTTCAGGAAATTCAGAAGTGATGTATTTCTATGGAAATCCTGATTCCTCCCAAGTAGCCTTTCATTGGGTTATAACAGAATAAAGTATTTCTTCCACCTGTACTGATTCTATTTGGAGCCACTCAGCAAACTATAATATAAAGGTCTCTGGAGGTAATACAATAATAGTGATGATGATAATGAGACCACCTTTAAAGTTTATATAATGGCTTGGCACTTTCTTGCCCAAAGCCCTTCACATACATTGTTCATTTGGCCTTCCTTCCCTTTCTCTCCCTCCCCCACTTCTTTCTTTCTCTCTCTCTCTCATTCTCCCCATCCACCCTCCCCACCGCCACCCCCAGCCAACAGACGCATAGACCAAGTCTCACTGTATCCTCCAGGCTGGAATGCAGTGGTGCCATCTTGGCTCATTGCAACTTCCGCCTCCCAGGTTTAGGCAATTCTCCAGCCTCCACCTCCTGAGTAGCTGGGACCACAGGCTTGTGCCACCAGGCCCAGCTAATTTTTGTGTATTGTTTTAAATTTTTAAGCTGGTTTCAAATTCCTGGGTTCAAGCGATCTAACTGCCTTGGCCTCCCAAACTGCTGGGATTACAGGAATGAGCCACCACACCTGGCCTATGTTTCATTTGACTTTCATATCAACTTTGTAAGGGAGGTAGCACAGATAGATTTATCTTTATTTTACAGACGGGGAAGTTGAGGCACTGAAGGATGAAATGGTCTACTGAAGAGGCGGGGCACCTGGGGCATTCCAGGGGCCTGTCAGCTGTGGAAGCATCAGGATGGTTGACGTCACTCAAGTTTTAGTCTAGCACTGAGAAAGGATGCTTGGGTTATATTTGTTTCTGTACCCTACATATATAAGCATTTCATCATCACCATTCTAATGTGACAGCCCAGAAACAAGGCCCCTGGGGCTTAGAATAGTGGATCTCGTCAAGAACCAGAGAGTACACATAGAACCTGGTCTTTGTAGACCCAGTAGTTTCCAATGTACCTTTGTATATTGTCCCTATAAACGGAGGGTCAGTCCTGGCACCCCTGATGCCAGTTAGCCCGTTCTTTCTCCAGGCCTTAGTTTCCTCATCCATCAAATCAGGGCTCTGGGGCTGGGATAACAGGTCTACAGTGGTGGTTTCCAAATTTGACTCATTAAAAGAACCATCGTGGGGGGACATGGTGGCCCATGCTTGTAATCCCAACACTTTGGGAGGGAGAAGCGGGAGGATCTCTTAAGCCAAGAGTTCAAAACCAGCCCGGGCAATGCAGTAAGACCCATGTCTCTACAAAAAATATTTTTAAGAATTAGCCGGCGGTGGTGTGTATCTGTACTCGCAGCTACTTGGGAAATTGAGGTGGGAGGATTGCTTGAGCCCAGAAGCTCAAGGTGACAGTGAGCTATGATTGCACCAGTGCACTCCAACCTGGGCAACAGAGCAATACCGTTTCTTAACAAAAAACAAAACGAAACAAAAATAATAATCTAGGGAGCCTTTTATTTGAAGAAAAAAAGGACTGCTTTGTAAAACGACAGTTGTTCAGTAAAGATTTAAGCAAAAACGTATAAATAAGGGACCTCCTAATCATCTATCACTCATTGGTGGTAGGACAGCCGTGCCATAAAAACATTCTGACATGGTGGGGGCACGATCCAGGGAATTCCTTTACTCCCAAGGAATATTTTACAAATATCACTCTAGACCCCACCTAGACCCGCCGGAGGGTCCAACAGTCTGTATTTCCTGAAATGCCTCTCGGGATGCAGTCAGGTTCACACAATAGACTTTGGGAACTAAGAACATAGATAATTAATTGGGACTCTTCCTGCAGAGACTGGTATAAAACAGCATGTTTGGCTGGGCGCGGTGGCTCACGCCTGTGATCCCAGCACTTTGGAAGGCCGAGGCAGGCAGGTCACTTGAGGTCAGGAGTTCAAGGCCAGCCTGGCCAACATGGTGAAACCCCATCTCTACTAAAAATGCAAGAATTAGCCATG
>NW_012102232.1:1372048-1405804 GCF_000951045.1 Mandrillus leucophaeus | reverse complement strand
CAGCCTCCTGGGAATTTGATGAGCATGAGTCAGTTTCCAGGCCGCTGATAACCTTTGATCAACACACACAAAATTAGATTTCTGTTTATAAGCGCCACTCTGTGAAGTCACCAGTTGGCGTGTGACATAAGTGGTTTGACCAAGGCCAAAAGCACACCATTAGGGGACAGTCGGTCAGATCTCGGGGTTCTGGAGCTATTAAAGGAGCTGCTTGGGCTGCAGAGGTACAGGGACATGTTTACTCCCTGATACTCTGCCAAAGGACCTTTCTCTAACTTGCAAACGTCTATGAAAATCTTACAAAGATATACAACTTGCATCATCCAATGACACACTTAATAAATCTCCCTTCTGGAAAGAAGAAAGCCATATACACAATGCTCCTGAGCGCAGAGCATCTGGTCCGCACACATGTATGGGATCAGATGGTAATCTGCCCTCTTCTGCACCCAGCAGGGCTGAGGTAATTGGCTACAGGCAAGCAGCTGCTGCGCACAGCTCAGCTCACAGCTCACCTGGTGCACACGGGCCATGAGCCCAGGAAGTGGCCCCTCCAAGGCGCAGCTGCAGCCGCTTCCCAGGGAACACACACCATGAGAGTCACCTGGGAACACACGTGCACATGCTGCCACGCCACCCTCCACCTTGGCAGCCTCTCCCAAAGCCTGAGCTTCCACCTAATTAACATCCCAACAGGGCAGTTACTCTGGGATCTAAAGGAGGCAACATATACACTTCGAAGCAGGTGAAGTCTGTCTTCTGGGATTTTCCCACATTTTCTCTCCTGGAACATCTCTTCCCACAACTACATGTTGCAATACTACAACTAAGCTACCTACAACTAAGATTTATCAACATTATAGGAAGTGAGTTTGGAAAACAGAGGTTCTTATCTGAATTGCTGTAGGCTACAGCCTGGCTATTCTGATCTTGTTACAAAAGCAGAGATCTCAGGCCCCACCCCAGGCCTACAGCATTTTATCAATATCCCTCAGTCACCTGGGGATAGGCTAGAACATACCACACTGTCCTGGATCTTATTTTTTCCCTGGCAAATGAAGATCTAAGTAAATATCAAATGGTAGCCCTGAAGACAGGGTTCCTTTTCTTCCTTCTCTCATTATTTTGTGCTGTAGATTCTCTGGCTACCTGGTAAAGTTTCAAAAATTGTATTTCAAATGCATGAAATGCATAGGATTACAAAGAAATTCAATTATCTGGAAAAACAATACCCTAAATATTTAAAGATTTGTAATGCAGTAAACTGTATGTACTTCTTTGTTACACTGAATTTGAAAATCCAGTAACATAGTTGCTAAACAGACTAGCTGACATAGTCTCAAAGTAGTAATGAGTGTAGATGATATTGGGATTTATCTGCTACCAATAATGAGTATCATTTGTGCTGGTGACAAAGACATAAGGATTGCTAATACTACTGTCCTTTGCTGCCTACATCCATTATTGAAGGAAATACTAAATTTGAACTACAGTTTTCTTCCCTTCCAGGTTCACAGTCCCTCTGAAATCTATTAATAGAATCCAGGTTAAGATGGAGAGATGCTTAAAGATCCTGTGCAAAAGGAATAAAGAGAGTGTTGTGCCCTATATCTGCCTCTCTGTCTGATTTAGCTTGAGCACAAGCTGGTCAAACCACTTCCTTCTCTGACAGTGACTGCATTTGCCTCGTCGGCTTCTTTTTGTCTTGTGGCTGCTACATAGCTAAGCACGCAAGTGTTTAATACATCCTTTGGATCAAACCCTCTAGGTTGGGTTCTAAATATTTCTGAAGCAGAAATATTACATTCCGCATGTACATTCCATGATATATTCTGAATACCATTACACAGGGTAACTAAAATAATCCCGCTTTTTAGGATGCGCCTTCTTCATCTGGGTGGGTCCTACCATACAAATGTGGATTTAATACAAACTAGTGATGCTGAGTTCCGAACAGTTCCCCCAGCTCTGCCAGAGTGCCTAGGGCAGGCTTCTGTCTCCTGGATCACAAGCACCTTTTCAGGGTAGTTTTCTTGCCAAGAATAAGCAACACTTTCCACAGTCGTGTCAACTGTGGTTCTCAAAATAAGATCCATTTTCAGGAAAAGCCAAAATCAATTTGTCTTTTTTTTTTTTTTTTTTTTTGAGACACAGTCTCGCTCTGTCGCCCAGGCTGGAGTGCAGTGGCGCAGTCTCGACTTACTGCAACCTCCGCCTCCCGTGTCCAAGAGATTCTCCTGCCTCAGCCTCTGGAGTAGCTGGGATTACAGGCGTGTGCCACCACGCCCAGATGTTTGTATTTTTGGTACAGACAGGATTTCACCATGTTGGCCAGGCTGGTCTCGAACTCCTGACCTCAGATCCACCCGCCTTTGGCTCCCAAAGTGCTGGGATTACAGGCGTGAGTCACCATGCCCGGCCTTGTCTCTCAATTTCAAAACTATATATCCAAAGCATCTTAAGACTGTTCTGTAGGCTATTTTCCCCTCACACCAACCCAAGTGCCATGAAAGCAAAATGGAACCGAGCACATCAACCTTGGGGAGTTCATCTGACACTGGTCTGAACTCTCACAGAAAAGTTGTTACGACACCACGAGGCATTTCTCTAACAAAAACAAACCATGTGAGTGTGTTTGGACCATGTTTACAAAAGAGAAGGCAGAACCTACAAACTGAGACACAGTCTTACATAAAGAGTTTTGTTTGGCCGGGTGCAGTGGCTCACACCTATAATCTCAGTACTTGGGGAAGCTGAGGTGGGAGGATTACTGGAGCCCAGGTGTTCAAGGTTACAGCAACCTAGGATCAAACCACTGCATGCCAGCTTGGGTAAGAGAGTGAAACTCTGTCTCTTTAAAAAAAGTTTTGCTCAAAAAGAGCCGTGTCTCCAGGTCCATGTGGGTGCCATGAAATAATTACATTTCTCCCTCCCTGACACACACACACACATGCCCAAACACACACATAGGATAGCACTCACACTTAGCTTCTCTTTATCTAGGTTTGGTCACCTGAAAAATACATCTCTAAACCTTGCCGTCCGAACATCCTATGACTAGTCAGTTGCATTATCATCTTGACCTAGTTCTCCACCTATCCTGGTTCCAGGGCTAATCACGTAAGATAGAGCAATAAAAAAGAAAATAGGTTGAAAGCAGAGGAAACCTCACAGATTTCAGAGTCAATCTGTGGATAACAAGAGCCTATCATAGTAAATCACATCAGACTAAAAACGATCTTAACAATCAGTGCTATATTATTCACTGTGATTTGGCCTAGAGTAGTGACTAACTTACAAGGTTTGAGATCCTGGCTTCAAGACTGCTTAGGTTTTAGAGTGACCCAGAGGTTGTTTCTGCAGTAGATGAAGAACCCACATAATTAAAAAACAAAACACATACTAAAACTGATAGCAGATTCTATCCCCATTTTGAAATCCCAGTGGCAACAAATGTAATGAATGAAGCCACCAGAAGACTACAGCGAAGACTGATGTTTCTTCCACTGAAATGGCTGAATCCGTTCACTTTTAAGATGAGAAGTTAAATTTCTACTACCCTAACAAACTTGTTACAAATGTCTAATTAGACACAGGTATAAGATCATCTAATGTCTCAGCAGTATGAAAACAGCAGGATTTTCATCACATAAAGTTTGGATGGGCCAGTGGGACCCCAATAACATCCTCAAACACCAAGTTGTCCCCAAGTACATACATTTCACAGCTTCAGCATTTCATTCTCTTTTAACATTCCTTGACTCACTTGAGGGATAAACTGAAGTCAAGCAAGTTCTAGCCTGTAAAACAGATTGTGCAAAGGACTTAGCTCTACAAATTCAAACTGCATCCTTTATTTTTTGCCACCTTCTTTCCTATAGCACTTAGATGTAATTTTCTGTTTCCCCTCCAGGTCTTTATTGCTCCCCTGCCAAAACTGTCTTGCATCTGTTACAATAAAATACCCGTGATGTTTTCCAAAGCCAGCAGCTTACTGCCAAAAGTCAAGCCTCTACCCCATGGGCAGTCGTCTGGGAACTGAAGTCAAAGTGTTGCAAACTCATGGCGAAGCAGATCCTCCTCTTGCTGGTGGAAGTGGCCAGCAAGAGCAAATACGAACGCTTCTGCCAAAGGGGCAGAAATGTTGGTGCAAAAGGCAAGAGTGAAAGGTTGCTATTCCGTTAAGAGCACCATGATGAATTTTGGGATTCACGCCATTCAAATGAAGACCAGCTCTGCTACCCTTGAATCTCCTGCCATTCACCTCATGGCTTGTGGTCCTTCCATTTTTGTTATGATTTGTGTGGAAATCTAAATTGTTCACTGCAGAACCACTTTTTTTTTGGGGGGGGGGTGCGGAGCACGGGGATGAGGAGGAGAGTTTGTAAGAATTTTAAGTTTTTGTTAAAAACGGCAAGCCTTGGAAAAACACAATACATAAACAGAAGAACATTTATCTGCCCTTCACTGGGAGTCATCTGCACTGATGTTCTGCTCCTGTGGTCTCAGGGGTCTCACTGAAATAGAGACTTTTTACCAAACGGATTCTCAAGGGCCACTTCACGCCCTCCTCAGATTCACCTTACTCTGCCAATTTCCAACTTGGTTTCCCTCTTCTGATTTGGGAAGTGTTGAAATGAGAAAGGCAAAGAGATGGTCTGGGTGTTATTTGGCTTTGGGCTACCTGACGGCCTCCAAACCTCAAAATTACAAAAAATACAGACTATCGGGTGATCCTTCTCTTCTACCAAATGAGTCACTTTTGGTCCCTTTAAGGACCGAGTTCCTCTGCTGCATGTCAAATATAGTTGGGTTGATTCTGCAGGAAGAGATCCTGAAAGAAAGGGAAGGCAGATCTAGAGTCCCAAGTCAACCACTGTCACGGCCTGACTCGTGGTGTAGGGACCTCGTGGTGCAGGGCTGATGACGTGCCCTGCTGAGGTCATCTGGGGAGTTACAGTGTGGCTATCCAGTGAGGCACACCTGCACTTAACAAAGGCAATCTGGGCAGATGGGCCCACAAGGGACAGCAAAGGCAACACAAGAAGTCACAATGGGGCATGCTCTGCTACAAGGAACAGTTGCCACGTCCATGGAGGGAGAATGTTGCTATCTTGTCCCCCGGTCACCAAGGAAAGGCAGGGCTCCAGTCGGGATCTCCATGGCATGTGCTCCACCCCCAGTGCCCACCGCAGGTAACGTATAGAACTCGCATTTGGAAGTGAGAGACTGTATCACCTACAAAAGCTCTTCAGAGGGGCACAGCTTGTATGTAAACACAAAGCCACAGAAAGGGATCCCCTGCTGGCCACTGAGCCACGAAATTATTGATTCCCTTTTATAGACACGGTCACAAGTTTTCTTGAATTCAGAATCATAACTTCTATTTTGCCTGGCTGTTCAAGTTTACACGCTTTACACATATATGCAGACGTCTGGCTTGGTCTTTGATCCTATTCACCATCAGGAAAAAAAAGATAAATAGATGTCAGATTCCAGCCCTGTTTCCATAGCCAAAGGGAGATGACAGATGCTCCAGCTTTGGGCTGGACATTCAGCCCTCACAACACTGTACAGATGAGTTGGCTTGTTAAGGGCTGCTCATGGCTTGCACGCCAAAGTGATTGGACGTCAGTGGTTTCTGCCTCTTTAAGAGCCAGCTTGGTTGCATGGCTCAGAAGCAAAAAGGTGTCACGGGCTACCGTGTGGTACCAGGTAAGTTTTAGAATTCTGACACACGCTGCCTACCCATGCAGAGGAAGAGGTTACTCACCCTCCAGCCCGAGCCTTCTGGGAACTCAAAGCTAACCCTTCACCCCACAGCCCGCCTCACTGCATCTGGCCACACAGCACCACTCCCTCTTGGGTAAGCCTAATACATTCTCCCACGTGCTGATTCCTGACTGCCCCTTGGCCTGGGGAGTCCAGACCTCAGTCTGGTTGGTTTCCAGTTGAGTTTCAGCAGTTACGCAAATCAGGTTTCTGACTCTGTCTGAAATTCCAGTGCATACAGGAACAGCAGGTTGCTTAATCTCTAAATTCAGGGCCAACCCCTTTTCTAAATACAGAAGTGCTGCCCAGCTCCCATGGCAGACTAAAGGACCCACCCCTCCCAGCTCTGACAGCCTGGCTCATCAAGCGTACAGGCGCCATCTTGTTTTCCAGGCCCTACCTCCTGCGGGGCGCCATACTTCTCATATTTTCATCCTTCCTCACTTGTTTTGTCAAACTGGGCCCCACCCCCATTCTTCTCTACTGACAACATCCAATTTCCAAATACAGGAGGAGAGACGGTTGAAATGTCCTGGTAGTAAACGACAATCTCCTGTGAGATGCTTTCCTGTGTTTCTGCAATGGACAAAAAGCTACTTACACAAGACGGCTCCATATTGAGGCCTGAAGTTTCAACACAAGTTAAACATGAACAAGGTCACCAGATTTTCCTCTTCCTTTATTAGAAATGACGTTAACAATGAAATACCGTGCTGGGTAGAGGAGAACTGCGTGTTCAGGGGTAAGGTTGGAGGGCCTACAGTAAGCTTTCTTAGAGTGCAATAAAGAAACATTGTTCTAAATATGAGAAAACATGGTATTCAGCTGTCTTTTTTTCTTTTTAATTACGAAAAACATCTTTTTTTTCAAAGTGGCAACACCAAACACTCTCAGATTGTGGAAGTCTAGCCAGCATTCGGTACGCAAAAGAGAAAGAAGTGAATGACTTGTATGTGTTAGCCGAGTTTTGGTTCCCACTGGGTTCTTCCAGTAGGGCGCACAGTCAATACATGGCTGGCCTCTTAGTTGTCTTCTCCAGCGGGTTCATAAACCAGGAAAGAGGGTGAAAATCCAACCACAGGCACACAGTTCATCTAGTATTTCTTTATTATTGTTGGGACCCTGCAGAAAAGCTTCAACTTCCTAAATCCTGAATTTACCCATTTGGAGGTGATAGCATTTAATACAGACTAAGAAACTAAAATCAGTTTCCCAAACAAGAGCCCGTTCAAATTGCTGAGGACTTAATTTGCTGCATCAACCCGCTAATCACAGTATTCACCAATGATATTAAAAAATCAACAGGTCAAGGTGGGGTGCTGGGAGCAGTGGCTCATGCCTGTAATCCTAGTGATTTGGGAGGCTGAGGTGGGTGGATCATTTGAGGTCTTAAGTTTGACACCAACCTGGCCAACATGGTGAAACTCTGTCTCTGGGCGGGGGGCGGGAAAAATCAACAGTCTGACCAGCAAACCAGCAAATGTCTTTTTCTAAACTTCAGATAGGCTTTTTGTGGGTCACTATCTCTGTCCTATATTCTTTGTTTCTTCAACTCTTTAAAACATAAGACACATTCTTAGCTCCCAGGCCATATGAAAACAGGCTAGGGCAGGCTGGAGTTGCCTAAGGGCCATACCTTGCTGAACACCGCTTCCAGCAGGAACCCTGGGAAGGAGCCTGTCCCCAACTCAGCTTAAGTCACTGCAGATAGCACCTGGGACAGATCAGTCTGAAGGGTGGGAGACAAAGGGGACACACACAACAGGTGGAGAGTAGGCAAGAAAGGGCAAGAATTGGGGTGGGGATGGTAGGAATATGGGGTGAAAAAGTTTCCTAAAAGACTACAGGAGGTGCTGTTCCTCCTCCCATAGAAGGCTAGCTGTTTAATGCTGAGAAATCACACGGAGAAAGAGACCAGCAATGATGTGTGGGTTTGCTTGACTCAATACAGCCACCCCCCAGCCCTCCAGGACTAAAATGCAAAGCCACAAAACGTGGGCACCATGGCATGAGGATGACCACAGCATGAGGATGCCAGCCAGGCAGTAAGTAGCAACCCAAGCAGCTCCCACTTTTGCCTTTTCAGACACACCCCTGTGGCTACGGGGCTGAAGCCGTTGAGGTTCTCCAAACCTCAATGCAAAAGAGTTCCAGGATTCAGGCTGGGCTATTCCGCCAAAACAAAGTTCTCTACCTACCTCTGACGTTCTTCTCAGGCTGACCACACGCGCCATTTCTATTCAACCTACTCCATGTTAGCCCAATCCCCCAACACTCTGGCCACTTCATTCGTGGGGGAAAACACATCAGATCATCCCAGTGCCCAGGAGAAGCAAAGCCTAGAAATGATTCAGAACCTGGGGCTGGAGAGGATCTTCATTCTGTTCTAATTCTCTTATCACAAGCCCCAAACCTTGACAACGGAAAGAACACCCTGAGACTCGGCTACAATCATGGGAATCAAAAATCCGTTTTAAAATTATCCTTGCATGTGGCTGCCACCCATGGTCCTCCCCATTTATTTTCTACTTGAGTGTGAAACGTCACTGTGACAGTTTCCAACCCTCTGCACTCCCCCCACTCCATGACAAATAATTCAGGATTCACACTTCACTTTCACACTGCTTTCCAATGCCTTGACTTAGAAGCCGAGCAGAGGCAGCCTGCCTTAATGGAGAAAACATTAGTGCATTCGGGCTTCACTCTGGATCCCAGTCAATTTCTGGATATTTCACAGCTGTTATACATCCACCTCCTTTCTTACAAAAGCCAGCAAAAATTAGTGAGCACCTCGTTGGCTCTGAAATATGAAAATATAGCCACAGTCAAGCCTGAAAATCAGTTTCTGGTTGACTCCCTTCAAAGTATTTGTTCTAAAACAGAGTGTCTGCAGTTCATTTATCATCTGCCAATTTTTAAATGAGTTTTAGCTTCAATGCTGCATGCTTTTGTTTTTTGTTTTTTTTTTCTTAAAGCAACTCTCAGAATAAAACTGTCATTTGGTCATCAAACTAGTAACTGAGAAAACTCTTGCTTGGGCAGATATCAACACAATTCAAGCTGAGTCTTTTATGTTACTATTACCTGCTCATCTCTCATGTAATTAAAAAATAATAAACCCTTGGAGGACCTGTAAGTTGTGTTCAGAGAGAAAATGTGATTCTCTTCACCGCTCAGGTCTCCCCTCCTACCTGCTTTATGAGCTGGTCAGGTGAGCGTGGTCTGCTATGCTTCAGCAGCCTCTGGAATGGGACAGACTCCAAAGTTGGTTGTGCTTCATTTCCCTTCTCCATTCAGGTCTTTAAAGTCCTGGGTTATTAACTATCAACAAAAACACAAGCTGCGCCATGCGTGCTCCAACTTCCTGCCAGCTCCCCATGCTCTGTGGAGCTGAGGAGCAGATTCTCTCTCTCTCCTCCCGGCTTCACCTCCTGAGCTCCGGAGCCCCACCCACCCACAGCACTCAGATCATTTTTCATTTATGAGTGCATCCAGCCGCACTGTGTTTGTAAGAGAACGAGCCAATCCTTGCCCTGCCAGTGTATTGGAACCAGGCTGCTATAAACGGTTCTAATTTTCCAGGAGCATGGGGGGAAATCATATCCCAGCAGACGTCATGCATGGCTTCCTCCTGCAGGTATCTGCAGATCAGCTCTTCCATCAGCAAAGGACGCACACCTGGCCACGGACCACAGCTGCTTCATTCTACAGACTGTCATGGAGGTGGACTGAAGATTTCAGGCAGGAGAAAACCAAAATATTATCAACATGTGTACTTCACATAACTAAAAATGTGAAGCTAGGATGATCAGGGAAGAAACTTTCCACCCAGTGACCTAATATTTCACAATAAATTTAATGTCTTGCACTTATTAAAGGGCCAGATTTTTTTTTTTAATTGCATTCAAATGCAAACAAAAATCAAGAGTTTAAATTATTTTATAAAGAAATCTATTGGGAAATAAAAGCCATTTGTCACGAAGGCACCAAATTTACAACTTTTCTACTCCGACTAAGCTTCCAACTTCCATTGTAGACAAGTACCAGCAAAACCAGAAATTGTCAGTCAGCCCTTGAGCTGCTGAGAACATCCGCAACTTTTAAGCACAGTATGATTTTTCTAAGGTTTTATCAGGAAACAGAATGTTAAAAAATAGGCTTCCCTAAACCAATACACATATATAGTGGTTTCTATTATGTGTAAAATTTGCCTTGTTTTACAGCTGAAGCAAAAGGGGTCTTTCATGATCCAACAGCCAGAGACAAAGATTCTAAAAACCTGTGGTGCAGGTCTAAAAATTTACACGCGCAACTTAAATGGGAATGACATTTTATTATTCCAATACTCACAAGGTTCTTTGTTAGCTATACTTGTAACGAACAAAATAGGAGCAAACATCCTTTATTTACTTCTTGCAGCTATTCTTTTTTTTTTCTTTGAGACAGGGTCTGGCTCTGTTGCGCAGGCAGGAGTGCAGTGGAGTAATCTCAGCTCACTGCAGCCTCCATCTTCCGGGTTCAAGCGATCCTCCTGCCTCAGCCTCCTGAGTAGCGGGAATTATAGCCGTCGGCCACCATGCCTGGCTAATTTTTCTATTTTTTGTAGAGGTGGGGTTCCACCATGTTGGTCGGGCTGGTCTCAAACTCCTGGTCTCAAGTCATCTGCCCACCTTGGCCTCCCAAAGTGCTGGGATTACAGGTGTGAGTCACCACCCCTGGTCAGATTTTTGGTGTTTTTTAGTATACTCATTTATTTTTGAGTTTTATCTAGTATAAATTTTTCCCCTAGGAGCCTTGTATTGTCATAACCTAGTTCCAGTCACAGTGAGAAATTTTTGAAAATTGTTTCTAAATTTTCCACATATTAAAAAACTGATGGTCTAGTATCTGGACTTAAGTCTTTTTTTTTTTTTTTTAATTAGATTCTGCTAGAAAGAAAATGCTATACATTTTCACATGTGCTCCAAACGGGTCCTAGTCATCCCAATACCCTAACACATTCTTGAAAACAAAAACAGGATCCGCCTTTTACAGATGAGATAAAGAGGGCACAAAGTCATTGGTAGATGTGATGGTTCCCTGGTGGGGCAGAGAAAGAACTAATGGGAGGATTAGTTCCTACTCTCCAAACACCAGCAGGGAGCCCCAGGCAAGTCCACAATTTTTATGTGCACTGGAGAGGCCTGAAAGTTGATCATGTGGTAACTTCCTGGAACTCACCTTCCTAGTTAAGGAAAGCGTGGACTCCTGCTCACAGTTCAAGCTAAGGAGAAGGAAGTCTGCACTTTAGTTTTTTTTTCTTTGAGGGAAAAAGATTAAAATTGCCTTGGCCTGTGACCAAACTGCAGTCCCCACAACAGGTAAAATTTGCCTATAAAATATTCTTGACAGTATTAGTTGGTGACATCTGCCAAAAATCTATGGTAAAACCAGTTATCCCGCCTCTCTTTGTCCCATTCTCTCAACAAAGGGTGGATAATATATAACATATAGTTTTGCTTTAAGGGGAATTACTGCTACATTTACTCGCAAAACAAGCCAGGTAGCATGTGCCAGAATTCAGCAAGTACACAAGCCATCTAACCGCCCCACGTTTCCAGGAAGCTGAATTGCATTATCCATGGCAGGCATCTGGGGCTCTGCCTTCTTCGTGCCCACCTTGGTTCCTTGGTTACCGGGCTTAGGAGACCACTGTGCATTCACTGTCCATCACCTGGGAGGGAGCCCGAAGATCACTGAGTTCTACTTTCTCATTGTGTTCATGCGGAAACAGAGGCCCACAGGAAGATGAGCAAGCTTTGCAACATCACAGGGCACATTAGTGGAAGTACTGAGGTTAGAACGTCCATCTTCCCGATTCAAACTCTAGGATGGTGCCAGTGGACAACGTGTGGATCTTTGCAGGCAGGGGCTCAGTAATGGCTCTCCAGCTGGTCACAAAACCCAGCCTAGGGACACACCTAAGATTCTCCCAGAAGCTAGAACAGGAAGGTAACAAAGAGAGCAGTCCCAGAGGTACCCAGCAGGAGTCAATCATACAGCGAAAGCCAAGGGACACCCCAGGTATAAACCCAAGAACCGAAAGCAGACACACAAATGGATATTCCCACCCCCGATATTTCACACAGTAACCAAAAGGTGGAAGCAATCTAACCATCCACTGATGGATGGATACAGAAAACGTGAAACATATGTACAATGGAATACTATTCAGCCATAAAAAGGAAGGAAATTCTGACACATGCTACTACTTGGATGAGTTTTGAAAAGACACTATGCTGGCCGGGCGCAGTGGCTCATGCCTGTAGTCCCAGCACTTTGGGAGACCAAGGCAGGTGGATCACTTGAGGTCAGGAGTTAGAGACCAGCCTGGCCAACATGGTGAAACCCCGTCTCTACTAAAAATGCAAACATTAGCCAGGTGTGGTGGCACACACTTGTAATCCCAGCTACTCGGGAGGATGAGGCATGAGAATCGCTTGAACCCAGGAGGCAGAGGTTGCAATGAGCCGAGATTGCACCATAGCACTCCAGCCTGGGCAACAAGAGTGAAAACTCTGTCTTTTAAAAAAAAAAAAAAAAGACACCATGCTAAGTGAAATAAGCCAGTTATAAAAGGACAAACCCTGTATGATTTTAAACATATGAGGCACTCAGAATAGTAAAATTCACAGAGACAGAAAGTAGAATGGTGGGTGCCAGGGGCTAGGGAGAGGAAGAATGGGAAGTTACTGCTTAATGGATCCAGAGTTTCAGTTTTGCAAGAGGAAAAGCCTTCTGGAGATGGACAGTGGTGATGGTTACACAACAGTGTGAATGTACTTAATGACACAAAACTACATATTTAAAATTATTAAAATGGGAACTTTTATATTAAGTGTGTGAAGTCAATGGAACCTGGATTTTCTCTTTCTTTTCTTTTTTTTGAGACAGTCTCGCTCTGTCGCCCAGGCAGGCTGGAGTGCAATGGCGCAATCTTGGCTCACTGCAGCCTCCGCCTCCTGGGTTCCAGTGATTCTCCTGCCTCAGTCTCCCGGGTAGCTGGGATTACAGGCACACACCACCATGTCCAGCTAATTTTTGTATTTTTAGTAGAGACGGAGTTTCACCATGTTGGCCAGGCTGGTCTCAAACTCCTGACCTCAGGTGATCTGCCTGCCTCGGCCTCCTAAAGTACTAGGATTACAAGCATGAGCCACTGCACCCGGTTGGGTTTTCTTTACATTTTTCCATTGGCCAGTTCTATGGCTATCATGCTTCATATGCTTGATGTCACAAAATGAAAAGACCGTAAAATGCAATTCATAAATGGTCTTGAAGACAACAGGAAGCACTAATATTTCCTTCTCCCCTTTTCCCATCCCCCAGTCAAAAATCACACACAGAAAGTTATGAAAGCAAACAAGGTTTGTTTTCCTGCCCCTTGATGGGAGATGATAATATCTGCTGATGGGGAACACCCTGCCGATTGTGCAAGTGGGGAGGACCTGGGCCTGCAAATTTGGAGAAGCAGTTCCCTTCTAACTTCTGCCATCAATGGAGAGGGTTCAGAATCACACCCAAGAATGCTCCATGTGGCTGTGGCCCACCCACCCCACCCCCATCCAGCCCTCCTGGAGTTCACACACCCTCAACTCACACAACGCTGGCAGCATACACTGACCGTCATGCTCTGGGGCCTTCATCGTATACAGATCTGTTTCTTAGCTGTCAAATCTGTTCCATTAGCCATAAGCCTCTGGTGGACAGAGCTGCCTCCAGCTCTCTGGCCCCCTTTTCAGTCTCCTTCCTCCCACCAGGCCAGGGTGGGCCTTGGAAGAGCACCAGCTTCTTCTTTTGTTCCTCCCTCCTGTCACCTGGATTATCCCCTCTACTTCCATAGCTACAGCAACCAAGTAAGAGCCACCAGCTCCTCAATCTCCATCTCTCTTCTGAGCTCAGACCCTGACCTCCTGCCCAGCTGCAGCTGGGTGTCCTGCAGGGACCTCAAACTCAGCCTGCCCTAAAAAACCCACGATGCGGCCAGGCGCAGCGGCTCATGCCTATAATCCCAGTACTTTGGGAGGCCAAGGCAGGTGGATCACTTGATGTCAGGAGTTCAAAACCAGTCTGGCCAAAACGGTGAAATGCGATTTCTACTAAAAATACAAAAACTAGCCAGGCATAGTGGCATATGCCTGTCATCCCAGCTACTCAAGAGGCTGAGGCAGGTGGATCACTTGATGTCAGGAGTTCGAAACCATCCTGGCCAACACGGTAAAGCGTGATTTCTACTAAAAATACAAAAATTAGCCAGGCATAGTGGCGTACGCCTGTCATCCTAGCTACTCAAGAGGCTGAGGCACGTGGATCACTTGATGTCAGGAGCTTGAAACCAGTCTGGCCAACATGGCGAAACCGGATTTCTACTAAAAATACAAAAATTAGCCAGGCATAGTGGTGTACGCCTGTCATCCCAGCTACTCAAGAGGCTGAGGCAGGTGGATCACGATGTCAGGAGTTTGATACCATCCTAGCCAACATGGCGACACCTCATCTCTACTAAAAACACAAAAATTAGCCAGGCATACTGGTACACACCTGTAATCCCAGCTACTCAGGAGGCTGAGAGACAGGAGAATTGCTTGAACCCGGGAGGCAGAGGCTGCGGTGAGCTGAGATTGCGCCACTATACCCCAGCGTGGGCAAAAGAGTGAGACCCTGTCTCAAACCAACAATGCCACTATGCTCTCCTTCAGACAGGTTCCTCCTCCTGTATCTCCTCTTCCAACTTATGCCAATTCCCCGTCACTGTAGCACAACTGAGTCGCCCTTGGCTCCTCTCTCCCCTCCACCCTTTGCCGGTAGGTCCTGTCAACTCTACTCCTGACCTCAAGTGATCCACTAGCCTTGGCCTCCCAAAGTACTGGGATTACAAGCCTGAGCCACGGCGCCTGGCTGCATAGTGGGTTTTTTTAGGGCATGCCAAGTTTGAGGTCCCCCTCTGCCGTACTGAGTCACACTTTAGGGCCTTGACTCTAGACTACTCTCACCTCCTCAGTTGTCTACCCCTCCAGTATATCCTGCACAGAGGTATCCAGTGGCAAATACGTAACATCTGCTTGAAATACTCAATTTCTCATTGTCCAAAGGATAAAACCTAAACACCTTGATGTGGTATTTGAGACCATTCTTGATCTATGCCTATGTTATTCAGGCTTTTGTGCCACTATAAAATACCTGAGACTGGGTAATGTACAAAGAAAAGCGGTTTAAGTGGCACACGGTTCTGCAGGCTATACAGGAAGTGTAGTGCCCACACCTACCTGGCTTCTGGAGAGGCCTCAGGATGCTTTTACTCGTGGCAGCAGGCAAAACGGGAGCCAAAGCAGGCACTTCACATGGCGCGAGAACTAGAGGGGAGAGGTCCCAGACCTTTGAACAACCTCATCTCGCATTAACTGAGCAAGAACTCACTTATCACCAAGGGGATGGTGCTCAGCCATTCATGGGGGATCCTCCCCCATGATCCAGTCACCTCCTACCAGGCCCCAGCCCCCAGCGTTGGAAATCACATTTCCACAGGAGACTTGGAGGGGGCAAACATGCAAACCATATCAATGCCCGCATCATGAAACCCATGGATAGTCATGCTAGTCGCTGCTCTTTTTTTCTTCTTGAGATGGAGTTTCGCTCTTGTTGCCCAGGCTGGAGTGCAGTGGCGAGATCTCGGCTCACTGCAACCTCCTAGCAATTCTTCTGCCTCAGCCTCCCGCTTAGCTGGGATTACAGATGTCCGGCACCATACCTGGCTAATTTTTCTGTATTTTCTGTAGAGATGGGATTTTACCATGTTGGCCAGGCTGGTCTCAAACTCCTGACCCTCAGGTGATCCACCCGCCTCGGCCTCCCAAAGTGCTGGGATTATGGGCGTGAGTCACCGCGCCCGGCCTTCCACTGCTCTTTTTCATGTATCTGTGCTTTCACATATGCCAGTGGTTCTCAACTGGGGAAGGTGTTGCCCCACAGGAGACATTTAGCACTGTCTGCAGATATTTTAAGCTGTCATAACTAGGATGGGTGGGGCATTGCTGCTGGCATCTAGTGGCAGAGGCCAGAGATGCAGCTAAACATGCGATGGTGCGCAAGACAGTCCTCCCACAAAGAATGATCTGCAGCACACATCGTGACATGGGTTCTTAGAAGGTTATACTGCATTTATTATTACCCTGATTGTTTTCACTCTATGGGCTGCAAGCATAAATGCTGACAGGGTGCAGAAAATTAAATGAATCAGAGAAGCAGGTTAGACAAAATCAACAGGAGACGCTGAGTCTGGAGCCAACATGCCCTTCCTAAACCATTCAGATTGAAAACCACAACGCT
This sequence comes from Mandrillus leucophaeus, assembly GCF_000951045.1. Classification (NCBI taxonomy): domain Eukaryota; kingdom Metazoa; phylum Chordata; class Mammalia; order Primates; family Cercopithecidae; genus Mandrillus; species Mandrillus leucophaeus. The sequence continues at coordinate 1,389,667 of NW_012102232.1, read as the reverse complement.
GAGCTGAGCCATGCAGCGGGTGGATGGATGGGTCACAGCTTCTATGAGGCTCCCAAGCAAGGGTGGGGGACAGTTTGTCTCTGGTACTTATTTCATTGCAAGTATGGATCAATATTTATTGAAAGGTTCCCTCCTGCATCTCCTTTCAGAGCCCAGCATACTCCTAAGTTCTAGTAAGTAAATGGAAAAATAAGGCAAAACTCTCAACTCAGATCCTTCATACAGTTTCCCTGTCCTTCTGAATTCTCTTTTCAAGGGTTCTTTTCTTGGCTGGGCATGGTAGCTCAGGCCTGTAATCCCAACACTTCGGGAAGTTGAGGTGGGTGGATCATCTGGGCTCAGGAGTTCAAGACCAGCTTGGCTAACATGGCGAAACCCCACCTCTACTAAAAATACAAAAATTAGCCAGGTATGGTGGCACATGCCTGTAATCCTGGCTACTTGGGAGGCTGAGGCAGGAGAATCCCTTGAACCTGGGAGGCAGAGGTTGCAGTGAGCCGAGATCGAGCCGTTGCACTCCAGCCTGGGTGACAGAGCAAGACTCTGACTCAAAAAAAAAAAAAAAAAGTTTTCATTCTTTGTAATTTTTTGAATGACATTCGTTTTTCCAAAAATACATTCCGTATTTTGGGAAGATGCTCTATGAAAGAAAGATGCTGTATGAAAGAATGCTCCTTAACTCTGTGGTCAAATGGTTTTGAGAAGTGCACCTTGAGAGGCCAAGGCAGGTGGATCACCTGAGGTCAGGAGAAGCGTTGACTAGCTGTTCCTTTAACTGGTGTGACCAAATCTGACTTTATCAAATGGTTCCCAGCCCCATCTTTTTATAGCAAAATATTTTAATATTTAGGGAAGCAGCGCTTTGAAGACTTTGTGAAATACTCAAGCACTCTCCTTAGCTGTTTGATTTGCACTCCCCTTCAGCATAGTCTCAATTTAAACTTCCATTTGTGCGCAGAAAAGTCCCAGCTCACCCTAACTCAGACTCCATCCCTCGGGCAGAGACCAGTTCTCTCCGTCTCACATATTCTCAGCCTCGTGTCTTGTCCCCTCATCTCAGTGAGGGTAGGCATACTGAAATGGCCTGGTTTTCTTCAGGAAGGAGCCATCTTGGGTGGAGACGGAGGAAGGAAATGAACCTGGGAGGCGGAGGTTGCAGTGAGCTGAGAGCAAGCCATTGCACTCCAGCCTGGGTAACAAAGCAAGACTCTGACCCCTGTGAAACAGGGGTACAGCTGGAGAGCAAGTGCACATCGATGTGGCCCAGTGACTTGGGTCCTAGACAAGGGCACACGTCTCTTAGGCCCATGGGTCACCTCTGGCTAGTTTTTAAAATCAAGGTCCATTAATGAGTATTAGGTCCATTGAGAAAGACAAGCATAGAACTTCTGGAGCTAGATGGAAGGGCCAGTTACTTCAGGCAACGAGAGTCTTACTTCAAAGTAGCAGGAGGCCAGGTGTGGTGGATCACGCTTGTAATTCCAGCACTTTGGGAGGCTGAGGCAGGTGGACCACCTGAGGTCAGGAGTTCAAGACCAGCCTGGCCAACATGGTGAAACCTCGTCTCTACTAAAAAATACAAAAAGTAGCTGGGTGTGGTAGCAGGCACCTGTAATCCCAACTATTTGGGAGGCTGAAGCAGGAGAATCACTTTAGCCTGGGAGGCAATGGTTGCAGTGAGCCGAAACAGTGCCATTGCACTCCAGCCTGGGTGACAGAGTGAGACCCTGTCTCGAACAAACAAACACCACCCAAAAGACAAAGTAGCAGAAGGTTTTTAAAAGTACCAAACAATCTGACACATTCTACCAGAAACAGCTGGACCAGCCCATGCCCTCACTTTTTTTCTCCCCCATGATGCAACATGGTACTATGTTTTATTATTTTAGATTTAACTTTTTTAGAATTTCTACTTTTATTTTAGATTCAGGGGTATATACGCAGGTTGGTTACCTGGATATATTGTGTGATGCTGAGGTATAGAGTACAACTGATCCTGTCACCCAGGTACTAAGCATGGTACGTTTTTCAACCCTGGGCCCTGACCCCTCTAGTAGTCTCCAGCATCTACGGTTGCCATATTTATGTCCATGAATACCCAATGTTTAGCTCCCACCTGTAAGAATAATATGCAGTATTTAGTTTTCTGTTCCTGTGTTAATTTGTTTAGGATAATGGCCTCCAGCCGCATCTACGTTGTTGCAGAAGACATGATTTCATTCTTTTTTATGGCTGTGTCGTATTTCATGGCGAATATATACCACATTTTGTTTATCTAATCTAACATTAATGGGCACATAGGTTGATTCCATGTCTTTGCTATTGTGAATAGATAGTGCTGCGATGAACATAAAAGTGCCTATGTCTTTTTGACAGAATGATTTGTTTTCTTTCAGGTATATACCTAGTACAGAATTGCTGGGTGGAATGGTAGTTCTAACTTCTTTGAGAAATCTCCAAACAGCTCTCCACAGTGGCCAAACTAACTTACATTCACACCAACAGTGTATAAGCATTCGCTTTTCTCCAAAGCCTTTCTAGCATCTGTTGTTTTTTATCTTTTACTTTTTTTTTTTTTTTTTTTTTTTTTTTTTTTGAGACGAGTTTCTACCTTGTTGCCCAGGCTGGAGAGCAGTGGCACAATCTCGGCTCACTGCAACCTCTGCCTCCCGGGTTCAAGCAATTCTCCTGCCTCAGCCTCCGGAATAGGTGGGAGTACAGGCACGCACCACCACGCCCGGCTAATTTTGTATTTTTAGTAGAGACGGGGTTTCACCATGTTGGCCAGGCTGGTCTCGAACTCCTGACCTCAGGTGATCTGCCCGCCTTGGTCTCCCAAAGTGCTGAGATTACAGGCGTAAGCCTTCATGCACGGCCTGGCTTTTCATTTTTTTTTTTTTTTTTTTAAGAGACAGTGTCTTACTCCATTGCCCAGGCTGGGGCACAGTAGTACAGTCATACAGCTCTCTTCAGCCTCAAACTCCTGGGCTCAAGCGATCCCCTGCCACAGCCTCCTAAGTAGCTGGATTATAGAAACATGCCACCATGCCTGGCTAATTTTTTTTTTTTTACTTTTTATTGAGACAGGGTCTTGCTATGCGTTTCCTAGGCTGGTCTTGAACTCTTGGCCTCAAAAGATCCTCCCAGCTCAGTCTCCAAAAAATGCTAGGATTATAGGCGTGAGGCACTTGACTTCATAAATAACTGCCATTGGTGTGAGATGGCATCTCATGGTAGTTTTAATTTGCACTTTTCTGGTGATAAGCAATGTTGAGCTTTTTCTCATATTTGCTGGCCACTTGTATGTCTTCCTTGAGAAATATCTCTTCCTGTCTTTGGTCCACTTTGTAATTGGGTTATCTGTTTTTTGCTTGTTGACTAGTTTAGGTTCCTTATAGATTCTAGATACTAGACCTTTGTTGGAAACAGAGTTTGCAAATATTTTATCCCATTCCATGGGTTGTCTGTCTACTCTGTGGATAATTTCTTTCACTGTGCAGAAGCTCTTTTTTGTTTGTTTTTGAGACGGAGTCTGGCTCTGTTGCCCAGGCTGAAGTGCAGTGGCACGATCTCGGCTCACTGCAAGCTCCACCTCCTGGGTTCATGCCATTCTCCTGCCTCAGCCTCCTGAGTAGCTGGGACTACAGGCGCCCGCCACCACGCCCAGCTAATTTTTTGTATTTTTAGTAGAGACGGGGTTTCACTGTGTTAGCCAGGATGGTCTCGATCTCCTGACCTTGTGATTCGTCCGCCCCGGCCTCCCAAAGTGTTGATTACAGGCGTGAGCCACCGCGCCTGACTAGAAGCTCTTTAATTAGGTCTCACTTGTCAATTTTTGTTTTTGTTGTGACTGCTTTTGAGGACTTAGCCATAAATTCTTTTCCAAGGCCAATGTCCAGAATGATGTTTCCTAGGTTTTCTTATAGGATTGTTTGAGGTCTTACATTTAAATATTTAGTCCATGATGAGTTAATTTTTGAAGCTGGTAAACGGTAAGGGTTCAGTTTCATTCTTCTGCATATGGCTAACCAGCTATCCCAGCACCATTTATTAAACAGACAATACTTTCCTCATTGTTTCTGGTAACTTTGTGGAACATCAGATGGCTATAGATGTGTGGCATTATTTCTGGGTTCTCTATTCTGTTCCATTGGTTTGTGTGCCTGTTTTTGTACCAGTACCATGCTGTTTTAGTTATTACAGACTTATGTATAGTCTGAAATCAGATAATGTGATGCTTCTGGCTTTGTTCTTTTTGCTTAGGATGACTTTCCATGCCCTCACTTAAAGGCATTTGTGCCTCCTTGGCCCCTTACACCCTCCTGCCAGTCATTGAAGGACATACATAACTGCTCAAGTCCCCATTTTCCAGCCTGGCTTATCAGCCCAATCAGTCTTTTGAGTTTTCTTTCTTCACAGAAATGGAGACAATTTTGGTTCTGGAAACTCAATCCAGCTCCACCAGGACTTGAACTCATTCCCAGGAATCCTGCCACAGACATGAAGACCCCAAGGACAGGCTCCAAAAGTTGGTGACAACACACACTCTACTGGGCAGAGGGAATGAGGAATTTTCTGAGCCAATATCACCAGCCAATTTCAGCTCAAGAATTCTGTCTAATGCCTCTCAAGGCTCTGGGAGCTCTAAGAAATCAATTTTCCTAAGAATCCCTAAAGACATTTCTCTAAAGCTTCGGGGTGTGATCCTGCTGGTGTCCATGAGATCGGCTACCTTTCAAGACCAGAATCAGACAAATAATTAACAAGGGTCTCCTCTAAGCACATGCGCTACATAAACTTGCTGGGAAGATGAAGAGTATCTAGATGAAAAGATTCCCACCACTACAAGGCAACACACACCAAACATGAAGCGATGGATAAAGGCAGTGAGGACTCCAGAGTTTCCACAGGGACCTATCACCATGGGCTGGGGGAATCAGGAGCGATTTTTCAGAGGAAGTGGGTCTTCAGGAAGGCCTCAAAGCTGGTTTCTTGCTTTTGACATTGGCCCAAGTTCCAAGCTTCTCCCCATCGTGGACAAAAGGAAAGCGGGCTACTCCTCACAGTAGCCGTATCTGGAGACAACCGCATTCTAGCTCAGCCCAACTAACTGGCACCGCACAGTGGGGAGAACAAGCTGAATGGCAGGCTTGTGGAACAAGCATTTTGGGAAGGACTGCAAGCCAGGTGGGTTTGGGTTCAGACTGCTGCCCATGCTACTTGGAGCATATGAACTGGACCAGCTGACCAAAGGCCCATTGCAATTCCACTAAGACTGTGGGGAGAGCTTGGAACTGTGGGGAGTGCTTGGAAGCTCCAACTCTTTGTACTTTACTGCACTGAAATGTCGTTGTCAGTGAAAGCATTGCCATTCATTTGGTTTTCAGAAACTCAAGGTGATGTGGCTGTTTCCTCCCTAATGACTCCTCTGAGTGTGGTGCATCTTAATGCCAAGAGTGTGGAGGTGCACCCCAGGTGGGTCAGAAGGAGACAGGAATCTGGTGTTCTTCTCATTCAACAGGGGAATAAGCTTGAAGCGGTCAAGGGCAGTCACTGATGTTGTGCTTCTCCAGGCACCTGTACAGAGTGTACATTCGACAAATACCCCATGCAACTGTGACTCATCTGCAAGTGCATTTTATTTTTATTTTTATTTATTTATTTTTGAGACGGAGTTTCACTCTTGTTGCCCAGGCTGGAGTACAATGGTGTAATCTCAGCTCACTGCAACCTCTGCCTCCTGGGTTCAAGCAACTCTCCTGCCTCAGCCTCCTGAGTAGCTGGGATTACAGGTGCCCACCACCAAGCCTGGCTAATTTCTTGTATTTTTAGTAGAGACGGGGTTTCACCATGTTGGCCAGGCTGGTCTTGAACTCCTGACCTCAGGTGATCCACCCGCCTCGGCCTCCTGAAGTGCTGGGATTACAGGCATCAGCCACCACGTCCGGCCTGCAAGCACATTTTAGAAGGGCTAGTGAAGAGCTGGGCGTGGTGGCTCACACCTGTAATCCCAACACTTTGGGAAGCCAAGGTGGGTGGATCACTAGAGGTCAGGAGTTCAAGACCAGCATGGCCAAGATGGTGAAATCGCATCTCTACTGAAAATACAAAAATCAGCTGGGCCTGGAGGTGCATGCCTGTGGTCCCAGCTACTCAGGAGGCTGAGGCAGGAGAGTCGCTTGAGCCCAGGAGGCATAGGTTGCAGCAAGCCCAGATCAAGCCACTGCCCTCCAGCCTGGTAGACAGAGCAAGACCCCATCTCAACCAAAAAAAAAAAAAAAAAGAAAAAGGGGAAAAAAAAGCTAGTAAAGCTTCTTTGAACTGGAAAGGTGTGTCTTTCAGAGTAGTTTCCGTGGCTAGTCAACCCCTTCCTTCCTCATCTCCCTCTGCTCTTCTGTAAGCTTAACAGTAGCAATGTTTAGTTCCCAGTGATGCTCAGTTTTAAAAATGTACTGCATTCAGGGTATAATTTCCAGATCTCAAAATAATTCCCCTTAAAAACAAAACAAAAACAAAAACCAGGCCCTTAAGCTTACTAAGTCTCCATTATGATTAAAAATACATATATATATTATACACACATATATATATGTAAGTATTTCATTCAAGTGGGGAGGAGTAAGAGCAAAGCCTGTGGAGGAAGAAATCTATCAAAAACCACATTATGCTCAATGACATGTCTGGGCTCAGAGCTGTACTTTCAAGGTATTTCTCATCTTTACCATGAAGAACCCTCTCTTGGAATCACGTCCGTTCTGTGGTAGTAGGAACTTGACTCACAAAACCACAGCTTTCCGAAACATTGGCAAGGAAGTTGGGTCATATATGGAAATTTCTTTCTATGACCCTCTAAACAATCAGTTATTTGTTTCCCCCTTTTTTCCCACAAGAAGAATTTTCTCTAAATAATTGGAGGAGATTTCCCATGGGAATCAGGCAATGGTGACTTCCAGGTCTTAAACTCTATCTACAACAGCTTGAAAACAAAAGACACAAGAATGTGCCTGGCTGGCCTGTAACAATGCAAATTCTGGCAGTAAGAACAGAAGCCAAAGTGTGGAACTTCTAGTACTTCTAGTACCTCAGAGGAGGGCGGGCACTAGGGCAAAGTCTCTCTGGTTTGTATTTAACTAAGAAAGTGTAATCCTCCCAGCATTGACCAACTAAAGCTTAAATTTTTTACGACCTACGAGAAAAAGTTTGCAAAAAGCCTACATAATCTAAGTAAGTAGCAAGAATATCTGACTCTGTAAGAAAAGATACTGGGCTCAAGAGCTTCAAAAAAAATTTTTTTTTTGAGATGGGGGGGTCTCACTCTGTCAGGTGGGAGTGCAGTGGCACAATCTCGGTTCACTGCAACTTCTGCCCCATGCGCTCAAACGATCCTCCTGCCTCAGCCTCTCCTGAGTACCTGGGACTGCAGGGGTGGGCCAGCACACCCAGCTAACTTTTTTTTTTTTTTTGTACTTTTAGAAGAGACAGGGTTTCACTATGCTGCCCAGGCTGGTCTCAAACTCCTGAGCTCAAGTGATCCACCTGCCTTGGCCTCCCAAAGTGCTGGGATTACAGGCGTGAGCTACTGCACCGGGCCTCAAGAGCTTCAAAATTTTCTTTAGCTGTACAACCATTTGAACATAGTTCACACATGAATTTCGTTCTGCCTACAGAAGGCTAAATGCTTCATAGAGCACTGTACGTTAATGGCAGAGAATATTGAGAATTTTAAATCACAGATGGAGAAGAGTTGGGATTCAAACTCCCAACCAAATCAGGCCTGCCTGATAACAAATCCTATGTTCTTTCTTCTCTGGCACCAGGCTTTGACTATGTCCCATTTGTCACAGAGGATCTAAGCGAGTCCTCCATGAAACCTCTTGAGGGGGACAGAATGTTTTGTGAAAAGACAGTGAGCACATGGATGTTTACAGTGGCTTCATTCAGAACTGCCAAAACTTGGAAATGACCGAGATGTCCTTGAGGAGGTGACTAGATAAATACACTGTGGCACATGCAGACAATGGAGTATTACATGGTGCTGAAAAGAAATGAGCTACCAAGGAATAAAGACATGAAGGAAACTTAAAGACTTGTTACTAAATGAAAGCAGCCAAATCTGAAGGGGCTATCTGTGGTATGATTCCAACTATGTGACATTCTGGAAAAGGCAAAATTACGGAGACAGTAAAAAGATCCATGGGTGCCAAGTGCCGGAGGAAAAACGGAAAAATGGGCACAGAGGATTTTTAGGGCAGTGAAACTACTCTGTATGATAATGATGGATACATATCATTATACATTTGGTGTGTCATTACACACACCACCACGCCTGGTTTGTTAAAAAAAAATTGTTTTTTAGAGACAGGTTTTACTATATTTCCCAGGCTGGTCTCAACCGCCCGCAAGTGATCTTCCTGTCTCAGTTTCCCCTATAGCCCGGATTACAGGTGTGAGCCACCGTGCCTGGCCTTTTTTTTTTTTTTTAAATCTATTTTGCTGTGAACTTAAAATTGCCCTAAAAAATATTAAGTCTTAAAAAAGAGAGAAAGATGGTCGGGCGCCGTGGCTTATGCCTGAATCCCAGCACTTTGGGAGGCCAAGGCGGGCAGATCACCTGTGGTCAGGAGTTCGACACCAGTCTGGCCAACATGGTGAAACCTTATCTCTACTAAAAATAGAAAAATTAGCTGGGCATGGTGGTGTGTGCCTGTAATCCCAGCTACTAGGGAGGCTGAGGCAGGAGAATCGCTCAAACCTGGGAGGCAGAGGTTGCAGTGAGCCAAGATTACACCACTGCAGTCCAGCCTGGGCGATACTCCGTCTCAAAAAGAAAAAAAAAACCAAAGACAAGACAATCAGCTTCAGTTAAACAACTATGGGGCTAAACTGAGCATTCCTGCTCACTAGCCATATGAATAATAACTAAATGTTTCTATGCCTCAGTTTCCTCACATGAAAATACACAATATAGCTGCAGAGGTTTTGCAAAAATTGAGAGACAGTGCTTTAGATCATCTCAGTGCCAGCCACACAGTGGGCATCTGTCAAGCTGTGGTTACAGTGACTCTCCAGTAAAACTCCTCCACCACAGTTTCTTCACATTTTAATCTTTCTGCTGTTTTGGCTTATTTACATCACTAACCAAATTATACACAGCTTGTCCTGGTTTAATTGAAAGTGACAAAGGGGAAAGTGGGAAATGAAAACAGAGAGCTCAGTGCACAGCCGTGTTAAAAGACTCAGAAGTCAGCATTCAGCGGTTCCCAAAGGGGCTGCCAGCTCCAATCAGGCCACTAGTTACTTGACAAGAGGAGGAAGCCAGGAACCACATGCCACCCAGGATTCCCCTGGAAAAGCTACACAAAACACCCACTCTTGGAGTAGCACGGAAAGCCTCCTGGTCATCTTGCTGGCTAAGTTCCGGTGCCATCAACAAGATATTGGGCTTCCACTCAGAAGGGAACTGAACTTTCCTCCTCTGGAGTGCTACGAGCTTCATCGCTTTTATTTTCCAAATTCTTTCCTGGCTAGGGATGGGCCAAGTCTAATGCAAGATAAAAGAATTGTAATGATTAAGGCTACCCTAAAAATCAAAAGAGAAGCTTAAACTAGCATGATTAGCCATACTATTTAAAAAGAAAGGTTATCCCTGAGACAGTCAGAACCCCAGGCGTCTTTTTCTGTCCTTTCCATTTGCTGACTATAATAAACCTCAAGGGAGAATTCTGAAATGCCCAAAATGATGCCCATGAATGATTTCCAGATGGTTCTTTCTCTGTCTTCACTTTTCAATCCCAGGAACTCTGGTTCACCCTAGTTGGTTCTGTGTCATATGTAAGAAACTGACATCTCCAATGGAACATGCCAGTGACCTTTCACCCAGCTTAATGCCTTTCCTTTCCCCAAGGGACTCCTCTTCAGTCTTGATATGGTTTGGATTTGTGTCCCCACCCAAACCTTATGTAAATTTTAATCCCCGGTGTTGGAGGAGGGACCTGGTGGGAGGTGACAGGATCACGGGGGTGGATCTCCCCCTTGCTGTTCTCCTGATAGTGAGTTCTTATGAAATTTGGTTTTTTAAAAGAGTGAGGCACCTCTCCCTTTGCTTTCTGGCTCCTGTTCCGGCCATTTAAGATATGCCTGCTTCCCCTCCACCTTCTGCCATGACTGTAAGTTTCCTGAGGCCTCCCCAGAAGCAGAAGCCTGGCCAGGCACGGTGGCTCACCTGAGGTCACGAGTTTGAGGCCAGCCTGGCCAACATGGTGAAACTCCATCTCTACTAAAAATACAAAATTAACTGGGTGTGGGGGCATACGCCCGTAGTCCCATCTACTCGGGAGGCTGAGACAGAACTGCTTGAACCCGGGAGGCGGAGCTTGCAGTGTGCCAAGATCCCGCCATTGCACTCCAGCCTGGGCAACAGAGCAAGACTCCATCTCAAAAAAATAAAAAAGTAAAAATAAATTAAAAAAAAAAAAAAAAAGCAGAAGTCTGTACAGCCTGCGGAACTGTGGGCCAATTAAACCTCTTTTCTTTATAAATGACCCAGTTTCAGGTATGTCTTTAGAGCAGTGTGAGAACAGACTAATACAAGTCTCACAGGCATCTCTACTCTGAGCTCTTGGGAAATCCTTCCAGAATTTCTTTATTTCTATACATCCTTCAATGGAAAGGGATATTTAATGTTTATTTTTGAGAAAGGGTCTCACTCTGTCACACAAGCTGGAGTGCAGTGATATGAACATGGCTCACTGCAGCCTCAACCTCTTGGGCTCAAGTGATGCTCCTGCCTCAGCCTCCTCAGTAGCTGGGACTGCAGGCACCCATGCCAGGATAAGTTTTGTATCTTTTGTAGCAACAGGGTTTTGCCCTGTGAGCCTCTGCGTCCATCCAGATCTCACTTTTTATTTCCTTCTTAACTCTCCTTGGTCACAAGTTTACAATATTCTCTACCTGACAAGTGTCAGATGCAATAATTGTCCCAATCCGGTGGCTCCCAAGGGTTTTCTGGATCCAGTGCAAACTCCTGACCGTGGCCACTGAACCCTTCAACCGGCTGACCCCGTTTTCCTTACCAGCTCCATCTGGTTTCCTCTATCTTGTGTGGCAAGATACCGCGTCCTCGCCCTTGTTTAAGAGGTAGTGCCTGTCCCTCATTGGCCTCCTTCCACTCATGCCAGCCTAAGTTCCCCACATTTGCACATGGTTTTATGGAGTTTATAAACAGTTTCACACAAACTGGGCTTGTCATGATGACAGTTAGCACAGGGCTCTCACTAAAACCAGATGGATGCTGGTAAGAGGCTCACACTCACTCAAGTGAACTGTCCCATCGAGCCTGTAAGCCCCCTCCCTTCCCCAGGCATCTGGACACTAATTTTTATCTCTAGCTAGACGAGATGCCCTTGCTCAGGAGCAGCTAAGCAAGGGGTTTTTGCACTGGCTCTATGCAGAGCACAAGGCCTCCAAAGAGTTAGAATCAAGGAACACCCAGGGATCCATGAAGAAAACAGCTGAACACGTGCAAGGTCACAGTCTTGCAGAAGTGACACTCGAGCCAGGGCAAGACTAATCTAAAAATAGATGCACCTGAATTGGGACATCAGAAGGTACCAGAAGGCACAAGAACACCACACCTAGCTCACCTGGCCTCACTTGCTGGGCTGGGACAGCCAGCGCTCCAGGTATGAAGCAACAAAAAGATGAACAGGCACTGTCATTCAACCCTTGCTCAAGGGCAATCGGGGACCCAGTGGGAGTAGAACCAGGCCTCTATACCTGACTGTGGGCACGCAAGGGTACCCTCCCCCGGAGTAGCTGAGCCTGCCCTATGCAAATGCAACTGAAGTAGGGAAGCCAACCCTTGGATACAGCCAACTGTCTCTGAATGACACGGAGGGACATGAACCTGCTCCGGGCAGGACAACCAAAGCCACCAACAGAGACACCAATGCCTTACTCCAGGATGGGCTAATGATGGAGGCTTTTTGTTTTGTAAACATAGTGTTCTGCAGCTAGAAAATGTCTGGGAGAAAAAACAAGATGGAAAAATAAATTCCAGCATTAAAAACAAAACAAAACAAAACACAGTTGTTTACCTCCCACAGATTCAGTCTCTAGACTTCATGAGCACCTACAATCATCAGGAACACATGTGGGGCCCCCTACCCAACAATCTCTCCCCCACTGTTCCCCCAACACACATACAAGCTGACACTTGGAGTCCCTGCCAAGCCAATCTCCAATAAATTCTTAAAAACAAAAGGCTCCGAATAAAGGATTTCAGAACAAAGCTCCACTCTGAAGGTGCACTGTAAAAAGGAAGTTTTCCCCATGGACAGAATGAAATCAGGACTGGGCTCAGATAGAAAGGCCAAGTGGGTATTAACCTGTTTGCCTACTACTGGTCCTTTCATCTGTTTTACAAAAACAGACCTGAAAAGAGGAGTATTTGTCTCTACGAAGAGTGAGTGTTTGAAAAAAAATTAACACACACACAAAAATCAGAATTCCCTTCTCTCACATCCTGGGCCCTGGGTCTTTGAAACTCTCTGGCCTGTATATACAGCAAATGGTAAGCTTGCCAGCCTTCAGGGTGTTTTCTGCCAAACCCAGAAATGCCCTTCTCCTGGGGACACAGCAGGGCTTTCCTGGAGAGTTTATCTGCTTCTAGGCTGAAATATCCAGATGCAAGACAAAGATGGTTCTTTTGGTCAAGAGCCCAGAGGACAAGTAGCAAGGAATAGAGGAGACTCCTGGCATCAGGGTTTGCCGTCTCTGGAGAACACCCCTTAGCACAGAAGGTCCGTAACTGGTTAACTGGGGAATCAGCAGAATCTGGGGGCCACAAGGCTGAATCTGATAGGAACGGCCAAGTGTAGATGCCACAGGTTCATCATTTTTTTGCCTGGATGTCACAGTGGCAATCTAATAACGTGGGGATTTCAAGTGACGGATGCTTCTCCAATTGGAATGTAGGCATCGGGAGGGTAGATGGCGTCTGGTCCAGTATTGCTTTGCAGCACTGCAGAGTTCTGGCAACACCCAACATACCCTGTTGTTTAGAAAGTAACAGTATCCAATGAAGACCCCTCACAGCTTCTAAAAATAGGAATTCAACTCTAAAACTTTGCCTCTCTCACAGGGACAACTAGGTACATTTTCACCACTTCAGGCGTTCCCCACCCCCTACATTTTGCTGAACTTAACCTCTGTACACACTAATCCCTGCCAGACTCACTGTAAATATTTCATGCTACCTCCACTCCTGTACGTGCACATGTCAGAATTACTGAGGCTGCTAAGCCTGAATTTAGGTTTGCTTCACCAGCTTTCTATGTCAATTTTGTGTTAAGAAGTGGTCCTGTACATGGCATAACCTCAATTTCAATAGACCACCACCTGGAACAAAAACCACCTTTGTCATTGAATTATTGTCTCCATTTCATCATCTAAGAAAATGGCGTTAGCACTGGCACCAGATTTCATTGGGGTACCCTTTCCCACATTGACATTTGTCCTCCGAAAGTTTCAAAGTTGTCCTCTGAGACATGTTCCATCTACTCCTAAACTTCTCCTTTTCAAAATGAGATCCCTGTGTTAGGATCAGAATCTTTTTTTTTTTTTCTTTGTGAGATGGAGTCTCACTCTGTCACCCAGGCTAGAGTGCAGCGGCGCAATCTCAGCAATCTTGGCTCACTGCAAACCTCCGCCTCTTGGGTTCAAACAATTCTCTGCCTCAGCCTCCCGAGTAGCTGGGATTAAGGTGTCCACCACCATGCCCGGCTAATTTTTGCATTTTTAGTAGAGACGGAGTTTCACCGTCTTGGCCAGGCTGGTCTTGAACTCCTGACATAGTGATCTACCAGCCTAAGCCCCCCAAAGTACTGGGATTACGGGCGTGAGCCACCGCGCCCAGCCAGGATCAGAACCTTGAGTATGACTTACTGGAATGACAATGCAATAAACTTTATTTTACTTAGTCATTTTAATTTTGGAAAAACCTCCAAGTTTTAATGTTTTGGAGTCATGTAGGCATGTGCCACTTGAGCAGAGAATTTCATTAGCTGTTTAATTCTGGGATCACGTGGCACTGGAGAAGTTCATTGGGGCACACTGAGGTTGGGTTGGTAGCCACTGAAGAGTTACAGACACTGACATTCCTGTCACCCAGAAGCAGGGAGTGACATCTGGCTCTAGCTTTTAGCAGTAGAGAGAGTATGCTGGGAGTAGGGGAGAGGTTGGAGAATGACCCAATTAAAATGCAAATGTTCCTCCGCTTGCTGCTAAATGAACCTTGAAGGAAAATTAATACATAAATTGCAAGCCTCAGGCAAAATCAAGACTTCAAGATTACCAGAAAAACGCAAACTAAAATCCTTCCTGACTCTATTTCTAATACTGTGTAAGCTCTAAACCCTAGCCATAGTGAACAATGGTGTTAAATAAACAGATTTGGTTTTTCCCCCTTCAACTTTGACCTGCTTAGCCACCTGATGACGTAAACTACCCATGTGATTACCAAACTAAGAAAGACAGAAACCCACACTGGCAGCAAGAGCCATGGGGAATGGCCCCACCCAGTAGGATCATGGTTTCCAGAAATGCTCAGAGGTTAACATTGTAATAGTTTGAATCAGACGCTGCATCCAGAGTCTGTACATTTCTTATAGAAACTCTTAGGGTCTTAACCTTTGTATTTTTCAATTGTACGAACTGTTTGGGTGACGGAAAAGGGACAAGATGGAGGAAGGTGAACAAGATGGAGCAGTTCCTGTTGTTTCCGGGTTCTTCATCACAGATTTTCCCACGCCCAGGAAAAACTCCCGCGCCTGGGAAAAGAACCAAATCAACTGAGCCTGCGCAGAATGACGTCAAGCCGGGGACACCAAAATTCAAGCAGCCACTCCTACACACACGCCCCAAACTCCTCCCCCTCCAGCTCCCAGGCATAAAAGTCCGCCGCCAGCAGGAGCCAGCGTGACTTCGGCCGCCCACATTTGTGGACGGGAGAACATCACCCGAGAGCGCCCGCACGACTTCCCTGGCAGCCCCCCCGCCCACCTGAGGACCAGAGAACCTCGTGCGAGAGTGTATGCATATTTGCAAATAAAAGGCTGCCACTTTCTTCGCTCATTTTGACCTTTATTGATTGAGAAACAAAACACGAACTAGATAACTAATCAGAGATATGAATTCAATTTGCCTTAAGTCCTCAGTCAGTAATGGAGACCGTGGGCTAAATCTTAGTTTCGTGTTTCTTTCCCTTTGATACTATTTTTTTTTTCTTCGAAGGTTTCACTCTGTTGTCCAGGCTGGAGTGCAGTGGTGTGATCTCAGCTCACTACAACCTCTACCTCCTGGGTTCAAATAATTGTTGTGCCTCAGCCTCCTCAGTGGCTGGGACTACAGGCATGTGCCACCATGCCCAAGATTTTGCCATATTGGCCAGGCTGGTCTTGAACTCCTGACCTCAAGCAATCCACCCGCCTCAGCCTTCCAAAGTGCTGGGATTATAAGCATGAGCCACCACATCTGGCCTGATACTATTCTTCTAATCAACATTATTTTCTTCAAGTCTCCTTTATTTTCAGATCTTGGGCCTACATGTGATGCTTTTCTCAAAAGCAACTGAAAACTTGTACCCTAAAATAAGGATGCAATGTTTTCCATATAAAAAAAAGAAGCTAAACTTTTGTTCACTGGGTACATTTGTTATCCTTGCACTCAGCATGTGGGATCCAGCAGATGAAAGCCCGAACTTCAGAGAGAAACGTGGGAATGGAAGGTTATGTTCCTCACCCTATGAACTCCAAATAGTATACCAGACTTCAGAATAAAGCCTTCCTCCACTAAAACAAAACGTAATTTCAGAAAGTACCATCATGCTAGAGAGAGACTTCCATGGAGTGGGTTTCCTTTGAGTGGCTGAGCAGTTTTTTCACTTTGGACCCTCATGTTAGTCCCACTGTTAGCCATATCAGCTACAGGAGAAGAAATTGAGCAAGGCGAACCTTCTCTAGCATGTGAATTGTGGGGTTTGGTTACACTTAGACAAGCACAGAAATGTCAATCAATCAATTCAGTTTGTATCCACCAAAGCACTAGAGAATGAGGCACAAATGGGATACCCATCTGTTATGGTCTGAATCTTTGTGTTCCTCCAAAATTGGAGGAACCCCCTTGAGGGTTAGGCTTTTAGCATACAAATTTTGGGAGGCCCACCTCGGCCTCCAAGGTATGATATTAGGAGGTGGGGCCCTTGGGAAGTGATAAGGTCATGAAGGAGGAGCGCTCCTGAGTGGGATTCGTCTGCTTATGAAAGAGACCCTAGAGAACTGCCTGGCCTCTTCTACCATATGAAGACCCAGCAAGAAGGCACCATCTACAAACCAGAAAGCAGACCTTCACCAGACACTGAATCAGCTAATACCTGGATCTTGGACTTCCCAGCCTCTAGACTATGGGAAATAAATTTCTGTTACTTATAAGCCATCTCATTTATGGTATTTGTTATAGTAGCACAAATGGACTAAGACACTGTCTGGTCATTGTGTAGTAGAGCCGAGGCTGGGGCCGGGACCAGGGTGGATTAAGTATGGCAGACGCTGTAGACTGATTCGCTCAATCCCCATTTAGCAGAAAATGTGAAACCACCATATTTCCGTTGCAGCCAGAGTGCAGGCATGTGAGCTTATTTCCAGAAGCTCCCAGTATAACCTGGAATCAGAAGCATCCCAGTATAACCTGGATGTAGCATGAGTGACAGAAGCAGTAAGGTCACCCATTGTGATCCAGGCCTTCTGAGGAGCACAGCAGAAGAGAAGCGCAGTCCTGACATTCATTCCCTCAGCTCCTGGGGACTCAGCAGCCAGCGGAGACACCATGATTTTTCTGCTACAACAGACCCGTGGTGTGGTTTGGCTCTTTTCCTGGCTCCATCACATCCAAGCCTGATTCTTGGTTCTTCCCAGAACGTCTGCGAACCACCTAACCAACAGCCTTTAATACATCCCTTTCTGCTTAAACTGGCTACAGGAATTTCTGTTGTTTGCAGCCAAAAGTCCTGCCAGACTCGGCAAGAAAGCAGAGAAATGAAAGGAAGCGGGAAGGACCGCAAGAGCCAGCCGACAGGGGCGATCCAGTGGCCACGTGCTCCACGTCAGGGGCTTCTGAACCCAGTTCTGTATGCCCAGTGAGGCCACATGGTGGCATCCACAGAGCAGAAGCTTTAGCGATGGCTACACAAAGGTTCAATCTCAACTCCACTGCCCCAAGTTCTATATTGTGCTAGACAAGTTTCTCTCACTCTCTGAGCCTGAATTGATTCATCTACAAAACTAGAACAACGCTACTTTCCTTATAGAGTTTCAGAGAAAATAAAACTAGGTAATATGTCAACAGCCCAGTACAGTGCCTAGTGACCAGCAGTTGTTTCAGAAATAGTACAAGTATCCCATCAAATCGGCACAAATTGATTTGGCTTACATACCATATATGTCAAAATGTAAGGTTATATTTTCTCTAACTTTTTTTTTTTCTTTTGTTTCTTTGAGACGGAGTCTCGCTTTGTCATCCAGACTGGAGTGCAGTGGCGTAATCTCGGCTCACTGCAAGCTCCGC
>NW_012102232.1:1365488-1368768 GCF_000951045.1 Mandrillus leucophaeus | reverse complement strand
TACTCGGGAGGCTGAGGCAGGAGAATAGCGTGAACCCGGGAGACGGAGCTTGCAGTGAGCTGAGATCCGGCCACTGCACTCCAGCCTGGGCCACAGAGCCAGACTCTGTCTCAAAGAAATAAGAAAAATAAATAAAATAAATAAAATTACCTCAATTTCACTCTTAGCAACACATACACACAATTAAAAACCAAGAGCCACGACTGAAGTTAGGCAAGAATGGGGGAGGGGAGCTGATATAAAACAGTGATGTGTAAGTGCGCTCTACCAAGGAAAGACGGTAACAATAAGCAAACTCCCTACCCGCCCAAAGTCCAATAACAAAAGTTATCAGCTTCTAGCACAGAGCCATGGCCTCCAGGCTCCGAATGGGCTGTTTCAAGCCTTTCAAAATGAAAAGTTATAAATCAGTGCTGCCAGAAATCCACATCCTCAGAAGGTACCCAATACCTGAATAAATCCACTCTTACTCTGGGAAGTTCTCAGCAGAAAGGTTAACTGTAGTGAGAACATACTTTTCTGACCAAGAAGATACACAGAGCTAGCATGAAGCTGTATTTAATGTTTGACCAGGGGTCTGCTAGGTGGGAAAATGCAAACATCTTCCAGTAGCAGACTGAACTCTACTCCAGAGGGGAAAAACACAGGCCAAGAACGTGGAGGAAAATTCCACTAACTGGCTTAGAAGAGGAAGAAGAGCAACCCCAGCATCCTCAGGTTGCAGGTAGAGAAGGGGAAAAAGAGACTATCAAACCACTTCAGCTTAAACTAGAACACCTGCAAGGTAGTAGAAAGGTTTGCTATGCACTGCTTCAACCACTAAGAGAAGAAAGGGACACCGATCAAATTTGGCCAGGTGCAGTGGCTCAGGCCTGTAATCCCAGCACTTTGGGAGGCTAAGGAGGGTGGGTGCATCACCTGAGGCCAGGAGTTTGAGACCAGCCTGCCCAACACAGCAAAACCCAGTCTCCACTAAGGAAGGAAAAAAAAAAAAAAAATTAGCCGGGCGTGGTGGTGGGTGCCTGTAATCCCAGCTACTCCGGAGGCTGAGGTAGGAGAATTGCTTGAACCCGGGAGACAGGTTGCAGTTGGCTGAGACTAGGTCAGATGTGTATAAGAGACAGGCCAGGCATAGTGCTGGGGCACCTGTAATCCCAGCTGCTTGGGAGGCTGAGTCATGAGAACCACTTGAACCTAGGAGGCAGAGGTTGCAGTATGGTGAGGTCGCACCACTGCACTCCAGCCTGGGTGACAGAGCAATAGTAAGTCTCCAAAAAAAAAAAAAAAAAGGCAGGAACTCTGGAGCTCCACAGCTGGGTTTGAATCTTGGCTCTGCCTTTCATGAGTTATGTGACTTTGAGCAAGTTATTTGACCTTTCTGAACCTTAGTTCCCTGAATAAAGTGAGATAATGTTATCAATCTCTCAGATTTCTCTGCATAAATGAGTTAATACATGTAAGACACTTGTGACAGTATTTGGCCCGCAGTAAACGCATCCATAAACGTAAATTATTTTCAATTATAGGATGAAGGGATGGGCAAACTGTGGCAGGGTTATACGAATACTTGTGGCCTTGGATAAAATGTCCAGCGACAGCACCATACATGAATATTACAGTCTTTCAAATAATAAAGATGGAAGGCAATACATCCTGAAAACTGACTCAGCTGACTCAAAATGTGGCTCTGATTATATGAATAAATTTGCTTCATAAACTATATAAGTGGGAAAAGGAATATTCAAAATTAATGTCATGTAAATTTTAAATGTGGTTTTAATTATATATGTGAATATTAGAGCTATACATGACTTTCTCATGTATATCACTGTGTTATTAGTAGTAAACTGAATTATATCCTATTACTATAGTATTTCATGTATATTTATGTCGGCCAAAAACCTTTTTGTAGCTCTTGCTTATTATGTATGGAGTTTATATTCTACTCTATAGGGTAAAAGAAAATGTTCTTCTCTTTTTTTAATCAGTGTAGAAAATTCAAACTGTTATCAAAAAGCATCTTAACCACATGTCCCTGCTCCCCAAATTAATGCCCTTATGATCTCTTTGCTTAGATTTTTTGAGTTTAAATGCATTTTATTTTTAGACAAGCTACATGACATGTTTTTCTTAAAACAATGCCTCCATTCCAAAGCATGGTCAAAATAAATGAAGAGCTCAAGATGACATCAGTCCCATTTTCTTAAGTCCTGTTGTATGGATGACAAGCTACAGTCAGTTACAATGACAGGTGATACATCCAAAGTAATTGCCAAATTTGTTAACATTTTCCGATTTCTAAACCATTCTTAAAGAAAATCACATATGGAGTCACGCCATCCTCACAGTAGTCCAGTTGAGCACCACCTGGATTCATGCTTTCCCCAGTATAGAACTGGTAGCTTTTTGTTTGCTTGTTTTGAGATGGAGTCTTGCTCTGTTACCCAGGCTGGAGTGCAGTGATCTCCGCTCACTGCAGCCTTCGCCTCCTGGGTTCAGCAGTTCTCCCACCTCAGCCTCCCGAGTAGCTGGGATTACAGGTGTGCACCAACCACGGCCAGGTAATTTTCTGCATTTTTGGTAGGGGCAGGGTCTCACTATGTTGCCAAGGCTGATCTCAAACTCCTGAGCTCAAGTGAGCCTCCCGCCTCGGCCTCCCAAAGTGCTGGGATTATAAGCATGAGCCACCACACCCGGCCAGAGCTGTCATTTTTGAAATTACTAAGGATGTGCTTGATTTGTTCTGCAGTCCGTCATCAAAAGTTTTACTCTTTCTGGTCTCTGTTCTTCAAGTTTGCCTTTGATTGATTTTACTTAACCTTTGATGTATTTCCTGTAGTCTTTTCCTGCAAGTTATGGTTCCTGACAGTATCAGCACGAGTCATTACTATGCTTTCCACACCCTCGCCCTCAGGGCCATCAGCAGAGGCATTTCCACAATGAGCGAGTCATCGGTGTTACCCTCTCTCCTACTGACCATCTCCTCCCTCCACTTACAGGCACAGCCAGTCTGAAATCTCCCGGATCTCGTGAACACACCTCATCATGGCTGAGGAGGTCCCGGTAGATAACCATGATGGCGGCTGATAGCGGCTAAAGGGAGGCGACCAGCGGCGCTGCCTTAGAGGAGCCCAGAGCTCGCAGCTGAGCTCGTGGGGAGCCCGGGCGGGGAAGCCTTGCTTAGATTTCAAACAAAAAAATCATCACACTAAAATAAAATAGAAGGGGCTGGGCGCGGTGGCTCACGCCTGTAATCCCAGCACTTTGGGAGGCAGAGGCG
>NW_012102232.1:1340414-1362253 GCF_000951045.1 Mandrillus leucophaeus | reverse complement strand
GTTAGCCAGGATGGTCTCGACCTCGTGATCCGCCCGCCTCGGCCTCCCAAAGTGCTGGGATTACAGGCGTGAGCCACCGCGCCCGGCCATATTTTCTCTAACATTCTTATAAAACAGGCAGTTATATATGAGTCTGTACAAATTATATTATGAACCTCTTTCAATTATGTTAATTTAGATGACAAATTACTATTTATAGAAGACAAATTATCTCACACTTAATCAATGGGAATTTTAGATGCTTAAACAGAACTGGTTTAAAATACAGGGGGGAAATCAATTTAATGTTAAATTTAACAATTATTCCTAGGGGAAATAATCTCACCATCTTAAGTGCTGTATTTTCTCATAGCAGGGTAGCACAGTGGTTAAAAGCAGGAACTGGCTGGACGCAGTGGCTCATGCCTGTAATCCCAGCACTTTGGGAGCCTGAGGCGGGTGGATAGCTTGAGGTCAGGAGTTCCAGACCAGCCTGGCTAACAGGGTAAAACCCTGTCTCTACTAAAAATACAAAATAAATAAATAAATAAATAAATTGGCCAGGTGTGGTAGCTTATGCCTATAATCCCAGCACTTGGGGAGGCCGAGGCGGGTGAATCACGAGGTCAGGAGTTCGAGACCAGGTTGGCAAACATGGTGAAACCCCAAATCTACTAAAAACACAAAAAAATTAGCTCAGCATAGTGGCGGGTGCCTGTAATCCCAGCTACTCCGGAGGCTGAGGTAGGAGAATTGCTTGAACCCGGGAGACAGGTTGCAGTTGGCTGAGACTAGGTCACTGCACTCCAGCCTGGGCGACAGATCAAAACTCTGTCTCGAAAGAAATAAACAAACAACAAAACAAAACAACTCCCCCACACACACACACAAATTCACTCCCTCGGGTAAAAGCAGACTCACTTTCATAATTTTATACGCAAATTTGAAATACAAGCAGCAACATTTAGATGTGCTGCTTCTTTACTCATGCTTAATTATAACCTCCGCCTTATTCGATGTAATTGTGCCTGGAGTTCTGTATCTGTACCTTTCCAATAATATTCACCATCTACTACTAATTTTTAAAAAACACATATTGGCCAGGAGCGGTGGCTTACACCTGTAACCCCAACACTTTGGGAGGCCAACGCAGGCGGATCACGAGGTCAGGAGATAGAGACCATACTGGCTAACATGGTGAAACCCCGTTTCTACTAAAAATACAAAAAAATTAGCCGGGCGTGGTAGTGGGCGCCTGTAGTCCTAACTACTTGGGAGGCTGAGGCAAGAGAATGGCGTGAACCTGGGAGGTGGAGCTTGCAACGCAGTGAGCCGAGATCACCCCACTGCACTCCAACCTGGGCGACAGAGCGAGACTCCGTCTGAAAAAAATAAAAAAAAGAAATAAGACATATTAACAAGTGTTGGTTTCCAGTGACTCAGGTTTTCACATTTCAACCTGTAAGTTATGATGATAGCAATGTTAATTGTTTTCTCAGGCAATGTAGGTGGAACGTTTATAAATACTGGTTCATTTAAAGGGCCCTGGGAAGGTAAGAGATATATTTTCTTGGCTTCAACCATGACCAGCCTTGCCCACAGCAAGTGCTCATTAAATGTTTGTTTATTGAATGACTTGACTAAATAAACTTTTCCTTGATTTTTAACATTTGTGGCTGATTTCACTATGTTAACCTTCAGCAACTTGTAAGGTGTAGATGTAGTAAGTTCTTATTAATAATTGAGCTTATAAGAAGTGGCATAACTTAACATTGAATAAATCTTATGATAAAGACTTACTGGTTATTATTTTGCTGGTTTGGTGTTGTTTGTATTTTGGCTAATTGAAACACATACAGTTGAAAGAAATACACTGCTTTAAAATACTAAAAAAAAAAAAAGTGGCTGGGTGCAATGGCATGTAATCCCAGCACTTTGGCACTTTGGGAGGCTGAGATGGGCAGATCACCTGAGGTCAGGAGTTAGAGACCAGCTTGGCCAACATGGTGAAACCCTGTCTCTACTAAAAATATAAAAATGTGCTGGGCATGGTGACAGGCACCTGTAATCCCAGCTACTCAGGAGCCTGAGGCAGAAGAATTGCGTGAACCCAGGAGGCGGAGGTTGCAGTGAGCAGAGATCGGGCCATTACACTCCAGCCTGGGCAACAAAAAAACTCCGTCTCAAAAAGAAAAAAACAAAAACAAAAAAATGTTTTTCACTAATTTACAATGACTTTTCCTCTCTTTTTTTTTTTTGAAACAGGGTCTCACTCTCGTTGCCCAGGCTAGAGTACAGTGGCGTGATCTTGGCTCACTGCATCATCTCTCAGGCTCAGGTGATTCTCCCATCTCAGCTTCCTGGGTAGCTGGGGCTACAGGCACGTGCCACCCTGCCCAGCTAATTTTTTGTATTTTTAGTAGAGACAGGGTCTCACTATGTTTCCCAGGCCGGTCTCAAACTCCTGGGCTCAAGCAATCTTCCCACCTCGGCCTCCCTAAGTGTTTGGATGATAGGCGTCAGCCACCATGCCCGGTCTTTCCTATTCTTTCTACTCCTAAATTACATAATAATATTTAATTTTTTTAATTTATTTTTTTGAGATAGAGTCTCACTTTGTTG
This sequence comes from Mandrillus leucophaeus, assembly GCF_000951045.1. Lineage (NCBI taxonomy): Eukaryota > Metazoa > Chordata > Mammalia > Primates > Cercopithecidae > Mandrillus > Mandrillus leucophaeus. Next base: position 1,359,652 of record NW_012102232.1, on the reverse strand, counting down.
CCCAGGCTGGAGTGCAGTGGTGCGATTTCGGCTCACTAGAACCTCTGCCTTCCAGGTTCAAGCGATTTTCCCGCCTCAGCCTCCTGAGTAGCCGGGATTACAGGCATGCGCCACCACGCCCGGCTAATTTTTTGTCTTTAGTAGAGACGGGGTTTCACTATGTTGGTCAGGCTGGTCTCAAACTCCTGACCTCAGGTGATCCACCCGCCTCAGCCTCCCAAAGTGTAATTTTTACTTTCAAGTTGTAAGAGTTGCCTTTTTTCCCTTCTGCATGCAAATCCCTTATCATATATATTATTTGCAGAAAATTGCTTCCCATCTTTTTAATAAATGGTGCTGGAATAATGAGAAATTGACGTGCAAAGAAATAAAGCCCTTAATAAAGTTTTAAGTTTTTGTTTTGTTTGTTTTTTTGAGACAGAGTCCCACTCTGTCATCCAGGCTGGAGTGCAGTGGCATGATCTGGCTCGCTGCAACCTCCACCTCCTGGGTTAAAGCGATTCTCCTGTGCTAGCCTCCCGAGTAGCTGGGATTACAGGCACGTGACACTGCTCCCGGCTAATTTTTCTATTTCTTAAAAATAGAATTAGCCGGGCACGGTGGTGCATGCCTGTAATCCCACCTACTTGGGAGGCTGAGGCTGGAGAATTGCTTGAACCTAGGAGGACGAGGTTGCAGTGAGCTGAAATGGCACCCCTGCATTCCAGCCTGGGTGACAGAATGAGACTCTGGAAAAAAAAAAAAAAAGTATCCAAATCAAACCCTTTAACAATTCAATAATAAGCAGACAATCCAACTGAGTAACAGGCTAAAGATCTGAATAGATGTTTCTCCAAAGAAGATACACAAAAATTGACAACAAACCCAGGAAAAGATGTGCAACATCATTAGTCATCACGGAAATGCAAACCAAAACCACAGTGAGATACCACTTCATACACACTAGATTGGCTATAATTTTTTTTAAAGGACATAATAACAAGTGTTGGTGAAGATGTGCAGAAACTGAAACCTTCATACATTGTTGGCAGGAATGTAAAATTGTGCCGTTACGTTGGAAAAGTTTAGCAGTTCTTCAAAATGTTAAACATGGAATTACCATATGACCCAGCAATTCCACTTTTAGGTATATACCCAAAAGAAATGAAAACATTATGTCCACACAAATCTTATACATGAATGTTTGTAGCAGTATTATTTACAATAGCGAAAATGTGGAAACAACGCCAGTATCAATCACCTGGTGAATATATAACACTGGACTACCATTTGGTGATAAAAAGGAATGAATTTCCAGTGACAGATGTCACATGTGTATGAATACTGAAAATATGCTAAGTGAAAGAAGCCAGTCACAAAAGACCACACAGATTTCATTTACATGAAGTGTCCAGAAAAGGAAATTTATAGAGATAGCAAATCGATGAGTGGTTGCCAGGGGCTGGGGAGTTTGTGGGGAAAAGTTGGGAGTGACTGCTAAGAGATTCAGGATTTCTTTTAGGGGTGATTAAAATGTTCTAAAAGTAGATAGCGCGATGTCTGCAGATCTGCTTCAATTTACTTAAAAACTACTTATTGTAAACTTTAAATGCATGAAATGTGTAATAATGTAATCTCAATAAGGGGAAGTAGTCACTAATTTGAAACAGACAAAAATCAAGATTCACAAAAGCTAACTTCAAGTCACTTTTTTTTTTTTTTGGAGACAGAGTCTCGCTCTGTCCCCCAGGCTGGAGTGCAGTGGCATGATCTCTGCTCACTGCAACCTCCACCTCCCGGGTTTAAGCGATTCTTGTGCCTCAGCCTCCTGGGTAGGTGGGATTATAGGCACGTGCCACCACGCCTGGCTAATTTTTCTATTTTTAGTATAGATGGGGTTTCACCATGTTGTTCAGGCTGGTCTCAAACTCCTGACCTTAAGTGATCCGCCCTCCTCAGCCTCCCAGAGTGCTGGGATTACAGGCGTCTGAGTCACCATTACCCAGCCAAAGTCACCTGTTTTTATAGTCGTTAGCCTAAATGCGTATTTAAAATGCTTGACAAGTATAATAGAAAGTTCTTCGAAAGGTCAGCTCTTGCCTCCAACTCCCCTTCCCCTTTTCTAAACTGGCAACACACTAGTGTTCAGGGAAAACCAGAAAAATTGAGTCGTTTTTTAATGAGAAGTATTTGTCTGGGAAGATTTAGGAAACTCACTTTTAGTAGAAAATTAATCAACAAAATCCTGTAAGCATTGTTGATGGGGTTTTCCTTCTCATCACACATGCCCACACAAACCTTGGGGCCTGGCAACAACTAACAAGCCAGCCTATTACACAGATAAACAAACATTCAAGGAAGGAAAACTAGCTGTTCCTCGGGGTGATAATCTAGAGATGGCTTCAGGACTTCTGGAGGCTCGCATCTTTTTTTATCTTCAACCTCCCAAGAAATAACTGAAGAGCATTTTACACGAAATCACCTAATTATGGTCTCCAGACTCATTGCCTCTCGCAGGGCCTTGCTTCCTCAGACAGATGCTCAACAACAGGACCCAAGTAGAGTGTGGGAAGGACTGGCCAGATCCTGCAGAAGCCTTTGAGATAACCCCTTCTCCTTTAAGGAAACCTAGCCTTGGGCAGCCTGGAGCTGGTCCTCATTCCAGGCCCGAAGCCCCTCGCCTATCCTCTTCACGTAAGGAAGGCTGGCTGACTTTCATCAGCCATCAACAGTGAGCTCTTTACAATTTGGTCTACCTGTAAATGGCTTTCTATATACTAAGGGCAAAAGTCAGCAAATCCGTAAACAAATTCAGCCAAGATCATATATATTTACAAGTGCAAATTACAAGTACAAATTCCTGACTGCCTGACACAACCCCAGGACTATGGAAAGCTGGTACACAGGGCTATCTACACCTCCCTGGAATCTCCAACTGAGAGAAGGAACCAGAGGGGATACATGTGAGGATACACCCCCATCCACCCCAATGCTCGCCCTCTGCCATTCTCAAAATCCTGGTGACACTGTTCACTACGTCATTTGCTGTGTGCTACCTGCCAGGCATTATGTCAGTGGTTCTATATGCATTCTTCCATTCTAGTCTGGCAACAAATCTGAGTGTTACTCTTCTCAATCGACAGAAAACCACCACCTTAGTCTGTTCAAGCTGCCTTAACACTATAAACTGGTGGCTTATAAATAACAGAAATTTATCTCTCACAGTTCTGGAGGCTGGCAAGTTCAAGATCAAGGCCCCGGCAGGTTCAGTGTCGACAGTCACTTTCCAGTTGACAGATGGTGGCTTCTAACTGTGTTCTTACGTAGAAGGGGCCAATGAGCTCTCTTGGGCCTCTTAGGAGGGCACTAATCCCATTCGTGAGGGCTCTACTTTGATGACCTAATTGCCTCCCAAAAGGCCCCACTTCCCAATACCACCACCTTGAGGGTTAGGATTTCAACACATGAATTAGGGGGCACATAAACATTTGACCATAGTAAACATGTTCAGTGAAAATAAATAACTCATCCAAGGCTACACAGCCAGCACACATGGTAGAACTATGATGGGACACCACATCCTTGAAGCCAAATCACAGAAGACAGGAGGTGCCAATCCTGAGACTGTACTGTCCGCAGGAAGCTCACCTTCCAGGACAATGCTAGAAGTCCAGAGCTTTCCCTTGTGAAAAGAGAAGCTCCAGTCGGGCGTGGTGGCTTATGCCTGTAATCCCAGCACTCTGGGAGGCCGAGGTCGGCCGATCACTTGAGGTCAGGAGTTTTGAGACCAGCCTGGTCAACATGGTGAAACCCCGTCTCTACTAAAAATACAAAAAAAACTAGCTGGGCATGGTAACACGTGCCTGTAATCCCAGCTACTTGGGAGGCTAAGGCAGGATAATCACTTGAACCCGGGAGGTGGACGTTGCTGTGAGCTAGGATCGTGCCACTGCACTGCAGCCTGGGTGGCAGAGCAAAACTCCATCTCAAAACAAACAAAGAGGCCAGGCGCTGTGCTTCACGTCTGTAATCCCAGCACTTCGGGAGGCTGAGGCGAGCGGATCACAATGTCAGGAGATCGAGACCATCCTGGCTAACACAGTGAAACCCCATCTCTATGAAAAATACAAAAAAATTAGCCAGGTGTCATGGCGGGCGCCTGTAGTCCCAGCTACTCGGGAGGCTGAGGCAGGAGAATGGCGTGAACCCGCAGGCGGAGCTTGCAATGAGCTGAGATCTCGCCACTACACTCCAGCCTGGGCGACAAGAGCGAGAGACTGTCTCAAAAAAAAAAAAGTTAGAGAGGTTCCATCTATCCTTAAGACGGATCCCCCCAAAGCCATCCTGGATGACCTGTCTAGTGAGTTCCCACACATTTGAAGGAAACTTCCCCCAGAGCTAGGAAAGGTTTGGCTGGAAAAAGGTTGGCTCAGGAAGCTCTCAGCATCCACACACTGTGTGTGCAAGCATCACTTTGCCATGTGACAGGGGGGCACAGTTCACACCAAACAACGCACACCAGTGGTACTGCGCCTCTAAGGACAGCCAAGTCCGGAGCTTACGGACAATCAAGGGTGGAAGCTGGGAAGCTGCCTTCAAAAGAAAAGGCAGTAGAACAGCTCTCAGAAAAGCTCTCTGCACCAAACCCCTGAAGCACTCACCTTCACTCAATAGCTTCAGCAGGAGTGCCCTGGGCATGTCAGCATTTTATTTAAGCCATCTCTTGTCCTTTGTCCCTCCCTGGCAACTGGCTGGAGGAGCCTCATTTCCCAATGCTCCCTACTACTGTCCTGAAGCCTAGCTTTACAGCCGTATATCCACTTTTATCATTGGCCATTTATTATGTGCAGTTACCTGATAAACTGATAGAAGCAGATAATCCTACAGAGGCAAGAATGGTCTAACGGATTTGAAGCCAGCCAGCTCTGGATCCTACCATACTCCGTACTTTTGGTATAATTCATATGAGTTCATCACTAAACAAAATGCCTGTAATAGAGTTGGCTCTAGGGAGGACACAAATGATGACGAGTGTCCACCCTCTAGAGGTGGAGAGAAAAGATACATAAAACTGGTCCGGCGCGGTGGCTCAGGCCTGTAACCCCAGCACTTTGGGAGGCCGAGGTGGGCAGATCACCTGAAGTCAGGAGTTTTGAGACCAGCCTGGTCAACATGGTGAAACCCTTCCGAAAAATAAAAATACAAAAAAATTAGCTGGATGTGGTGGCAGGCACCTGTAATCCCAGCTACTCAGGAGCCTGAGGCAGGAGAATGGCTTGAACCTTGGAGGTAGAGGTTGCAGTGAGCTGAGATTTTTGACACTGAACTCCAGGCTGGGCAACAGAGCAAGACTCCATCTCAAAAAAAAAAAAAAAAAAAAGCCAACAGTCAAGCAAAATGAGACCTAATATCATATGCAGGTTTCATGTTTCATATGCGTCTCTTCTGTACTTAACTAGACCGATTTGTTGGTTGTTGGAAACTTTCTGCATGCTGCTTCCTTTTCTGCCCCATCCCCAGAAAAAGAGAACATTTTCACATCAATAGGAGGCACTCAGTGATGCCGGGGGGAACACAGAGATTCAACGCCATTGACAATTGGGATCTCAAGTGCAACTCCAGCCAGTGATTCTTCAGAACACATCACTTGCGACTTATATTTGAACATCAGACAACACAGGGAATAACAGAGGTGTGTGTACAACACTCTGAGGGCCAAGAGGACAAAGGGATCATACTGGCTGGCTAGGAAAGTTCCACAGAGAAGATGAAAACCAGTTCAGGCTGTCCACAGACTCTAGGAGCAGGAACACAATTTTCACACTGTGGTAAGAGATACTCGAGGTTTACTTCCCCAGGAATATCTTCCGCATCAGCCTGACACAGTCCTGGTGCCCTAAATTTCAAGGTTTGAGTTAGTTCATTGATTTAGGTGCTAATTCAAAAAGTAGTTTTAAATATAAATATGTTTCTGCAGCAGGAAAAAAAATAGTTTAACCTTGTATTTTTCATGTAAGTGATGTATAGACCCATTTTAAAGAAAAAAAAAAAAAAAAACTCACCAGATCCCCATCCTACATCCAGAGATCTCATTTGAGTAACATTTAAGAAAATAAAATGATTTTATTGTTCTTTCAGCTGTAAAGTATTGCTATAAAAGAAGTCTTCTTTGTAACTGTTTTTTAAGACAGGGTCTCTGTCACCTAGGCTGGAGTGCAATGGCACAATCATGGCTCACTGCAGCCTTGCCCTCCCAGGCTCAAGCAATCCTCCCACCTCAGCCTCCCAAGTAGCTGGAACCACAGGTGCATGCCACCATGCCTGGCTAATTTTTAAATTTTTTGTAGAGACCGGGTCTCGTTATGCTGCCAGAGCTGGTCTCGAACTCCTGAGCTCAAGCGATGTGCCCACCTTGGCCTCTGGAAGTGCTGTGATTACAGCCATGAGCCACTGCACTCAGCCAGTAAAGTAAGATTACTGTAACAAACACAATTAAAAAAACCTTATGCATCTCTAAAGACTCAGAAACCCTTGTTTGAGAAACAGAACTTTAACCTGTTTAACAGTCTCTCTGGATTTAATATCCAGCCCTTGGCACAGGGCTTGGCACGTAGCAGCATTTCACTAAACTTTTTCTGAGCAGATGAATTCTATCTGGGGAAAGGAGCTGGGTAAAGTCCAGGGTTTAAAACACTGCTGAGGTGGGTGAGCCCAAGACCTAGGCACTAAACTGTGACCCTAGGTAGGTGGATATTTCACACACACACACACACACACACACACACACACACACGGGAGTATCAAACAGGAATCTGATGAGACAATAAAGTCACTTAAGATGAGCTAACTCTGCCAGCAGTTACCTCCAAGAAACCAGCTGACGTGGACTCTCAAGTCTCTACCCCACCTCATAGGTCTATGCCTAGAGTAGTGCATTTATTTTTTACCTTTCTGTCACAGTACCTGGGAGGTGTCAGAGAGGGTCACATGTAAGCATGGTCCAATGGAGAATACCAGGATCTGAAGTCTGCCGGCTCTGGATCCTGCTGTTCCCGAGTCTGTGTCCTTGTGCACAATTCTTAAATTCCAACCTGCAGCCTCCACATGAGCAAAGCGGAACAAATCGCTATTGCAGTGTGGCTGGGCGGGGGGGTTACAGTAAGAATGTATGGAAAAGCCCTGGCACATCGCTGGAGCTTAATAAAGCCAGTTACCCGACAGAGGCTGGAACATGGCACCTGTTACCCACAGCCATGAAGAAAGGACAGAGGCAGGGTGGGGAAAAGGCTTCGCTGCTCAGGGATCAACATATAACACCGTCTTTTGAAAGGGGTGGGAGCAGACAGAGTGAGGAAGGAAAAGGTAGAGGCGCCTTCGTGAGCGAGGTATGTGTATTTTGTGGCTGAGTAAAAAAACAAGGAAGGGGATTTACAATATGTTCATGTAAGGCTCTGGGCAGAATTTAAAGTCACTCTATCGGCTCAGCCAAATGAGAAGATCCTCTTTCTGACAAATCCCAACAGAAGACATGTCAGTGAGCTAAAAGTATCTTGGTATCTTCTTCCATCTGGGCTGCTATCACAAAATATCATAGACTGGGTAGCTTATGAACAGTAGAAATGTATTTCTCACAGTTCTGGGGCCAGGAAGGCCAAGATCAAGGTACTGGCAGTACCTGGTGAGAGGCCATTCACAGATGGCGGTCTTCCGCCTGTGTCCTCTCATGGCAGAGGGGATAAGGAGTCTTTCTCAGCCCTCGTTCCTAATGGCACTCATCCCATTCATGAGAGCTCTACCCCCCAACCTAAGTGCTTCCCAAAAGCCCCACCTCCTGATACCCTCTCAACCTTCAGGGTTAGGATTTCAACAAATGGATTTTAGGGAGATGGAAACATTCAGTCCATTGCACTTGGCAAAAGAAAGAAAGGGCGGCTGGGTGCAGTGGTGCACACCTGTAATCCTAGCACTTTGGGAGGCCGAGGAGGGCAGATTACGAGGTCAGGAGTTCGAGACCAGCCTGGCCAACATGGTGAAATCCCGTCTCTACTAAAAATACAAAAATTAGGTGGGCATGGTGGCAGGTGCCTGTAATCCCAGCTACTCAGGAGACTGAGTCAGGAGAATCACTTGAACCCGGGAGGCGGAGGTTGCAGTGAGCCGAAATCATGCTATTGTACTCCAGCCTGGGCGACTGGGTGAGACCCCATCGAAGAAAAAAGGAAAGAAGGAAAGAAGGAAGGAAAGAAAGAGAGAGAGAGAGAGAGGGAGAGAGGGAGGGAGGGAGGGAAGGAAGGAGGGAGGGAGGGAGGGAGGGAAGGAAGGAAGGAAGGAAGGAAGGGCGGGCAAGACTGGGACAAGATTGAGAAAATGAGGTAATGAACTCCAGAATAACTGTCTAGGACTTGAGCAACCCTTTGGTTCCCCTTCTGGGGCATTTCCCTCATGTAGCATTGGGCTGAGGGTATAGCCATACTTATGACATTATCTTTCAACTCTTCAGGTCACACCAGCTCACCCCAAACTTAATTTTAGACTATAGAAAAACCAGAATAAAATGAAGTCAGGACACACCCTAATTATAACCGTGTTATTATAAGTGTCCATGCAGACAGGGGTCTGGAAGCTTGGAAAAGCAAAATATACTTGGTATGTACTGAGTGGTGGGACTGAGAATTTTCCTTTTAAACATTTTTTTAAATAATTCTGATCTTATTAGTGCAATACATAAAAGCTGGGAAGGGAAAAAACATCAAGAACAGCCCTATCTCCTTGATGTCACTCATCCCACAGCAGGAAAATCTGGACTGAGACCACTGTTGAAATCCTACACCCCACCGTGCCAGGCTTCCAGTCCATTCAAGAGTAGGCCAGATGCAGCTACAGCTGTGGCCAGAGCTTAGGGGAATGAAAGGCTGAAGACTAAATTTATTTTAGTCAAAACTGCAGTGCAAATTCCACTCACACAGAGCACCCTTAAAACGCAACGTGCTGGCTGAGCGCGGTGGCTCATGCCTGTAACCCCACTGCTTTGGGAGCTGAGGTGAGTGGATCACTTGTGGTCAGGAGTTCAAGACCAGCCTGCCCAACATGGCGAAACCCTCTCTACTAAAGATACTGAAAAAAAAATAAATGGTGGCGCATGCCTGTAATCCCAGCTACTCGGGAGGGTGAAGCAGGAGAATTGCTTGAACCTGGGAGGCGGAGGTTACAGTGAGCCAAGATTATACCATTGCACTCCAGCCTGGCAACAAGAGCAAAACTCCATGTCAAAATTAATCAATTAATTAATTAAGTGCTGATTATCAGACTAAACCCAGGAATTTCTGTACAACTTCATGTTAACAAATGCCTAAGCCAATTTTTTTCTACCTAGTCTGAAATTTTTAGTAACTGTAGCACACAGACACATACACACACAATCCCTGCTGAGAAATTAAACAGTCCCCAGTATAAGAAAAATAGAATAAGAGCCTACACAAGGTGATTTATACTTTAAGACAGACTTAGACATAGCTGATCACTACATTTATTCCACTGGAAACTCTCATTATACTCGTGGAAATTTATTAGCCACCTATTAAGTTTTCTGTCTGTTTTGAGACAAAGTCTCGCTGTGTCACCCAGGCTGGAGTGCAATGGTGATCTCAGCTCATTGTAACCTCCGCCTCCCAGGTTCATGTGATTCTTGTGCCTCAGCCCTCCTGAGTAGCTGGGACTACAAGTGTGCACCTCCACATGTGGCTAATTTTTGTTTTTTTGTAGAGACAGGGTTTCACCATGTTGCCCAGGCTGGTCTTGAACTCCTGGGGTCAAGCAATCCGCCCACTTTGGCCTCCCAAAGTGCTGAGATTACAGGCATGAGCCACTGCACCCAGCCAGGCTTTTGTGTTTTAATGCAAACCACGATCGATGGCGGGCTAAGCAGTAACGTGGGGACAGTATGGTCTCAAGGATTGCTGCTATCTATGGTCTTCACCAAGACGTGACTCTGCCAAAGCCTACACAAACAACCCTCACAAGGGTAAGGGCGAAAGGTCCTGGTCAGTGGATACAAGTTTAATAGTTTCAAGATTATCTAAAAAAAATTCTTTCTTGGAGAAATAAGCCAAGACAGGAAAAAGAAAAGCTTAGTTTTTATCTGCTTCCCTCTAGAAAACCCCTCCCTTGCCCTCTCCATTGCTCCTCCCACACCACACTTTGTTCACACCGGTTTCAGCATCCACGCTGTAGCACTGCCTGGGTCTGCACACCTGTCTCCACTGTCAGGCTGTGAGCTCCTTAAGATACTAGGTCGAGCTGGGCACCATGGCACACACCTGTAATCCCAGCACCGGGAGGCTGAGGCAGGAGGACTGCTGGAGCCCAGAAGTTCAAAACCAGCCTTAGCAACATAGTGAGACCCCCCTTCTCTCTACAAAAAAAAAATACAAAAAAATTAGCCAGGTGTGGTGGTGCACACCTGTAGACCTAGCTACTCGGGAGGATGAGGTGGGAGGATCACTTGAGTCCAGGATGTCGAGGCTGCAGTGAGCTGTGGTCTAGGCCCACTACACCTATGTACTCCAAACTCAGGCATAGCCTGGCACACAGTAGATGCCCTACCTGCCCTATTGTTCTTGGATCATCTTGGTTTAAACTGGTTATCCCAGTCTAATTATCAGTGCTCTCTTTCACTCTCAGAAGTGCCCTGTGTGTACAATAAATCTTATGATCACCCTATCAGTAAACAGTAAATACATCTTGCTCTTGGTTTATGAGTCTTGTTTTTAAGATCATGTCCCTCCCGTGACCTGCTGTGGTTATTTGCTGGTCAGCAGAGCAACAGGTACATTAGGGAGATGGGTAGATAGACCCTGAGGAGAAGGTAATCCAGAAATTAGTTTTGTTAAGAGTTTGGGGCCAGGCACAGTGTCTCATGCCTGTAATCCCAGCACTCTGGGAGGCTGAGGCGGGAGAAATGCTTGAGCCCTAGGAGTTCAAGGCCAGCCTGGGCGACATAACGCGAGACATCTCTACAAAAAATAAAAAAGATTAGCCAGGCATGGTGGCGCACACCTGTGGTCACAGCTACTCAGGAGGCTGAGGCGGAAGGACTGTCAGAGCCTGGGAGGTTGAGGCTGCAGTGAGCTGTGATCGCACTACTACAGTCCAGTCTGGGCAACAAAGTGAGACCCTGTCTATATTAAAAAAAAAAAAAAAAAAGGCATGACCGGTAGGTAGGTAGCTTGGATTTGTCACAGCAGATTAGCAGATTTCCTAATTATCTCATTAACCCTTTGATAACAGTATCAGCCTTGCCTCTCCTTGGCTCCAGAGTACACTGGCATGGTCTGGGCACAGGGAGAAGCTGGCAATGGCTAGAATGTATTGGGAGCAGTGGGGAAGGCTCTGCTGGGATTGACAGTGCTGGTGAGTGTTCACCGTTCCAACCTGGACCTCCCTGCCTCAGCGGCTCAGTACCCTGCCTACAATGTCTCCACCTCTCCAGTGCCCTTTGAAATGGAAAAACCGGCCAGGCGCGGTGGCTCACGCCTGTCATCCCAGCACTCTCGGAGGCAGAGGTGGGCGGATCACCTGAGATCAGGAGTTCAAGACCAGCTTGACCAACATGGAAAAACCCCGTCTCTACTAAAAATACAAAATTAGCCAGGCGTGTTGGCGCATGCTTATAATCCCAGCACTAAGGGAGGCTGAGGCAGGAGAATCACTTGAATCCAGGAGGCTGAGATGGCAGTGAGCCGAGATCGCACCATTGCACTCCAGCCTGGGCCACAGAGCGAGATCCCGTCTCAAAAGAAAAAATAACTGGAAAAACCCCTGAGCTTTGCTTATAGTCCTCCAGGATGAGAGGGAGCAGCAAGAATGAGAGAAGGTGAGGACGGAGCTGGAGCCAATTAAGGCACTCATCTCAGGGGTTCTGGTTGATATGGTGTGGCAAGGGGCGTGTTAATACGGTTGCCAGATGCACTGACAGCATCGGAATTCTCCAAGTGGATGCCATTTGTCCTGGGGTCTGGCCGTTTTACAGCGTATTAAGGATAGGAGACTAGGACCACAAGTCTCCACAGGTCCTTCTCTGCTTCTAATTGCCACAGACAGGGCCATGCAAAGGCGGCCAAGAGGGAGGGGAGTTACTGTTACTCCACCTGTCTGGCCTGTTTCCTCTGGTTCCAGAGAAACTCCTCCTTGGATTTAGGGGCCCACAGGGACTTCCCAACTCTCGCCGCTCATTAAGCCCGTTTGATTTAAAAGGATAAGATTAAATACACAGCCCACAGCCAAGATTCCAGATGTTAAGCCAGCCTTCCCTTTGTGGTTGGGGTCCCTTGCTAAGTAGTACTAGTAATTAACATCTAAAGCCGGGTTCTGAGAGGCTGGAAGGGGTGGAAATCAGGGAAGAAGGGGCCCTGGCTCTTGGCCCGGCTCAGCTGTTTTTATTAGTCCACGATCTGAGCCATTCATTTGGTTTCTTCGTTTTTCCCTACCGGGAACTGACCCTCTACCAAACCTCTGTCCCTTGTGAGCAAGCTGTGAAAATCAAAGGGGGTTAACAGAGTTATTTTGCAAAAGCATTAAAAAGCCCCCACAGAACGGCGCTGTCCCATACCGTACACACTCGCCACATGCTGCTATTTAAACCTAATTAAAATGAAACATTCAATTCTTGGGTCATGCGCGTCACATTTCACACGTGGCTAGCGGCTGCCGTATTGGCCACCTCACAGAAAGAACACTGCCATCACCAAGTTCTATTGGACAGCGCCGCTCCACAGCTTCTCTTGGATTTCTCGCCACAAAAAAATCACAAAAAAAAAAAACGACCCCAGCCTTGTCAATGCTCAGGAGGGCAATGCTTCTTATGTGTTTTTTGTTTGGCGGGGGGGGGTTGCTTTTGTTTTTGGAGGGGGACAGTGTCTCGCTCAGTCGCTCAGGCTGGACTACAGTGACATGATCTGGGTTCGCTGCAACTTCTGCCTCCCGGGTTCAAGCGATTCTCCTGCGTCAATCTCCCGAGTAGCTGAGATTACAAGGTGTGCACTACCACACCCGGCTAATTTTTGTATATTTAGTAGAGATGGGGTTTCACCATGTTGGCCAAGTTGGTCTCGAACTCCTGACCTCAAACGATCTGCCCACCTCGGCCTCCCAAAGTGTTGGGATTACAAGCATGAGCCACTGCACCCGGCCCCCATGCGTCTTAATGCCTCCAAGAACAGCAGTCCCTTACCCTGACACAGTAAGGCCACCACCAGGCCCTCTTCCAAATTCTAGAAGCAAAGTGGCACCATTTTTCTTCCCGACATTTAAACCAAGTGTTGGCGAGTAAAGGGCTTTTCCCCCATGGCTCCCACTGCCTTTATACTCAGATGGCCCTTTCAGACCGAATCTATTATTTACACAGTCCTACTTTTAAGAGAATGCATTTCAAACATTTCCTCAACAGGAGTGTAAGGTCTGTGCAAAGCCAGGGTCCAGGACAACCAATCACTTCCCCCCGTTGGCCTGACAGGCCTTTCTGAACAGCACCAGAAAATGGCCAACTTGAACTATTTAACAAAACAAAAGGACACAGTCCTCCCCCGGCCAAGTGTTAAAAGCATTCCAAAAGAAAAGGCCGAAACAGAAGCTCCTCCCCTCCAATCTGTTCCTCATCTGTCCAAGGATTTACTGGCTCTCGCACTAAATTAATCAATTGCCAAAAGAGAGCTAAAACCACAGCTCCAATGTAAATACTTCTTGGTAACGATCCCTCAGCGTGACACTTCAGATTTCAAGTGGCTGGGTGGCCTTCCAAACGCCTCATTAAATGGCAACTTTATAGCATTAAGAGGAAAAGGCTCTGGGATTTTCTGTACAAATGTATAAATCAATCTTTTCAAAGACAAACAATAGAACAACCCGAAAAATGTACGTGATAGGGGACGGGGCTCAAGGAGGAGTGTCGAGAAACTGAGGAAGGAGAAACTGACGCCGACAGAGGTTGGTCTAAAGTTTTTCGTGGCTCCGGGCACGAGGGTATCTTGACTGGGAACATTTCCATTCCATCCAACATGCGTTTTTCCATTACCTAACGGGACCATTCTCCCGATGGTGAGATCCCATGCCCTGTATCATCCCAGACTGACTTCCTATCCCTCACAGCATTTATCATAAAGATTTCCAACTCACAGGCAGTTAAAATCGGTCAAGCTTACCAACTTCTCTCAGGGAATGATTTAGTGTTAAGAAAAACTACATCCTCAACAGTTGGTTATTGATTACCCTGTGTTTAAGACATAGTAAGGGTTAGAAAAGCACATTCTCCTCTCTCCCTCAAATCATTTCACATGCCTTGTAGAGTATAAACCACCTAATTAACAGCTAAGCCTACAAAGACACCACCGCCTCACAAATCGAGTATATAGCCCTGACCAATCCAATCCCCTTTTCTTTTTAGTAAAGCTTTCATGGGGCCAGGTGCAGTGGCTCACACCTGCAATCCCAGCACTTTGGGAGCCCAAGGCAGGCAGATGACCTGAGGTCAAGGGTTTGAGACCAGCCTGGCCAATATGGTAAAACCCCATCTCTACTACAAATACAAAAATTAAGCCAAGCATGGTGGCGTGCCTGTAATCCCAGCTACTCAGGAGGCTGAGGCAGGAGAATTACTTGAACTTGGTAGGCAGAAGTTGCAGTGAGCTGAGATCATAGCACTGCACTCCGGCCTGGGCAACAGAGGGAGGGAAAGAAGGGAAGGAAGGAAGCAGAAGAGAGAAGTGAATAGGGAAAGAAGAGAAAAGGAAAAAGGAAGGAAGGAAGGGAGGAAAGAAAGGAGGACAGACGGCAGGCAGGCAGGCAGGCAGGCAAAGCTTCTATGGGCAATATCTGTGCCATTCAAATTCCACTGCTGTAAATGGCCCAAAACAGCTGCACCCCTGGAACCCAGGCTCGAAAAACAGGGTTGTATCCCTTTGATATGCCCAAATGCCCACTGTGTGTTGGAAGTTAACAATGCTGAACAACTCCCACTCCCTCCCTGACTCTTGCCACTCTTCAACGAAGCAGCCTTTCAAAGCTATGTGTGACTGTCCCTCCCATAAACCAATCCATTTTATTTTTCCTTTAGAAAAAGTCCCCCCCCACCCCCACATAAAACTGCTGACTGAAAGCAAAGCGTAGGACAGTTTTGAGACACAGTGCATGCACAGGCAACCCTCAGCATTTGGGCATGTGTCATTCTTGACACTGTCCCCCCAACTGGCAGTTCTCAGTACAGCTATGCAAATTTTGTCAGATTCCTGTGGAAAAATCACCCCCATTGTTCCAACAGAACAACGGACAATTGATCATCAGGACAGTGAGAGGAGGGAAGCAGACTCCGCAGATCTCAGGAATGGCACTTCTCTGCTGTAAAAATGGTTCCTATTGGAAAAGCTGCCACCCTCCTAGCCCTCCTCCATCCTCAATATGGCTCTCTCCATCTCAGAAAGCAAAATGAAACAAAATCAGGCCTGTGGATGAAAGTGCACACCGCTCTCAGGCTCCGAATGTGGTCTCTCCACTGACACCCGAAGTCCTCCCAGAGAGGGCGTCCCAGGATGCCGACAGTGCTCCAGGCATTTCTGAAGCAAGAGTCACTTTCCTAACAAACTTCCCCCTCTGTCACTGCCTCTCCATTCACACTACATATCGATTTTTTGTGTGTGTAAAATCTGCTTTTCCCCTAGAGCCTACCAAGTGTGTACTTAAAAATATCCACTACATTGTAGAATTTTCAGAACTCATCGAAGTGGTCAATACACAGAAATCGACGGTAAGAATGAGCCCAGCCCATAGCAAACACCGAGGGAGCAAGCACACAAGGAATAGGCCAGTCCAAGTATGCACATGGCACAGCCTGGCACTGGTTCTTGCACCCAGGCGGCATTCAAGAGATAAGTACAGAGGCCGGGCATGGTGGATCATGCCTGCAATTCCAGCACTTCGGGAGGCTGAGGCGGGCGAATCACCTGAGGTCAGGACCAGCCTGGCCAATGTGGTGAAACCCCGTCTCTACCAAAAATACAAAAAATTAGCTGGATATGGTAGCGGGTGCCTGTAATCCCAGCTACTCAGGAGGCTGAGGCACAAGAATTGCTTGAACCCGGGAAGCAGAGGTTGCAGTGAGTCAAGATCATGCCACTGCATTCCACCCTGGGCGACAAAGTAATACTCAGTCTCAAAAAAAGAAGAGAGAGAGAGACAAATGCAGAATCTACCTGATGCAGAAGTGCCTCTGGGCTCTACCTGTAATAGTCATTGGGTCCTGCCATAAGACCTCAATTCCACCCTGGGCCATGGCTGAGGGCCCACGCATCTCAGCATCCTTCACAAAAGCAGTTTCTGTCAGGGAGTTTCCTGGTCCTTTGCCAACCCACTGTTCTCAGAAGGGTGGAAGGGCAAAGGGAGGAATTTCTCCAGTGGGCAGAACCTCATCAGAGAGGAGAGAAGAAGGGAGTCTGGGCAGCAAGCTCAGCAAGCTGGGAGGAAGGAGGAGTGGCAGGGAAGGAAGGGATCCAGGGGAGGCACATAAACAACTTGGCACTAGAAAACTCAGCCAAAGCTTGGAGTCACTACCAGCCTGAGAGTTCACCCAATGCAGCAACATGCTTTAAACAAATGTATTGTTAATTGTGGAAGATATGCACTGATCTGTTTTTTCAGTGTGTCAATGAAACTATATAGATAATGGCTAGGCATGGTGGCTCATGCCTGTAACCCTAGCACTTTGGAAGGCCAACTCGGGCGGATGACCTGAGGTCAGGAGTTACAGACCAGCCTGGCCAACATGGTAAAACCCCGTCTCTACTAAAATTACAAAATTAGCCGGGTGTGGTGGTGGGTGCCTGTAATCCCAGCTACTTGGGAGGCTGAGGCAGGAGAATCACTTGAACCCAGGAGGTAGAGGCTGCAGTGAGTCACTGCACTCCAGCTTAGGAAAAAAGAGAAATTACAAAAAAAAAAAAAAACCTCAAAAACAACATACAAAAAAAAAAAAAAACGAAAACAAACTATACAGATAATGCTTCATCTCCTTCCTAATTCTACTCTCTTTTCCCAAGATAATTGCTGTTTTCTGGTTTTCATGTCAACCTTTTGGACACAGCATTGATCTACTGTTATATTCATATAGAAAAAAAAACATCACTTGACTTAATGGCCACATAGTGTACTTATGCTATACTGTGTTGCTCTTTCCTTAGTGATAATGTTTTATTACTTTTCTTTTTTTACATTTGTGGCTGATTAGGGAGAGACATTTTAGAGATCATTACATCTATATAAAAAAATGCACTTCCTTCTTTAAAATTGCCACAGTGTTCTGTAATGTGGACTTACATATTTTATTCATTCATTCTTTTGATAAATGTTTAGTTTTCATTTGTCCCCATTTCAAACACTTCTGGAATGAATATGTGTTCAGATGCAAGTATTTCTTTAGAACACAATTCTAGAAGTTCAATTTCTGAGTCAAAGAATATGTACAATTTTAACAGATGACAAAACACCTGTGACATGTCTCACTCTCACTGACGGTATGCAAAGACCCAAACTCTACCCTGCTTGATTCCATCATTCTTAAGTTTTTACCTAAGCCTAACCTTAATCCTAACATTGTCTAAACTGGATGGTAAAGATTAAAAAAAAAAAAAAAAATCCCATTGCTTTGATTGGCATTTCTCTGATTACCTAACAGCTCAAGCATTTTTTTTTTTTTTTTTGCCATTTACACTTTTTCTTCTGAGAGTTGCCATTTCATACACTCCATTTTTCTTCTGGGTATTTTACTCATTAATTTACACATTTTTACGTATTCACTTCATCATCATTCTGTTTTGTACGTTTCTCTTTGTCTATCAGTTTTTTAAAATTTTACTTATGGCATCACCCCACAAACAATATGGTAGCTTCCTATTAACAATATAGTGGCGGGCCAGGCACAGTGGCTCACACCTATAATCCCAGCAGTTTGGGAGGCTGAGGCGGGTGGATCATTTGAGGCCAAGAGTTTGAGACCGACCTGTTCAACATGGCAAAACCCTCTCTCTACTAAAAATTAAAAAATTAGCCAGGAGTGGTGGTGGACACTTGTAGTCCCAGCTACTCGAGAGCCTGCAGCAGGACAATCACTTGAACCTGGGAGGCAGAGGTTGCAGTGAGCCAAGACCACACCATTGCACTCCGGCCTGGGTGACAGAGCGAGACTCCGCTTCAAAACAACAACAACAAAAAAACACAGTACAGTGGCATCCAAATTGTTGTCAACAGTAGAATCCTTTCTGGAGTGCAGTGGAATCCCAAACAGCAGACAACAGCAGACCTGCCCTGGCTGAGGCTGAATGGGCATCCTAGGGTCTCACCAATTCTTCTATCTTGGTTCCAAAGTGTTTCTCGGAGCTTCTAAGAGCAGAATTTGAAACCACAGATTCAGTCCAACTCCCTCATGTAACAAATGAAGAAATCTAGGATAAAAGCCACCAGAGGGATAAGCCTAAAGCCTAACAGAAACAAGATTGGCCAGACCTAAGGTCTCTGTTCTGTGTCTGAGAACCCAACCCAGGATGTATGTATGTATGTATGTATGTATGTATGCATGCATGCATGCATGCAATTATTTTTGAAACAGACTGCTGCTCTGTCACCCAGGCTGGAATGCAATGGAGCAATCTCAGCTCACTGCTACTTCAGCCTCCTGGGTTCAAGCGATTCTCCGGCCTCAGTCTCCTGAGCAGTTGGGATTACAGGCACCTGCTACCACACCCAGCTAATTTTTGTATTTTTAGTAGAGATGGGGTTTCACCATGTTGGCCAGGCTGGACTCAAGCTCCTGACCTCAGGTGATCCACCCTCCTTGGCCTCCCAAAGTGCTGTGATAACAGGCATGAGCCACCGTGCCCAGCCTTAACACAGGATTTAAATTATAGAGAATAGGGCCAGGTACTGCACCTCATGCCTGTAATCTCAGCACTTTGGGAGGTGAGGCAGGCAAATTGGTTGAAGCCAGGAGTTCCAGACCATCCTGGCCAACACAATGAAACCTCGCCTCTACTAAAAATACAAAAATTAGCCCCACGTGGTGGCAGGCGCCTATAATCCCAGCTAGTCAGGAGGCTGAGGAATGAGAGGCAGAAGTTGCAATAAGCCGAGATTGCGCCACTGCACTCCAGCCTGGGCGACAGAGTGAGAATCTGTCTCAAAATAAATAAATAAATAAAAATAAAAAAATAAAAATTTATAGA
>NW_012102232.1:1334040-1335509 GCF_000951045.1 Mandrillus leucophaeus | reverse complement strand
AAAAAAAAAAAAAAACGAAAACAAACTATACAGATAATGCTTCATCTCCTTCCTAATTCTACTCTCTTTTCCCAAGATAATTGCTGTTTTCTGGTTTTCATGTCAACCTTTTGGACACAGCATTGATCTACTGTTATATTCATATAGAAAAAAAAACATCACTTGACTTAATGGCCACATAGTGTACTTATGCTATACTGTGCTGCTCTTTCCTTAGTGATAATGTTTTATTACTTTTCTTTTTTTACATTTGTGGCTGATTAGGGAGAGACATTTTAGAGATCATTACATCTATATAAAAAAATGCACTTCCTTCTTTAAAATTGCCACAGTGTTCTGTAATGTGGACTTACATATTTTATTCATTCATTCTTTTGATAAATGTTTAGTTTTCATTTGTCCCCATTTCAAACACTTCTGGAGTGAATATGTGTTCAGATGCAAGTATTTCTTTAGAACACAATTCTAGAAGTTCAATTTCTGAGTCAAAGAATATGTACAATTTTAACAGATGACAAAACACCTGTGACACGTCTCACTCTCACTGACGGTATGCAAAGACCCAAACTCTACCCTGCTTGATTCCATCATTCTTAAGTTTTTACCTAAGCCTAACCTTAATCCTAACATTGTCTAAACTGGATGGTAAAGATTTAAAAAAAAAAAAAAAATCCCACTGCTTTGATTGGCATTTCTCTGATTACCTAACAGCTCAAGCATTTTTTTTTTTTTTTTTTGCCATTTACACTTTTTCTTCTGGGAGTTGCCATTTCATACACTCCATTTTTCTTCTGGGTATTTGACTCATTAATTTACACATTTTTACGCATTCACTTCATCATCTATTCTGTTTTGTATGTTTCTCTTTGTCTATCAGTTTTTTAAAATTTTACTTATGGCATCGTCCCACAAACAATATGGTAGCTTCCTATTAACAATATAGTGGCAGGCCAGGGACAGTGGCTCACTTTGGGAGGCTGAGGCGAGTGGATCATTTGGGGCCAAGAGTTTGAGACCAGCCTGTTCAACATGGCAAAACCCTCTCTCTACTAAAAATTAAAAAATTAGCCGGGAGTGGTGGTGGATGGCAAAACCCCATCTGTACTAAAAACACAAAAATTAGCCAGGAATGGTGGTGGGCACTTGTAGTCCCAGTTACTCGAGAGCCTGCGGCAGGACAATCACTTGAACTTGGGAGGCAGAGGTTGCAGTGAGCCGAGACCACACCATTGCACTCCGGCCTGGGTGACAGAGCGAGACTCCGCTTCAAAACAACAACAACAAAAACACAATACAGTGGCATCCAAATTGTTGTCAACAGTAGAATCCTTTCTGGAGTGCAGTGGAATCCCAAACAGCAGACAACAGCAGACCTGCCCTGGCTGAGGCTGAATGGGCATCCTAGGGTCTCACCAATTCTTCTATCTTGATTCCAGAGTGTTTCTCGGAGCCTCTAAGAGCAAAATTTG
>NW_012102232.1:1332740-1333990 GCF_000951045.1 Mandrillus leucophaeus | reverse complement strand
CGACAGAGTGAGAATCTGTCTCAAAATAAATAAATAAATAAAAATAAAAAAATAAAAATTTATAGAAGGTAGATTAATTCCAATTTGATCTGAAAACTTAATTCAGCAACTTAGCATCTGATTCATGTACTTTTCTTTCAAAGAAAAAGTAGCATGCTGGCCAGGCGCAGTGGCTCATGCCTGTAGTCCCAGCACCCTGGGAGGCCAAGGCAGGCAGATCACCTGAGGTCAGGAGTTCAAGAACAGCCTGGCCAACATGGCAAAACCCCATCTCTACTAAAAATACAAAAATTAAAGCGGCCTGGTGGTGCACGCCTGTAATCCCAGCTACTCAGGAGACTGAGGCAGGAGAATCACTTGAACCCAGGAGGCAGAGGCTAAAGTGAGCTGAGATTGTGCCACTGCACTCCAGCCTGGGCAACAGAGCAAGATTCTGTCTCAAAAAAAAAAAGAAAAGAAAAGAAAAGAAAAGTAGCATGCTGATAAACTCATAATTTCACTCAAAACTCATTTTAATGAATATTTATCATCACTAGTTATGCACTAACTTCCTGTCTCTCCCCATCACAATATAAGCTCCCTGAGAGCAGGGAATTCTTATCTGTCCTTCTTTCTTATGCCCCCTGGGCTTTTTTTTTTTGGCGGGGGGATGGAGTTTGGCTCTGTCACCCACCTGTAATCCAGCACTTTGGGAGGCCAAGGTGGGTAGGTCACTCGAGGTCAGGAGTTCGAGATCAGCCTGGTCAACATGGAGAAACTAAAAAGTACCAAAGGAATTAGCTAGCCATGGTGGCTCATGCCTGAAGTCCCAGCTACTCGGGAGGCTGAGGCAAGAGAATCACTTAAACCTCGGAGGCGGAGGTTGCAGTGAGCTGAGATTGCACCACTTCACTCCAGCCTGGGTGACAGAGTGAGACACCATCTCAAAAATATATATATATATTCATATAGATATAGATATAGATAGATATATACATACACACACACATACATACATACATGCTCGGGCATGTTGGCTTGCGCCTGTAATTCCAGCACTCTGGGTGGCCGAGGTAGGTGGATCGCCTAAGGTCAGGAGTTTGAGACCAGCCTGGCCAACATGGTGAAACCCCGTCTCTACTAAATACAATAAAATTAGCCAGGCATGGTAGCATGGGTCTGTAGTGCCAGCTACTTGGGAGGCTGAGGCAGGAGAATAGCTTGAATCCAAGAGGCAGAGGTTGCAGTGAGCTGAGATCGCACCATTGCAC
>NW_012102232.1:1329394-1331235 GCF_000951045.1 Mandrillus leucophaeus | reverse complement strand
CAAGTATTGCTGAGAACACTGTAAGTAGTTTAGCAGAGCCAAAATCAGATCTAAGTGATTAAATCACAGATTAGTTTGGTCAGTGAAGGCACTTTTTTTTTCAATTACAGAAAGAAAACATTTTTTCCTTTATCTAACAAAGATCCTGAAGATAATGAGAAGAAAACATTTTAAAATCTGCCTTGAAAGGGAAAAAATTTTCTTCTAAGAAGAAAACATCTTAAAATCTGCCTTGGAAGGGAAAAAATTCTCCAATCCTTATACAGCTCTGAAGGCTGCTGCACAGGAAAGAAAAAGGAAGGACAAGGCAATTGAAATGTAAGCATGAAACACCAACCAGTGGACAAACTGAGTTTACCTCTTGCTGAAACCGATCTGACCATTCATAAGAATGCTAGATGCTCTGCAAATCCTGCTAAGAGGACACTCAGGAAACAGCTATCAGAGTAACTTACAGTTATTCTCAATCTTAGCCTTTATTCTCTAAAAAAAAAACAGAGTGTGTGACAACTTGCTGGGGTTATACTGAGAGAAATGTCCATTCTTAACATCCATTTAAGCATTCCGCCACTGACAGGAATTAGAATACAAATGGGTGGCCGCCCCCAGTGAATGACCGTATCAATGTCCTGGTCCGACTGCTGATCCACCTACATTGTCGGACAGTGCCGTGTCTATACAGCCAGTCAGTTAATGGAGGAAGGGTAGATAATAACAGACGTTTAAACACTGGGTTAGCCATTTTCTAACAAATTGGAAAATGAGCCGAGGTCATGTGACCACCAAGAAAAGAGAATGTGAGCATGTACATGTCCATGCTCTTCTTCAAGTATCCTTCATTCGTGGTCCCTCTAAGCGACAGGCCCAGACACTTCACAGCAAGCTATGCCATTCATGGTCTTGGGACTGTCTATGTTCTGAAGTTCAGAAAAAGAGAATAGTGCTTTTAAAGACACATTCTAGTAAAATAGGCTGGTTGATGGGAGTACTGGGAAGGGATGGATCCAGTTGTTTGGGACCAAGAAGAAAGCCCCTGGGGAAGGCACGGAGCAGAGGGCATCTCCAGTGGATGAAGTGGCCCAGGACAGAGCTCCCAGGCTTGCTCTGCCATCTGTCACACATTTCAGTTACCACCAACCACAAGCAGTCTGAGCATGTGAGGTGCTAGGGTGCTTGTTGATCTTATCAATTAGAGTCATGGTATTTTTCTCCTTGTCTCAAAAAATCAAATGCAAACCACTTCAGATCTCTGCACTCTGATTTATCCATTAAAATACTAGTACTAGAGCTAATTAATACAGAGTTGTAAGATATCTTCATAAACAAAAATAGTCCAGGCGCGGTGGCTCACGCCTATATCCCAGCACTTTGGGAGGCCGAAGTGGCTGGATAACCTCAAGTCAGGAGTTCGAGACTAGCCTGGCCAATATGGTGAAACCCCATCTCTACTAAACATACAAAATTAGCTGGGTGCGATGGTGTGCACCTGTAATCCCAGCTACTTGGGAGGGTGAGGCAGAATCACTTGAACCCGGGAGGCAGAGGTTGCAGTGAGCCAAGATTGTGCCACTGCATTCCAGCCTGGGCAACAAGAGCAAAATTCCATCTCAAAATAAATAAATAAATAAATACGTAAATACATAGATACATAAATAAACCTTTCAGCAAAGTTTCTCAAGCAAATTTCTGTGAAGCAATTTTCCTTTTGACCTGCATTAGGGATACCAGGCGCGACCTCACCGGAAGTGACATGAGGACAATGAACAAAGCACAGCATTTTAAAGCAAATTATGAAAGAGAAAAGATTGACCTTCTGGGCCGGGCATGGTGGCTCATGCCTG
>NW_012102232.1:1323903-1324749 GCF_000951045.1 Mandrillus leucophaeus | reverse complement strand
CGGCCTTGAAATATATTTTTAATTCATCTTAAATTTGTTTTTCCCTTCAGAGGGTAGATCTAATTATATATTTTCCACATGAAAGCCAAAAAAGCCTTAAATATGAAAAATTACTGGAAGAAAGATATAGAGGATACAGAGAATTTTCTTAAAACAAAACAGAAAAGGCAGTTAAAATCAATGACTCCATGGACATGGCCAGATCTCAAAGGGAAAAAACGAGGAGTATAAAAAGCAAGATATAATATATTAATACTATTTATGTCAACTAAAATACACATAAAAATGCATATGCTTATCTATAAACAGTACATAGTATTTAAACATCAAAACCTACACTGGAAGGATATGCACTAAACTGGAATGGAATGGAGTTGGGGTTTCTCAGGATCAAAGGGGACTTTCATTATAATTTTTTTTGTTGTTTAAACAAAGACTAAAAGCAAATATAGCAAAACATGAATGACCATTAAATCTGAGTGGCAGATATATAGATGTTTGCTACATTACGTTTTGCTTTTTTTTTTTTTTCTTTTAAGATAGAGTCTTACTCTGCTGCCCAGGCTCGATGGAGTGTAGTGGCATGATCTCAGCTCACTGCAACCTCTGCCTCCTGGGTTCAAGCAATTCTGCTGCCTCAGCCTTCCAAGTAGCTGGGACTACAGGTATGCGCCACTACACCTGGCTAATTTTTGCATTTTTAGGAGAGATGGAGTTTCACTATGTTGGCCAGGCTGGTCTTTAACTCCCAACCTCAGGTGATCCACCTGCCTCAGCCTCCCAAAGTGCTGGGATTACAGGTGTGAGCCACAGCACCCAGCCACATTTTCTCTATCTTTTAAGTTC
>NW_012102232.1:1317495-1319223 GCF_000951045.1 Mandrillus leucophaeus | reverse complement strand
TGACATGAGGACAATGAACAAAGCACAGCATTTTAAAGCAAATTATGAAAGAGAAAAGATTGACCTTCTGGGCCGGGCATGGTGGCTCATGCCTGAAGTCCCAGCTACTCGGGAGGCTGAGGCAAGAGGATGCCTTGAGTCCAGGAATTGGAGACTGCACTGAGAGAGGATCATTCCCCCGCCCTTCAACCCAGACAAAAAAAAAAAAAAAAAAAAAAAAAAAAAAAAAATCGACTTTCTTATAAAGCACTAATGAATCTAAACTGTAAACTGTTAATAATCCTATGCTACTCATAAGAGAAGTTTTAACACAGCTGAAATTTTAAAATGCAGTAATGCTATCCTAGAGTAACAATCATCATTCACCAGAAGTTTAAACTAGATCGGACACATGGAATAACTCACTGAATCCTCACAACTTCCCATGAGTAGATATTACTAATATCCCCATTTTATAGAGAAATCTGAGGCACAGATAGTTTCCAAAGCCATGCAAATGTGAAAATGCTGGAACCTGGGCAGTCTCAGAACCCAGTGGTCTGACAAGCTGCACAGACACTGCAACGTTTTAAGAAGTGAATTTGAGGCCATACCTGGTCACCACCCAGAACTGGGGCTCCATTGCTTTCATCTTTATGTCTCTTGGCACATAGCTCGACTCCAGAGTCAATGCCCTGTGTTACGTTATGCTCAGGGAAATTTGGGTAATTGTGGATGACAGTGTAGTTACAGAGTTTATAATTCAAAATAGTATTGAAGACCTGCAGATGGTGGATTACATTTAATTATTAAGACCAACCTCCAAACAATTAGAATAGGAGGATGCTGCAAGATTGCTGGAAACAAAAATCCAAATTCAGGCCAGGTACGGTGGCTCACGCCTGTAATCCCAGCACTTTGGGAGGCCGAGGCAGGTGGATCACTTGAGGTCAGGAGTTCAAGACCAGCCTGACCAATAAAGACACAAAAATTAGTCAGGCATGATGGCACACGCCTGTAATACCAGGTACTTGAGAGGCTGAGGCAGGAGAGTCACTTGAACCCAGGAGGCAGAGGTTGCAATGAGTTGAAATCACGCCACTGCACTCCAACCTGGGCAACAGAGTGAGACTGTCGCCAAAAAAAAATAAATAAATAAATTCAAATTCAAATTCAAAGATCAATAGCATTCCTTTACACTAGCAATAACCAAATAGAGAATGCAATACTAAGAAAAACACTGGCTGGTATAGTAACCAAAACTAGAAAGTACATAGGCACAAGTCTTAAGAGAAACTTTAGTAAGAAATCATAAAACGTTATTGAAGGATACAAAAGAAGATTTGGATTAATGAGGTGATAAACCTTATTTATGGAGAGGAGAAGACAATGTTTTAAGGATGTCAATATTTCCCAATTAATAACTTCAGTGAAATTCCAATAAGTTTCTCAACAAGAATTTTTAGGAAACTTGAAAAATATTTTAATGTTTACATGGGAGGAACTGAGAATAAGACAACTGTGAAAAAGGAGTATGAAAAGGATGGACTCATTCTATCAAATATTAAAACACATCAAATAACTATAGTAATTAACATAACATTGATGCAGGAATAGACAGATTATCAGAAGGGAATAACCGTAACACTGACCTATATATTTTTAGGGACTATGTATGTGAGGCAAGACCATTAATCACTTCACTGGATTTTTAATCCATTTGGGGTGTGTGCGTGTGTGTGTGTGTGT
>NW_012102232.1:1314106-1315975 GCF_000951045.1 Mandrillus leucophaeus | reverse complement strand
GGAATTGCCCCCTCAAGACTAGCATGTAGAAACCCCCCCTAAGTATCCAGCCTGCCTGGCTTGCACCCAATTAAGACTTAAGACTGCGCCCAGGCAGGGTGGTTCACGCCTGTAATCCCAGCATTCTGGGAAGCCGAGGTGGGTGGATCACCTGAGGTTGGGAGTTCAACCAGTCTGACCAACACGGAGAAACCCAACTCTACTAAAAATACAAAATTAGCTGGGCGTGGTAGTGAATGCCTGTAATCCCAGCTACTCAGGAGGCTGAGGCAGGAGAATTGCTTGAACCTGGTAGGTGGAGGTTGTGGTGAGCCAAGGTCACACCATTGCATTCATGACTCACTGCAGCCTTCACCTCCTGGGTAATCCTCCTACCTCCTGAGTAGCTGGGAGTACAGGCACATGCTACCATGCCCAGATAATTTTTTAATTTTTTTGTAGAGATGGGGTCTCATTATGTTGCCCAGGCAGGTCTCAAACTCCTGGCTCAAGCAATTCTCCTGCCTCAGTCTCCCAAAGTGCTAGGATATGTAAGCAAAGTTCTTAAATCTCGATTGCTCTCAAGAGCTCTCTATATACATACATATATATAGGCATACATATATATATGTATGTACACATATATACATACAGTCATGCATTGCTTAATGATAGGGATATGTTCTGAGAAATGTGTCGTTAGGTAATTGTCATTGTGTAAAAATCATGCAGTGTACTTACACAAAACTAGATGGGAATATATATATTATCTATGCTTTTTTTCACATGGAAAACCAAATGTTTCAGCACCATTACTATCAATCATTTCCCCTACTAGTCCTGCAACGCCAATATCAAATGCCATTAGCAGGTTTCTTTGTATATGTTCCATTATAATCATATGGGCCCATCATCATATATGCAATCTGTCAGCGACTGAAATGTCATTATTCAGTCCAAGACTGTACACACACACTCATACACACACGTATGCAGATATATGTATGTATGTGTGTGCATATATATCCTCTCAGTTCTGTTTCTCTGTAGAACCCTAATATGCCAATGTTTCAAGTCTGGGGGCAGCCATGGTTTCTCAACAACTAAATGGCTACAATAAATACAATGTTTATAACACTGAAAAGGGCAGAAAAGCCTGCCTTGGGGGAGGAAGGAGCAATGACTGGCCAGTTAACATAGACACAGTGGGTCTAAACATCAGCCAGGAGGCCTCTTGTTGGATGTGTGTTTCCTAGTGGCAATCTCTCTGTCTGCCTGGGACTACTTATCGGCAAGATGCTTTCTACGGGACACATGTCCACACTCCCATGGAGGGGGATAAAGAAGAGCTAGACAAGTGACCTGTGTCCTTCCCGTACCCATGATTTTTCCCCAGGGAAATTCTCCGTGTTTGCTTTACCAAAACCTCAAGTTGACCGGCCCTGAGATGGAGCACTCTCTAGACTGCGCTACTACCTTCTATGGCTAGGTTCCCTGCTTTGCCCACAAGTTGTCAGCAGCCCCAGGTGGGCACGTTTTACACACACACACACACACACACACACACACACATGCACACACACACCACTCACCTTAATCTGCTCAACACAACTCCAAATACCACACATGCCCTGATACGAAGTGACTCCCAAAGATAAGTTGGTACCCCTTTTCCTAGTGTAGATCCCTTGATTTCAAAGAAAATATATTGGAGTCATTTCAATATTCTGCTTTTTTAGCCGGGCATGGTGGCTCACGCCTGTAATCCCAACACTTTGGGAGGCCGAGGAGGGCTGATGACTTGAACCCAGGAGGTTGAGGCTGCCATGAGCTGTGTTTGCACCACTGCACTCCAGCCTGGGTGACAGAGCAAGACTCTTATCTCCCCCC
>NW_012102232.1:1305089-1313836 GCF_000951045.1 Mandrillus leucophaeus | reverse complement strand
AGATTTCTCCATTAGATCATACAACTATTCCAAATACAGGTGATCCTCTACTATCCCCATTAGATGACAGCTGAAAATGTTTTGGGGGCAATTTGATTAAATGTAAGTGAATCTATATTATTAGATGCAAATATCCCATTTACAATATTAAAATATGATACACTTAAGATATCTTAAGGTGTTAATAGAATAATGCATATACACGTGTATATTATATACATGAATATGTAAACATTATATAAATTAATGCTAACTTAGAAAGATTTCTGCTTTCTTCCCAACTCTCACTCTCACACTTTAGGAAAACATTTATTTAAAGTCTACAGTGGCACTGGCATTTTTACACCACTTCCTGTGATTACAGCTACATTTTGAGTTTTCCAGAACATATCTTCTTCACTTTGATCTAAGTTATTTGAGTAAGGTTCTTAACTTGTTCCTTTTTTTTTTTTTGAGACAGTCTCGCTCTGTTGCACAGGCTAGAGTGCAGTGGTACGATTTCTACTCACTGCAACCTCCACCTCCCAGGTTCAAGCAACTCTCCTGCCTCAGCCTCCTGAGTAGCTGGGATTACAGGCGCCCACCACCATGCCCGGCTAATTTTTGTATTTTTAGTAGAAATGGGGTTTCACCATGTTGACCAGTCTGGTCTTGAACTCCTCACCTCAGGTGATCCACCCGCCTCGCCCTCCCAAAGTGCTGGGATTATAGGCGTGAGCAACTGCGCCTGGCCAACTTGTTCCATTTTTAAATGATCTTTAAAAAAGCCTTGTTTACAAGGAAACCTGACACTTGTTATGAGGTCAGATGCTCTGGAATATTACTAGATGTTTTAAACCACCCTCCTCCTTTTTAAAAACATGATTTCCTTAGCTGACCTCTAAAGCATCCAAAAACAGCACTGAGTAAGGTCATTTCAAGGTAATGTATGTTCTCTAAATAATACTTTGTTCAAAATAAAATAATTGCAAGACCCTCCCACGGTGTGAGAGAATTTAGACAGACTTAAATATATAAGGCCACTTTCTCATTTCTGGTAACTTTTTGTGGGGGCTGGGTGGACTCTCCACCTTATATTTGGGCATATGTGGTAAGCTGTATAACTTATTTTCCGTATTTTCTCTCAAGTGCCCTTTTCCCTCAGCAGGTGGCTAGGACAATATGGTACTAAGTCTTAAGTAGAATTCCCCAAGCTAGAGTTGGGGGACTCTAGAGGAATCCAAAATGTTGAGTCCCAAGGACACAGAAACAGGTGCCTCTCCCACAGGACAGTATGGCTAACATGAGGTCAGCTGGCAGGGTGAGTGGCTGTCTTCCCTGTCTCTTCTTTTTTTAAAAAATAATTTGCACACTTGTGGTATGATGCCTTTAAGGGTGGTGGGAGAGTATCATCAGGGAGGCTCCTGAGCAGCTGTGAGGGCACGAATCCTCCCAGACGCCATCACCACCTTCTGCAGGGGGTCAGACCCACACTCTCTCTGCCCTCAGATGCCCTAGCCAACAGCAGGAATTAAGACTCTGAGCTCAGCTGCAGCACTGCTAGAAGGCACTGCCGATAGCAACAAGAGCCAGAGAGGGCTGTAAGAGACAGAGAATTTTCTGGAACATCCTGAAGAAAGGCGTAATACCTCCGGATCTTCAAGGGAGTCCCCGTCATTACCTATTTCAGTGACTGAAGTGGAAAGGACAATGGACAATATTCCAAGCTTTATAAAAGATGCTCATCGCAGCCAATACATTTCTTTTTTCTCTTTTGAGACGGAGTCTCGCTCCGTCACCCAGGTTGGAGTGCAGCGGTGCGATCTCAGCTCACTGCAACCTCCGCCTCCCAGGTTCACGCCATTCTCTTGCCTCAGCCTCCTGAGTAGCTGGGACTACAGGCGCCCGCCACCGCGCCCACGACCACGCCCGGCTAATTTTTGTATGCAGTCAATACATTTCTGTTCCAAGGGGTGGGGGAGGCAGAAAAAAAGAGATGGACAGTGCTGATGAATATACGTCACAGGGACAATGAGTCAGGAAGGAGAGGAAGCCCAAGCGGTGAGGACTGAGGAAGGTGGCTGGAATTAACTACAGAGAGCACAGGTTCCTCCTGCACAACTGACCAAGTCCAGTCTCTCACCAGTATACGTGAATGGATTTGTCCTGAAGGAAGATACAGACAGAGCATGTCTGGAACTTTGATAGTTACAACATGAAAGATGGGGATTTGCCTCTTTCTCTTTGGGATTTTCTCCATTAAGAAAACTGACCTTTGGCTAGGCACGGTGGCTCATGTCTGTAATCCCAGAACTTTGGGAGGCTGAAGCAGGCAGATCATTTGAGGCCAGGAGTTCAAGACCAGCCTGTCCAACATGGCAAAATCCCATCTCTGATAAAAATAAAAAAGTTAGCCAGGAGTGGTGGTACACACCTGTAATTCCAGCTACTCTGGAGCCTGAGGCAGGAGAATCTGCTTGAACCCGGGAGGCGGTGGTTCCAGTGAGCTGACATTGTGCCACTGCACTCCAGCCTGGGGGACAGAGGAAGACTCTGTCTCAAGAACAAAAAAAAAACCCTCACCTTTAACACAAGCCTCATTTTATGAATGAGCAAAATAATTCAAGGATGTTAACAATTGGCTCCAAAGGGACAAAATCCATTAGAAAAAGCTGCAGCAGCAGACCCAGCACGAGGGGCTCAGGAGTTAAGTTTTATTAAGGGCATCCATGGTCGGCATAGTAATGAACGCTATACGCAGTCCCTCACTCACTCCATCCTCACCACAAACCTATGAGGGAGTGACAAACTTTATCCCCACTTTACAGTTGAGAAAAGCAAGGCAGGGATGCTAACTAGCTTTTCCCAAACTGACATGGGACAGCTGTGTTTATTTATTGATTATTTATTTATTTATTTAGAGACAGTCTCGCTCTGTCACCCAGGCTGGAGTGCAGGTGGTGCAATCTTGGCTCACTGCAACCTCTACCTCCCAGGCCCAAGCGATTCTCCTGCCTCAGCCTCCTGAGTAGCTGAGACTACAGGCACATGCCACCAGACCCAGCTAATTTTTGTAGTTTTAATAGAGACAGGGTTTCACCATGTTGGCCAGGCTGGTCTTGAACTGCTGACCTCGTGATCCACCCACCTCAGCCTCTCAAAGTGCTGGGATTACAGGCGTGAGCCACCACACCTGGCCAACAGCTGCATTTAGAACAATATTCCTTCACTGAGATGGTTTGTGTGTGGGGGTCAGACAGAGGTGACTTCGTGACACACCACCTTACATTACCTGTGCAACACAGGGTATGTCAAGGCCCTTCTGAGCCTCAGGTCCAGATCTACAAAATAACCCTCTGCTATCTAGGTGTGAGATCCCCTAGTTAAAACTCCCAGCACAAATCCTGACAAATAGCGGGCACTCAGTAAAGGTTACCAGCTCCCCCTGCCCTGCCCCGCCCCACCCCTGCTACCTTCCTTTCCCTAATCTTCCCAAACCTATGTCTCATAGGTATGGGTAGGGATTTATCAGGACTCTGGCTGACACACGTATGTAGAAGAATGTAACACGTGGAGGGCGGAACACTCTATAACTGGGATTCACCTCATCACATGCAGACCTAGGCTTGCTCAGGCAGTCTAACTGGCTTTGTATCTCTTCATTAAGGAAAGGCTTTTTCTTGTCCATCTGAATCCAACTTGAAGCTGTAAATTTAGTGGAGTCAAAAGTTTTTGATTTTGTAGGGGACACCTGATACCCTGGTCATTGAAATAAATACAGACCCATGAAGGGCCAAACCAGAAGCAGCACCGATCCCCGTGCGGCAGCAAAGGCCTCCCAGAGAAAGGCTCTGCCAGCAGCCCTCACCTGGCCTGAAGGAAACCACTTCTTCTGCAGATGAGGGCTGAGGCTCTGGCTCCAAAAACCACATAACTTATAACTAACTCACCCAACCCAATCCTAGCACCTCATACACCCACATAAAATGCTGCTCTGAAGTTTAGAGGAGGAGTGATGCTCCAAAGCAGCGGTGGGCTGGTCTGGCTAGCCCCCAGCTGTATACATTGGGGCTGTGTTGAAGTCTAGGTTGGAATCTGTTGTCTG
Source organism: Mandrillus leucophaeus (assembly GCF_000951045.1). Taxonomy (NCBI): domain Eukaryota; kingdom Metazoa; phylum Chordata; class Mammalia; order Primates; family Cercopithecidae; genus Mandrillus; species Mandrillus leucophaeus. Next base: position 1,309,752 of record NW_012102232.1, on the reverse strand, counting down.
CATCCCATTAGGTTTTTTTATGAGCTCAGAGCATGACTATCTGGTTTGCATTTGCAGCCAGAGGGAAGCAATAAAGAACAGCAGAGCAGCTTTTTAAAGGATACCTGGTGGAGGTTAGCTGCACCAGAAAGCACCCAGGAAATGACCAGGTGGTGTAATCGGAGCAAAACGAGGAAAGAACTCCAGGCAGAGTCAAGGCATGGAGGTCTGGTACCATCCATGGCATTTACTGTGCTCCAGACAAAGCCCTGAACCTCTTGAGCTGAACTTCACCTTCAAAGGATGAAGCTGGATTAGACATGATCCGAGATCCCTTCTAGCTAGAAAGTTCTATTATTTCAGTCCCTTAAGGAACCCCTGACTCTGAAAAACATGACAGCTAATTGCTAGCAGTGTGGTGCCTGTAACTGGCACTCAGTAATTGCTTACTGCATGAATGAACCGACACCGATAAGGACGCAAATGAAAGTTATGAAAATTCGCTAATAGTCACAGATATGATACCTGCATACGGACTAGAATGCATACGGACTAGAGTCCAAAATGCTGGGTCCCAAGGACACAGAAACAGGTGCCTCTCCCACAGGACAGCATGGCCAATATCTGGTCAGCTGGCAGGGTCAGTGGCTTTCTGTCTTCCCTTTCTCTTCTTTTTTTAAAAAAAATAATTTGCACACTTGTGGTATGATGCCTTTAAGGGTGGTGGGAGAGTATCATCGGGGAGGCTCCTGGGCAGCTGTGAGGGCACGAATCCTCCCAGACGCCATCACCACCTTCTGCAGGGGGTCAGACCCACACTCTCTCTGCCCTCAGATGCCCTAGCCAACAGCAGGAATCAAGACTCTGAGCTCAGCTGCAGCACTGCTAGAAGGCACTGCCGATAGCAACAAGAGCCAGAGAGGGCTGTAAGAGACAGAGAATTTTCTGGAACATCCTGAAGAAAGGCGTAATACCTCGGGATCTTCAAGGGAGTCCCCGTCATTACCTATTTCAGTGACTGAAGTGGAAAGGACAATGGACAATATTCCAAGCTATAAAAGATGCTCTTCGCAGCCAATACATTTCTTTTTTCTCTTTTGAGACGGAGTCTCGCTCCGTCACCCAGGTTGGAGTGCAGCGGTGCGATCTCAGCTCACTGCAACCTCCGCCTCCCAGGTTCACGCCATTCTCTTGCCTCAGCCTCCTGAGTAGCTGGGACTACAGGCGCCCGCCACCGCGCCCACGACCACGCCCGGCTAATTTTTGTATGCAGTCAATACATTTCTGTTCCAAGGGGTGGGGGAGGCAGAAAAAAAGAGATGGACAGTGCTGATGAATATACGTCACAGGGACAATGAGTCAGGAAGGAGAGGAAGCCCAAGCGGTGAGGACTGAGGAAGGTGGCTGGAATTAACTACAGAGAGCACAGGTTCCTCCTGCACAACTGACCAAGTCCAGTCTCTCACCAGTATACGTGAATGGATTTGTCCTGAAGGAAGATACAGACAGAGCATGTCTGGAACTTTGATAGTTACAACATGAAAGATGGGGATTTGCCTCTTTCTCTTTGGGATTTTCTCCATTAAGAAAACTGACCTTTGGCTAGGCACGGTGGCTCATGTCTGTAATCCCAGAACTTTGGGAGGCTGAAGCAGGCAGATCATTTGAGGCCAGGAGTTCAAGACCAGCCTGTCCAACATGGCAAAATCCCATCTCTGATAAAAATAAAAAAGTTAGCCAGGAGTGGTGGTACACACCTGTAATTCCAGCTACTCTGGAGCCTGAGGCAGGAGAATCTGCTTGAACCCGGGAGGCGGTGGTTCCAGTGAGCTGACATTGTGCCACTGCACTCCAGCCTGGGGGACAGAGGAAGACTCTGTCTCAAGAACAAAAAAAAAACCCTCACCTTTAACACAAGCCTCATTTTATGAATGAGCAAAATAATTCAAGGATGTTAACAATTGGCTCCAAAGGGACAAAATCCATTAGAAAAAGCTGCAGCAGCAGACCCAGCACGAGGGGCTCAGGAGTTAAGTTTTATTAAGGGCATCCATGGTCAACATAGTAATGAACGCTATGCGCAGTCCCTCACTCACTCCATCCTCACCACAAACCTATGAGGGAGTGACAAACTTTATCCCCACTTTACAGTTGAGAAAAGCAAGGCAGGGATGCTAACTAGCTTTTCCCAAACTGACATGGGACAGCTGTGTTTATTTATTGATTATTTATTTATTTATTTAGAGACAGTCTCGCTCTGTCACCCAGGCTGGAGTGCAGGTGGTGCAATCTTGGCTCACTGCAACCTCTACCTCCCAGGCCCAAGCGATTCTCCTGCCTCAGCCTCCTGAGTAGCTGAGACTACAGGCACATGCCACCAGACCCAGCTAATTTTTGTAGTTTTAATAGAGACAGGGTTTCACCATGTTGGCCAGGCTGGTCTTGAACTGCTGACCTCGTGATCCACCCACCTCAGCCTCTCAAAGTGCTGGGATTACAGGCGTGAGCCACCACACCTGGCCAACAGCTGCATTTAGAACAATATTCCTTCACTGAGATGGTTTGTGTGTGGGGGTCAGACAGAGGTGACTTCGTGACACACCACCTTACATTACCTGTGCAACACAGGGTATGTCAAGGCCCTTCTGAGCCTCAGGTCCAGATCTACAAAATAACCCTCTGCTATCTAGGTGTGAGATCCCCTAGTTAAAACTCCCAGCACAAATCCTGACAAATAGCGGGCACTCAGTAAAGGTTACCAGCTCCCCCTGCCCTGCCCCGCCCCACCCCTGCTACCTTCCTTTCCCTAATCTTCCCAAACCTATGTCTCATAGGTATGGGTAGGGATTTATCAGGACTCTGGCTGACACACGTATGTAGAAGAATGTAACACGTGGAGGGCGGAACACTCTATAACTGGGATTCACCTCATCACATGCAGACCTAGGCTTGCTCAGGCAGTCTAACTGGCTTTGTATCTCTTCATTAAGGAAAGGCTTTTTCTTGTCCATCTGAATCCAACTTGAAGCTGTAAATTTAGTGGAGTCAAAAGTTTTTGATTTTGTAGGGGACACCTGATACCCTGGTCATTGAAATAAATACAGACCCATGAAGGGCCAAACCAGAAGCAGCACCGATCCCCGTGCGGCAGCAAAGGCCTCCCAGAGAAAGGCTCTGCCAGCAGCCCTCACCTGGCCTGAAGGAAACCACTTCTTCTGCAGATGAGGGCTGAGGCTCTGGCTCCAAAAACCACATAACTTATAACTAACTCACCCAACCCAATCCTAGCACCTCATACACCCGACATAAAATGCTGCTCTGAAGTTTAGAGGAGGAGTGATGCTCCAAAGCAGCGGTGGGCTGGTCTGGCTAGCCCCCAGCTGTATACATTGGGGCTGTGTTGAAGTCTAGGTTGGAATCTGTTGTCTGCATCCCATTAGGTTTTTTTATGAGCTCAGAGCATGACTATCTGGTTTGCATTTGCAGGCAGAGGGAAGCAATAAAGAACAGCAGAGCAGCTTTTTAAAGGATACCTGGTGGAGGTTAGCTGCACCAGAAAGCACCCAGGAAATGACCAGGTGGTGTAATCGGAGCAAAACGAGGAAAGAACTCCAGGCAGAGTCAAGGCATGGAGGTCTGGTACCATCCATGGCATTTACTGTGCTCCAGACAAAGCCCTGAACCTCTTGAGCTGAACTTCACCTTCAAAGGATGAAGCTGGATTAGACATGATCCGAGATCCCTTCTAGCTAGAAAGTTCTATTATTTCAGTCCCTTAAGGAACCCCTGACTCTGAAAAACATGACAGCTAATTGCTAGCAGTGTGTTGCCTGTAACTGGCACTCAGTAATTGCTTACTGCATGAATGAACCGACACCGATAAGGACGCAAATGAAAGTTATGAAAATTCGCTAATAGTCACAGATATGATACCTGCATACGGACTAGAATGCATACGGACTAGAGTCCAAAATGCTGGGTCCCAAGGACACAGAAACAGGTGCCTCTCCCACAGGACAGCATGGCCAATATCTGGTCAGCTGGCAGGGTCAGTGGCTTTCTGTCTTCCCTTTCTCTTCTTTTTTTAAAAAAAATAATTTGCACACTTGTGGTATGATGCCTTTAAGGGTGGTGGGAGAGTATCATCGGGGAGGCTCCTGGGCAGCTGTGAGGGCACGAATCCTCCCAGACGCCATCACCACCTTCTGCAGGGGGTCAGACCCACCCTTCTCTCTGCCCTCAGATGCCTGAGCCGACAGCAGGAATTAAGACTCTGAGCTCAGCTGCAGCACTGCTAGAAGGAACTGCCAACAGCACTAACACTAAACACACACATGCACTTCAATATGTATGTTATTATTCTACTTCAAGAGCTGCCATCCTGAGGCTGGGTGCGGTGGCTCACGCCTGCAATCCCAACAATTTTAGAGGCCGAGGCAGCCGGATTGCTTGAGTTCAGGAGTTGGAGACCAACCTGGACAACATGGCAAAACTCCATCTTCACAAAAAAGACCAAAATTGGCCAGGTGTGATGGCGCCTTCCTGCAGTCCCAGCTCGTGAGGCTGAGGTGGGAGAACTGCTTGAGCCAGAGAGGCATAGGTCGCAGTGAGCTGTGATTGCACCACTATACTCCAGCCTTGGCAACAGTGAGACCCTATCTCAAAAAAACCAAAACAAAAACAA
>NW_012102232.1:1289517-1304224 GCF_000951045.1 Mandrillus leucophaeus | reverse complement strand
AGCCTGGGCGACAGAGCAAGACTCCGTCTCAAAAAAACAAAAAGACAAATCTCACATAAGATACAATTCGGATGGGCACGGTGGCTCACGCCTGTAATCCCAGCACTGGGATTCTGAGGTGAGTAGATCACCTGAGGTCAGGAGTTAGACACCAGCTTGGCCAATATGGTGAAACCCTGTCTCTACTAACACAAAAATTGGCCAGGTGTGGTGGTGCATGCCTGTAATCCCAGCTACTCGGTAGGTAGCCGATGCAGGAGAATCACTTGAACCTGGGAGGCAGAGGTTGCAGTGAGCTGAGGTCCAGTAGGCCTGGGCGACAAGAGCGAAACTCCGTCTCCAAAAAAAAAAAAAAAAAAAAAAAAAAGAAAAGGATACAATTCAAATTCAAAGTAACTGGCACTTTAGAGCCAAGCATGACAATTAAGATTATATATGAGAAAAAAATGGACATAGACTATCAGTCAGTGTCCAGCAGGAAACAGAAGGCACACTGAAAAAAGTTTCAGTGGAGACTGTTTTAGGCAGGGACTGTTTACAGAGGTGCAGACAGGAGACAGGCAGAGTGCAGCACCCCGGGGCTAGCAACAACAGCAGGGAAACTGCTAGGGCCTCTAGGTCTGCAGAGCATGGGGAGGAAGCAGTATTATCAGACTATGCAGGAACTGGAGCAAGGAAAGTGAGTTGCCTCAAGCGCTTTGAGGAAATCTGCCATCGTCAGAACCCCAGCAAGGTTAGGGGGACTGTGAGGGAGATAAATACCCAGATGCTCTTTCCTCCTCCTCTGATCCTCTGCCAGTGCCTCCCATTGGCTGAACCCAACCAGAAACAGAAAAAGCAAGGACCAGATGCTGCAGCTCACAGACACAATCCTCTTAGTACAGAGGAAGTCAGAGAATGAACTGGGGGCGGGGAAAGAAATGACAACGCATACAGAACTGTAAGTTACACTCACACATACATATATATCTGATATGTCTTTTGACTTTTTTAAAAAAAATTATGTGTTCTACAAAAGGGCTTCATCATAGGATTAATCTAAATGGAAATATCGAGGTCTTATAGCATATCTCAAATGTAAGTTACAAAAACAGAAATTTATTTATGTGTAGATTTCTTTATGTGTAAACTTCCACAGAATGCTTATATTGTTTAAGGAATGGTATATTTATTTACAGAGGGGCTGACAAGTGAAACTGCTAAGACAACAGCCCACTAACCAGACAAAATTGTCTCTAACAGTTTTCCTTCATCCCCTATCCCCACAAGCTCACCCATTTCCAACTCCAAACTTTGCATCCTAATGCATTTTTCCACTTACATTTTCTATCAGTTGGCAATTAAAACAGGCATCTCAGAGGTCAGCCAAAAGTCCTAACAAATGAAAGAGCCAGATATATAATCTCTAGATTCGAAAGTGTAGTAAGACATGTGAGAAGAAACCACCTGGAAAAAACCACGCTGGGCAGACACCACTTCAGGGATGCACATTTCAAGCGGCAATTCCCTGCCAACTAATGCTTAACAGGAACCCCTGGGAAAGTTACAAAAATATCAGCGCTTCCAAAATGCCGTCTACTTTTGTGCTGAGTTCTGTTGCTGGCAATGGGAATCTGGAACTGGGATGATTAGGGCCTCTCTGAAGGTTAGAGGGGTCAGGAAGATGGAGAAGTAACAAAACAGTCAAAAAAAGGTCTCATGGCTGGGCACAGTGGCTCATGGCTGTAAGCCCAGCACTTTGGGAGGTCAAGGCAGGCAGAATCACTTGCAGTTAGGAGTTCGAGACCAGCCTGACGAACATGGTGAAGCTCCGTCTCTACTAAAAAAGAAAAATAAAAATTGGCCGGGCACCATGGCTCATGCCTGTAATCCCAGCAGGCACGGGATTGCCACGCCTTGGGAGGCTGAGGCAGGCAGATCACAAGGTCAGGAGTTTGAGACCAACCTGGCCAACATGGTGAAACCCTGTCTCTACCAAAAATACAAAAAAATTAGCTGGGCATAGTAGCGCGCGCCTGTAATCCCAGCTACTTGGGAGGCAGGAGAATCACTGAACCCAGGAGGCAGAGGTTGCAACGAGCCGAGATCAGGCCACTGCACTCCAGCCTAGGGGAAAGAGCAATGCTTTGTCTCGGAAAAAAAAATAATAATAAAAATTAGCTGGGTCTGGGGGCATGTGCCTGTAATCCCAGTTACTAGGGAGGCTGAGGTAGGAGAATTGCTTGAACCCGGGAGGCGGAGATTGCAGTGAGCCAAGATTGCACTACTGCACTCCAGCCTGGGGAACAAAACTCATTCTCAAAACAAAACAGTCTCATGGTTATCTCCCAATTAATGACTGCATGTCTCAGATATTCTAGCCCATACTACTTAAATGTCCAGTCCTGGGGATGTAGATGTGCAAATTATGGTCCTTCAACTCAATGCGAAAATACGCTGCCATTAAAATTAGTGAGTCGGCCTGGCATCGTGGCTCACGCCTGTAATCCCAGCACTTTGGGAGGCCGAGATGGGTGGATCATCTGAGATCAGAAGTTTGAGACCAGCCTGGCCAACATGGCAAAACCTCCGTCTCTACTAAAAATACAAAAATTAGCTGGGTGTGGTGGAGCGCACCTGTAGTCCCAGCTACTTGGGAGGCTGAGGCAGGAGAATCACTGGAACCCTGGGGTGGATGTTGGGGTGAGCTGAGATTGTGCCACTGCACTCCAGCCTGGGCAACAAAGCGGGACTCCATCTCAAAAAAAAAAAAAAAAAAAAAAAAAGAGTCTATTAACATGAGCAATCCTTGTGTTGTTCATTCACAATAATGTTTGAATACCAATTGTTTATCACAGATGGTGTAGGGTGTTCAGGATGTAATGATGAACTGTATAGTATAAGGCATGTATCTTATATAGTATAGAACAGGCTCTGATGGCCTTCCCTTCATAAAAGTGACTCAAATCATTGCCACTTGAGTCAGATCAGAAAACACAGGAACAAACAGGGTACTTTCTCCGGCATTCTGGTCTTCCTGACAGCACCGAGCACTTCCGAAGCTTGTTTCATCTTCAAAACTTCCCAAAGTCTGGGAGGCACAAAGGGTGGAAGACGGAGGAAACCATACCAAGTCTGCAGGCAGACTTTTCAGCCTCCACAGTCCTAGGAGGGAGTGAGAACTAGCGCTTGCCTTTTCACAAGCAGGAGCACAGTGTCTTCAGTGCTGTGTCATTTAGAAGCAGTCCTCACTTCAGTGACAGCCCAGGATGTTTGCTCCCTGGGTTCAGCCAGTAATCTCCAAAGCAAGGAACTCCCCCTTTTCCCCAAATGTCTCCATAGTTATTCCTTCCTTTGAAGTTGGAAGAAAGAATAAAATTACTTTCATCTGCCTAGAAAATAGGCAGAGTAGAGAGGAATTCTACTTGGAATCAGAATGAGAATCAGAAGAGGAATTGGGGAGCTCAAATCTGAGTGAGCCCACGGTCTGCCTCACCTCTTTTTGGAGATGAGCGATGCATAAATCAATCTCCACCTGTATGACTTTAGCAGCAAATGATATCAAACCCTGACTCAAAGTGGCTTAAACAGGGAGGAAATTCATCATCTCACATGCCAGAAGTGCAGAGGAAGGGTGGGGCTCTGAGCTGTGCTTCTCTGGGACTCTTTGGGACCTGCTACTTACTCCCTCCTGCACAGTGGCTGCATCCTCAGGTTAGGGGCAACATGCCTATGCCAGTTTACACAGCAACACAGGGGGAAAGCAAAAGGGCCATGTATTTTGCATCTTTTTCTTGGTAGTGGACACACCTTCCCTAGAAACTCCACAACAGACTTTCCTTTCCTCTTTATTGCTTAGCCTTTGATAGCGAGCTCTTTCCTTTGTTTGTCTCTAGGGCGTGGAATGGAGATATGTGACCTAAACAGGCTAATCATCTCAGAGAATAACGCTTCCAAGTCCACCTGACCACACCACCACCCAATGGGCTGCTGGTGAGGGCCAAAGAAGGAAATGGACATGAATATATTTCAAAGTTAACGTGCTACACAGTTATCCTCACAGACAGAGCCCTGATAAGCCATAGCATCAAATATGTTCAAAAATGCCTTCTGCCCAATACTCTGTACAGAAGCAGCAGCATAATGAATGATCCGATGAAGAAGACACTACCATGCCAACAGAAATGACCAACAGCCACCACTCTCTTCAGGGGCTGGGACATTTTAAATGACTACTGCTGAGGTGAAAGTTCAATGTAGCCTATCTGAAATGTGGCCCCGAGTGGGCACCTGCAACAGAAGGAAGAACGGAGAAGAGGGTTCTGGGGCAAAGTTGGGGGCATCAGGCAGGGAGACTCATTTGCCAGTAAACACAATGGTCTGACATGAGTGAGGGTGAAGGGAGGGTTGCTGGCCTCTCGAAGATAAAGAGAACAGGAGAAACAATGATTGCAACACAATTTTGGAAGCTGGAATGTAGACAAACTAGTGGTAACCGACTTAGCAGGTGGGAGAAAGTGAAAACCTAGCACAGCAGTGAGGAAAGCCAGGTTGGAATTTATGCCTTGGAACGCCTCTGGAATTGGAGGCAACGTGCACTGAGGTGGAACAGACCCTAAATCACCTTAGCCCTAGGTACCAAGTGAAGGCTGAAATTCTGCAACCTGTGTGCTCCGCTGTGTCTCGGCAACTCTGGACTCAGAGACACCAGGTGTAGCTGAGGGCAGGAGCTAAAAAAAACAGGCAAACAAGAGAAAGTCATCACACCAAATGGTTAGACTTCAGGTCTCCTCCTCATCTGGCTCCCAGAACACTGCAGCCAACCAATTCCCCTCAGTGTAGGGGATTTCTCTTCTACCCAGTCCGTTTCCCCAGAGAACAAAGACTTCCCATTATCAGGTGTGTCTCCTCCAATGAAACCACCAGCGAGCTACCCCTACAGCAGAGGTCCTCCGTGCTAGCTGCATATTTCAATCACCTGAGAGCTTTTAATACTTGCAACTACCTGGGCCCCAGCAACAGTGTACATCACTCAGTTACTCAGCAAATATTATATGTATGGAAAGGTTCATGTGTGCCAGGCATTGTTCTAGATTCTGAGACATGTTCTATGTCTCCTTCTTAGTAAGAAGGAACTATTCCTGGGTATATGTCATCTATGTAGATCTTCCAGTTATCTTTTTAGTGAGTGATCAAAGATCATCAGACGTTTGAAAAAAGCCTTTAATGTGGAAGTGATTAAAAACCAAAAAGCGGGCCGGGCGCGGTGGCTCAAGCCTGTAATCCCAGCACTTTGGGAGGCCGAGACGGGCGGATCACGAGGTCCGGAGATCGAGACCATCCTGGCTAACACAGTGAAAACCCGTCTCTACTAAAAAATGCAAAAAACTAGCCGGGTGAGGTGGCGGGCGCCTGTAGTCCCAGCGACTCGGGAGGCTGAGGCAGGAGAATGGCGTAAACCCGGGAGGCGGAGCTTGCAGTGAGCTGAGATCCGGCCACTGCACTCCAGCCGGAGCAACAGAGCCAGACTCCGTCTCCCCCCCCAGAAAAAAAAAAACAAAAAGCAAACAAAAAAACTAAGAGGAAATCTGAGGAAACAAAGAGTGCAGGGAGTAAAGAAATGCTTCAAAAAAGCTGTAATTGAGATCCACAGAGAATTGAGAAGCTTTTCATCCAAGAAACAGTAACAGGAGGTTATAAAAAGAAAATTTCAGATATTTTTAAGGCTTTCTTGGGAATTAGAAATATGATGACAGACATAAAAACTGAACATATGGGTTGGAAGACAAAAATGAGGAAATTTCCCAGGAAGTAGAAATGTTTTTTTAAAAGAAGATAGAAAGTATTAAAAAAAAGGGTAATGTAACCACCCAACAGGTTCATTTTGCCTGCTGCCCAGATAGAGCCAATTTATCAAGACAGGGGAATTGCAATAGAGACGTTTAATTGACACACAGCCAGCTGAACAAGAGAGTGGTGTTTTATGACTCACATCAGTCTCTCTGAAACTTCTAAGGCTGTTTTTTTAAGACTAGATTGGGGGAGGGAGTGGCTAGGGAATGGGTGCTGCTGATAGGTTGGGGATTCAATCATAGGGGTGTGGAAAATTGTCCTCATGCTGAGTCCACTTCTGGATGGGGCCACGGGACCACTTGGCAGGTCTGGGTGAAGCCACTAGTTGTCAGAAATGCAAGAACCTTGGCTGGGCTCGGGGGCTCACACCTGTAATCCCAGCACTTTGGGAGGCTGAGGCGGGCAGATCACTTCAGGTCAGGAGTTCAAGACCAGTCTGGGCAACATGGTGAAACCCCGTCTCTACTAAAGATACAAAAATCAGCTGGGCAAGGTGATGCATGCCTGTGGTCCCAGTTACTTGGGAGGCTGAGGCACGAGAATCACTTGAACCCAGGAGGCAGAGATTGCAGTGAGCTGAAATCATGCTACTGCGCTCCAGCCTGGACAACAGAGGGAGACTCCATCTCAAAAAAGAAAAAAAGAAAAAAGAAAAGACATCTCAAAATGCCAACCTTAGATTCTACCATAGTGATGCTTATCAAGCCGCAAATCTTGTGGCTACTTTGTCAGTCCTACAAAGGCAGTCTGGTCCCCAGGCAATAAGGAGATTGTTTTGGTAAAGGTCTGCCATCATCTTTGTTTCAAAGTTAAACTATAAACTAAGTTCCTCCCTAAAGTTACTTTGGCCTACATCCAGGAAGGAACCAGGACAACCTGGAGGTTAGAAGCAAGATGGAGTCAGATCACATCGATTTCACTATCATAACTGTTCTTTTTGCAAAGGAGATTTCAGTAAGAAAATTTGAGAGTCAATCCATGATGACGGCCTCCTTCCAATTAGGAGAAGGATGGAATTTTTTTTTTCTTTTTTACTCTAGGAAACTGGCTGGGTGCAGTGGCTCATACCTGTAATCCCAGCACTTTGGGAGACCAAGACAGGCGGATCACCTGAAGTCAGGAGTTCGAGACCAGCCTGGTCAACATGGTGAAACCCCATCTCTACTAAAAACACACACAAAAAAGGCCAGGTGCGGTGGCTCACATCTGTAATCCTAGCACTCTGGGACGCCACGGCGAGCAGATCACCTGAGGTCAGGAGTTTGAGACCAGCCTGGCCAACACATTGAAACCCCCTCTCTACTAAAAATACAAAAATTAGCTGGGTGTGGTGGTGCATGCCTGTAGTCCCAGGTACTCAGGGGCTGAGGCAGGAGAATCACTTGAATCCCGGAGGCAGGGGTTGCAGTAAGCTGAGATCGCACCACTGCACTCCAGCCTGGGTGACAGTGAGACTCCATCTCCAAAATAAATAAATAAAAATAAAAATAAACACACACACAAAAAAAACCAACAAAACTCCAGGAAACTGTTCAGAATGGAAGGGCAGAGTTTCTAGATTGAGAAAGCCGACTGGAAGCCTAGTAAAATGGATGGGAAAAGACTCACACCAAGTCTTTTTTTTTTTTTCCTTTGAGTCGGAGTCTCACTCTGTCGCCCAGGCTGGAGTGCAGTGGCGCGATCTCGGCTCACTGCAAGCTCCGCCTCCTGGGTTCACGCCATTCTCCTGCCTCAGCCTCCCGAGTAGCTGGGACTACAGGTGCCCGCCACCACGCCCGGCTAATTTTTTGTATTTTTAGTAGAGACAGGATTTCAGTGTTAGTCAGGATAGTTTGGATCTCCTGACCTCGTGATCCACCTGCCTTGGCCTGGTGGGATTACAGGCGTGAGCCACTGCGCCCGGCCCACACCAAGTCTTATAATGAAACTTCATGACAACAGAGAGAATATCAGGGGACAAAGAGGAAATCGTAAGAACTTTCAGGAGGGGATATCCATTCAAAGCATCAGCCTTTAGAATGACACCAGACATTTCAATGGCAATTCTGAAATCTAGAAAAACAATGCCTTCTAACTTCTGAGAGAAAGGGATTTCCAACCTATGTCAACCTTGAAGGATCTCAAAAAACTTGCCTCCCATGTCCTCTTTCTCAGGAACTTCTGGAAGGTATGTTTTACCAGCAAAAGAACATAAAGGAAAAGGAAGACATGGGGTCTAAAACACAGGGGATGCTACATGAAAAAGCAGCAAAATGAATTATAATGGTGAAAGGAGGCATCACAATGATGGATGTGCAACTGGCCTCAAGAGCGGCAGGCGGAGGACGACAGAGTTCTCATGAGGGAGGGACCCAGCAGGCAGTGTGTGCTTGCTAACTAGAAATCAGTGCAAAGAGTTGAAAATAGTTGTCTTTGGGGCACAGAAGTGGAAGTTGAGGCTAAGCGTGGTGACTCACGCCTATAATCCCAGCACTTTGGGAGGCTGAGGCAGGAGGTTTGCTGAGGCAGCCCAAGAGTTTGAGACCAGCCAGGGCAGCATAACAAGACCACGTCTCTAGAAAAGAGAAAGAAGTGGAAGCTGGTAAGAGGTAAGGCGAGTGAGTATTGTCCCTAGTTATACGCCTTGTAGACATATTTGACTTTTTAAATTTGTATATGTAATATACACATATATACATATACACATATATACATATATACACATACACACACATATACATATATACATATATATACATACATACATAATGGTTTTGATAAGAAGGGAAGCTCACACTGTAAGTCTGATTCCAGAATGGGAACCCAGTAAAATCGGGAAGAACCCCCTCTCTGAAGGGCAGAGCAACAAGCACTTGGCCAAACCTCTGGGAAACAAGACGATGAAGAAGGCAAAAGGGAAGAGCAGGTAGCGACCTTGATGTCCCAGGAAACACGGTGCAATGGACTCGCCATTCTCTTCAATGACACCATCCCTAAGTGTGACCTGCATGGAGCATACAGAGATTAGCAGGAACAGCGGCTCAAGGGAAGCTCTATTACGTGCCAGGTGTGCCGCTGGTAAATTTAGGGACGTGAGGAGGCAGAAAGGCAGTTTGGTGACTTTGCTGCTCTTAGACCATCTTCCTTTCACTCTAGATTAGAGGGAGGCTGACAATTACACCCAGCAATGCAGGCTCAGAGAGGCTGAGGGCCCAGATAAGCCTTAAATTCACTTCGGTTCCCGACCCCCATCACTTTTCCTTTCTTGCTTCTTTTGTTTGTGGCCGGCTCTGAGAACTAACTTTTTCTTCCTTAAGACCTGACACAGGCCACTTTCCCCAAAGGCCATCCTGTCTGTGAGTCCCGCAGCTGCCCCCAGGGGCCTTGGGTTTGACTGAAGATCCAGAAGGATTAACTGTGGGCGGGTCCCATATTCTCTCAACTCCATTAACATCTCAGCAAAAGGAGCCACCCAGGCCTACAGGTTAGTATTCAATGGCCAGATTAGCAGCTGGGGCGGGGGGAGATGAAGCCCTTGCAACTCACCTGCAAAGCTGAATTGAGAGTTGCAAAACAGTAGGAATGCAAAGTCTGAAACTACTCTATTTTATTTGTATTAAATATATTTTAATATTAGAAATGTATTTAAAGATATTTCTATATTAGAGTTTATTATGTCCCCTTACGATATCAAACTCAGCCTAGCCTATTTCTATGAAAAGCATTTGTTTACTGTTTACATTCAGTCTTTTTCTCCCAGACATGGTTCCCAGGATGACAGCTGTAGTTACCTCCTTCTTTCCCCCTCCATCTCACGAGACAAGACTGACTTCATTTCACTTGTAGTGTTTATTAACTACCTAGTAGAGAGGAGCTACAGGACAGAAAATGTCACTCTTTTCAAACACCCTGTATCTTTAAATATCTTTGATTTGTGGATCCCATAATCAAAACATTTTGTGAATCAGTGGTGGGGCTGTTGTCCAAGCAGGTTGTTTAGTAATTTGGGGGCAAAGATCTATCCCCAAAGGCGATCACGACCTCGTGTGAGATCATCCACAGTTCCCGCGGGTAGAGAAGGCAGCTTTGCTCCGCCTCATTCTCCTGCTAGCGAGGGATGGGGACAGTATGACAGATTCCCCGGGCTGCTGCCATGCCCCCCCGCTCCTACCGGGGCTTCAACGGCACAGCCCCCAAGGTTCTGAAACCGCCGTGGCTCTGGAGCCCCCTACTACCTGCCCCTCGGCGCACCCCTTCCCTGTCCGTCACACACACCCGGGGCGCCTCCTTCCGTCCAGCCATTGACAAACCAGCTCCAAGTCACTTAATCCTCCCGAGGAACACAAACCGTCTCGCAACACGCAAATCCCCCACTTTAAAAACAACACACCCCAGTGATCCGGGAGACGAGAAGGGCAGACGCTTAGGTGGCCGCTCCGTGCCTCCGAGGCTGTGGCTAAATCTCCACATTTGTGGATTCAGCCCCAATCTGCACCCCAACCTGGATCAGACCGGGAAACCTGAGGCTTTCGCCTGAGAAGCCGATTTCCTACCTCCACTTCTGAAGTCACCTTCGGAGGGTTCCTCTCCGACCCCCTCTCCGGAGCTCCTGGGAGTCTCCGCCGGCAGCAGCTGGGCGCCGGGTAATCCGCTCGCCGGGCCGGGCTCCGCGCCCCCGGGGCAGCTCATTAGCCTAATCACCTGCAGGCGGCCCGGGGGCCTGGGGCGGCTGCCAGCTGCCCTCCTGGAACGCAGCTCCTGCAGGACTTCCCGAGGGCTGCTCTCCGCCCGCTCCACGTCTGTGGGAGGACCCCCCTCCTCCCTCCGCGCCGCGGTGGAGGAGGTTAGGAAAAGCCTGTAATGCAATCCTAAACTCGGCTCGCCACTCCCCGGCTCACTTGTCAAAACCCCACAGCATTCCAGGATCCCCTCCCCGGTCACTCCCCTCGCCGGGAAAAGGAAACCGCCCTGGGGAGGATTTCAGGGAGTTTGGGGCTTCTCATCCAGACACCTTTGTTTACACCGAGGGCTCGGGAGCTTCCTGGGGCAAACCCGGAGCAGCTTAGAGGAAAAAGCGCCCTACCCTAGACCCTCGCTTGCACCAAAAGTTCTCCCTCCGAGCCACTGCAAGAAGCTCCACCTCCCCACATCAATTCACTTCATGACCACTCCGTTTCATAATCGGCGGCAGCCTGGGTTCCTTCGGGGGTGGAGCCCCCAGCTAAAATCACAACCATGGCACGGGGCAGGATGTCAGGGAACTTTCCAGAAATCCCCGGTCAGAGCCTTTCTACTGGGGTAACCAAAGTTACCACCACTGAATTACAATCGCCGGTGACTGCACGACTGAAGCATTTCCTTTATACCTTCTCCCGCTCCCCTACCCCTCCCACCTTCTGTGGGGTTCAGTCAACAAGCCCTCCCCCAGGAGGCCTGAGTGGGCCAGGGCCCTGCAGCCATCGCTCCAGCTGCAAACTGGTGAGGAAGCCTGAACCACGAGGCCGAATTGTTTACATCACACCCACTGAGGCTTCCTGTCTTAAATTAATGGGAACACAAATAAGACAGGAAAAGAGTGTTTGCTTTTCTTAAAGCAGGGGACGGGGGCTGGCAGCGGGAGGGGGAGTCACCCCACATTTCATTGCTTTTCAAAACTTCAGCTGTAGTCTCTTCCATTTTTCCACTCCTGACACTTGTTGAAAAGTAAAAGCGTCGCTGGTGCCAAACCCCAAGCCCTTATGGAACGTCTGCTCAAAACACATTTCACCTGGCTTCAAAAGGCATCCAGGGTGGAGCTCCCAGGGACCTGAGCTGGAGGTATGGAGAGTTCCTGGGGTTGATGGCACCAATCTCAGTGCAAACAAACTCACTCAAGCCCTGGGCCTCCCTCCCAGGACTTGCACAGGCAGGCACACACTCTACTCCTTGGGGTTCATATTAAAGTCACACCCCAGTCCCACTCCACCCCTCTATCTCTAAGCCCTCGTTGTGGGCATCCAGCAGCCCCTAAAAGTAAATGAGCTTTGCAACAGACAGATCTGGTGGAATTCGAAGCAATTAATTATAATGGAGGAGGCAAAAGAAAGCTTCCATTCCAGTACCATTACTGCCACTGGAATGGGTAATTACAGCCCAGGAGGGGCCAACCCATGTCAAGCCTGGGCTGGAAATCTGCCCACTGTCAGAAGCAGCCCCAGAGCACATAGTAAATAATTATCATTACCAGTCCTGGAATTACCCCTAGTTGCTTCATTCAGGTCAGCACAACAGCCAATCCAGAAACAGGCAAGGAGTGTCAGGTCATGGTATTCCTCTTTTGGAAGAACCAAAAGGAAACGGAACCCCAGGATAAGGTTTATTTCAAGAAGGTTTGGGTACTGCAACCAACAATACCTCATGGAGTTTAGGAGAATACCACATGTGCCCAGTGAGAACAAGCTTTGTAGGCCAGTCCTCCAAACATCACAATTCCTGGGTCAAAGCAAACTAGGCTGATGATTTTAGAAAAAGCCAAGGGTATTAGAGCGCTCTAACACAAAGTGTCTGGCTTACACATATTATAAGGGTCTCAGTGAATGTTGGCTCCTCCCCCTTCCCTTTTCCCACTCTGCTGCCAAGAGGTGGTAGTCTTTCATTAGCATCCTGTATGTTTTATGGGAATTAAGTTCAAATTGAATAATTTTCTAATAATAATTTGAGCAGTGCTCCTTCGCTTCCTTTCTGAGTGTTTTTTCCACAACAGTTTCCCAATGTTTTAACTTCTTTCTCCACTCCTTCAATCCAGGTACATAATTAATGATGTGCACATCAATGCTGTTTAAAGTAAATGTATGGGCCAGGCACAGTGGCTCACGCCTGTAATCCCAACACTTTGGGAGGTCAAGGTGGGTGGATCACTTGAGGTCAGGCATTCGAGACCAGCCTGACCAACATGGTGAAACCCCGTCTTTGCTAAAAATACAAAAATTAGCTGAGTGTGGTGGTAGGCGCCTGTAATCTCAGCTACTAGGGAAGCTGAGGCAGGAGAATTGCTTGAACCCGGAACGCGGAGTTTGCAGTGAGCCGTGATCCCACCACTGCACTCCAGCCTGGGCTACAGAGTGAGACTCCAACTTAAAAAAATAAAATAAGTACATAATACAGTCCAGGCATGCAGTGGCTCATGCCTGTAATCCCAGCACTTTAGGAGGCCAAGGTGGGTGGATCACTTGAGGTCAGGAGTTTGAGAGCAGCCTGGCCAACATGGCGAAACCCCATCTCTATTAAAAATACAAAAATTAGCCAGGCGTGGTGGCGGGCACCTGTGGTCCCAGCTGTTCTACTCGGGAAGCTGAGGAAGGAGAATCGCTTGAACCCGGGAGGTGGAGGTTGCAGTGAGCCGACATTGCACCACTGCACTCCAGTCTGGGCGACAGAGCAATGCTCAGTCTCAAAAATAAAGAAAATAAATTTAAAAAAAATAAAAATAAATGTATAGTTTTAAGTATAATACCAAGAAATATTCTGCCCCTGTCCTCATCTTTGTTGCCTAAGCTCAGTTTGGGGCATGTAAGTGCTGGAAATTGAAAATGGGGCCACACGCTGGATGCGGTGGCTCACGCCAATGATCTCAGCACTTTGGGAGGCCAAGGCGGGCAGATCACGAGGTCAGGAGCCAAAGACTGCCTGCCCAACATGGTGAAACCCCTCTACTAAAAATATAAAAATTAGCCAGGTGTGGTGGTGGGTACCTATAATCCCAGCTACTCGGGAGGCTGAGGCACGAGAATCACTTCAACCTGGGAGGCGGAGGTTGCAGTGAGCCGAGAATACACCACTACACTTCAGCCTGGGCAACAGAGCAAGACTCCATCTCAGGGGAAAAAAAAAAAAAAATGTGACCGCATCTGCATAATACCTTAATTTCAGGAAAGCTTTTGCATGCATATGCCATTCTCATCAGCAGGCCAGAAAGATACGATCTGGTACGTCTTTTCCCTAACCGGGGTTTCACTGCTGTCTGGAAAAGAGATCAATGGCCCAGTAAACAAAGGGGTGCTTAGAATGTGGTCTACGATTTTGTCTTGGGTCTGGTTTAAATAATACTTGAAATTGCTATATGCACACCCAGAGTCTACAAATAACATTAATTTGAGTGAGAACTGCTGATACATTAAGAGAATCCAAAGTAGCTTCCACACATTAAGGAAATGGTTCATTAAAAACAGTTTAGAGTTCAGCATGATGGCTGATTTCAAAGTGGTATCCTCAGGGGTGATGATCAAAATGACAGGCACAAATGGGGCTTAATGTCTAGATTCAAGAAAAACTGACAAAGAGGTGAGGATCACAGCACATCATGCATTTAATAGGAATCTGCATGTTGCACTGAAAAGAAATAGGCAATGCAGTGCTGGGGTGAATTCACGTTGGTGGGAGTTTGACAGGAAAGGGAAGTGCCCCCCTTCTCCCTACCCCATAATAAAGAATTTGACAGCAGACAGACTCTTACTGCTGGGTGGGGGGGAATGTCCAGTCTGATGCCTCTTATTGTAAGGAAGATGTGGAGACACTGGAAAGGTTCCAAAGGAGAACCTAAATGATTAAAGAGACAGAAAATAGAACCTACGAGGGGAGGTTAAAGGATTTGGAGTTGTTTAGTCTAGAGTGAAAAAAAGTACCTAAAGCAAACTTAACAGCCTTTTCCTACTTGAAGGGTTATTATAAAGAGGATACCGACCAGCTGTTCATCATCTCTACAGAGGACAAAAGAGGTAAGAGATTCAAAATACAACGTTAGAATTTGGGAGGCCAGGCGCAGTGGCTCATGCCTGTAATCCCAGCACTTTGGGAGGCTGAGGCGGGCGGATCACGAGGTCAGGAGATGGAGACCATCCTGGCTAACACGGTGAAACCC
>NW_012102232.1:1274634-1288632 GCF_000951045.1 Mandrillus leucophaeus | reverse complement strand
CGCCTCGGCCTCCCAAACTGCTAGGATTACAGGCGTGAGCCACTGCGTCCAGCCCGATAAGTATATTTCATACCTTCGCTCCTGTTCTGTGTACAAGACGTATTGCTTTTTAATGGGTCTAAATAATTAGTTGATGATGATGATAATGATAATAATAGTTATGACTTATTAAGCTCTTACTGTAATTATATTGGGCACTGTGCTAAGTACTTTATATAGATTATCTCAGTTTTTTGGCAGTAGCCCTGTGAAGTGGGTATAATTATTAGTCTTATTCTAACACAAGGAAACTGAGTCACAATGAGGTTAAGTAACACGGCTAATAAATGTTGGAGTCCTGATTCAAACCCATTTGGTCTGACTCAAAAGGGTGTGCTTAATCATTACACCACTGCCTCTTATCATTAGGTATTTGTAGCTATTCAGAGGGAGGAAACATTGCAAAAAGAATTCATGGCACGATCTCGGCTCACTGCAAGCTCCACCTCCTGGGTTCACGCCCTTCTCCTGCCTCAGCCTCCCGAATAGCTGGCACTATAGGCACCCACCACAATGCCCATTTAATTTTTTGTGTTTTTAGTAGAGACGGGGTTTCACCGTGTTAGCCAGGATGGTCTCGATCTCCTGACCTCATGATCTGCCCGCCTTGGCCTCCCAAAGTGCTGGGATTACAGGCGTGAGCCACGGCGCCCGGCCTTTTTTTGTTTTATGTTGACAGAGTCTTGCTCTGTTGCCCAGGCTGGAGTGCAAAGGCACTATCTTGGCTCACTGCAACCTCCACCTCCAGGGTTCAAGCGATTCTCCTGCCTCAGCCTCCCGAGTAGCTGGGATTACAGGTACCTGCCACCACACCCAGCTGGTTTTTGTATTTTTAGTAGAGACAGGGTTTCACCATGTTGGCCAGACTGGTCTCAAACTCCTGATCTCAGGTGATCTGCCTACCTCGGTCTCCCAAAGTGCAGGGATTATAGCCTTGAGTCGCTGCGCCTGGCCCTTTCTGATAGGAGGGGTGCATTGCTATCTCCCACAAAGCTGAAGAATTCAAATCAAGGTTCACCTTTATACATTTAGTTATTCAGTTATAATCTAACTTTGCATATAGTAGGTCTTCTGTGACTGTGGGATGAATGAATACAAATGCTTTGTGATTGTGATGCCCTAAAACATATGAACTGAAATGAGGTTTCCAGCATGGTGGTCAAGGCTCTGGTCAGTCATTTCCTTTTTCTTTTTCTTCAGCTGCTTAGTCAATAAGTTGATTGTCTTTATCTGAAAACTCTTCATAGAAAATTGTTTGGTTTGGGTCTCAGCAGCCTGCTTCTGAGCTCTGAGGAAGCTTGCCTACTTTTGAGCTACCTGATCTTTCTTCTGGGCAAGGGACATTTTGGGATAGTTCCACCTCTGCTTTTCAACTTCTTTCTTGGGCTTCTTCTCTTAGACTGGATTCTCTTGCAGAGCAGCATGAGCCTTCTTATACATACCCATCATGTCTGGAGTTACACTGTTCTTCATGTATTGAGAGAACGGTTTCTGGTAAGCATCTTCATCTTCCATTAGGTAACGCATGTAATCGGCAACATTCTAACACATGATGTGTTTCCAATGCACTTCTGCATTAAATTCGTTGCTTTCAGAATCGTAACCAGGAAATCGTCTGGTACTGCAAGGAATAGACAAGCCTCCATTCCCAGCTTCCTTCGGGGCCTCCAAAACTGTATTGTCAGTGGTAGTTCTGGCAAGGCCTGCATCCAAATAGCAGGTAAAGGCACCTGGCTGGCCATCAATGCTTTCCACATTGTATTCATCTCCAGTCACCTCCACTTGGCCTTCCTAGATCTTGCTCATGCCAAACCTACTGAGAAGCCTGCGGGCCAGAGGCAGGCCAGTACAATATGCTGCAGCAGAATCTGTCAGCCAACCTTCACACCAAATTTTGGCAGTTTGTGTGCATAAGCTGTGCAGACTATCATATCCCCTTCTACATGGGCATAAGCAATCTGACAAATGAGATCTCTGTTACGCGAACTCTCATCCTGTATTTGGGTGTGTTGTACTTATTTTTATCCTCTATCACCAAGCGTTTCTTAGCATAGTAATCAGTTTCACCCTCTTGTCGTCTTCTAAATTTCACTTGGTATCTTTTAAAGTAGGCTTTATTCCTGACAGCTTTAACCAACCCCACCCTACAGAACAGAGACTCATGTCACAGCTCTACACAGACCTCTGGCTGGTCATTTCTGTGGGCTTCTTATCAGATGTCCCCAAAGAGCCTTACAATCCAATGTTTCCTTCAATTCAGTATCTATGAGACAGCATGTGGATGGGTCACATTTTTCCCTAAGGTCAACTACTTTGAGATCAAGACAAGATTTTTAACGAGGTTTATTGAGTGCTGTTGTATATCAACAGTAGATGATTCATGAGTGAAACAGACAGCAAAATGATTTTTAGAAAGGCAAGTGAAGCAGACACAAACAAAAAATAAAAAGCCTTGATCCAAATTACTCTAAAGGACAGATATTTTCCCATTAGGACAATTTATCCTGAATCTGTAAACAGAGAGGGGCATAATTATACAAGTGTTTGCTAACAGATCTAAACCTTACGCAGCTATAAACAGCTGAAGAGAGGAAGAAAGCGGAAATTCCCAGGAGAAGATCCCTGACCACATCCAGGGCCACCAGCTCTCCACAAACACAAGGCCCAGCAGTGGCACCAAGCAAAGCACGAGAAAAAACCTCAGGATTCTGACACAATCCACAAATATAACTTTGAATTGTCCTGAAACTAAACAATGACAATTCTATCCAATCAACTTTCGGCTGACACACAGGCGGGGTGGTGACGTATTGGTGTTCCAGATGTAGTTAATGGAAACATGATGCCCAGAATTAAAAAGGTATTCAGTAAATGTTGAGTGAATGGATGGATGAGTGAATGAAGTCTGAACAGATGTCCTTGTCTCTTTCCCTCTTTGCAGCTCTGTTGGGAAGATGTCCTCAATGCTTCAAACCCGACCAGGCGCGGTGGCTCATGCCTCTAATCCCAGCACTTTGGGAGGCCAAGGTGGGTGGATCACCTGAGGTCAGGAGTTTGAGACCAGCCTGGCCAACATGGTGAAACCTTGTCTCTACTAAAAATACAAAAAATTAGCTGAGTGCAGTGGTGCACGCCTGTAATCCCAGCTGCTTGGGAGGCTGAGGCAGGAGAATCACTTGAACCTGGGAGGCGGTGGTTGCAGTGAGGCGAGATTGCACCACTGTACTCCAGCCTGAGCGACAGAGCAAGACTCCATCTAAAAAACAACAACAACAACAACAACAACAACAACAAAAAACCAAACAAACAAAATGCTTCAAACCCAAAGCCACCACAGAGGGGCTGAACCATTTCACATAGATCCCTAGGAACAGAACAGTTCATGGAATCAGATGGAACCAGAGACTGGTTTCTGACCCAAAGATACACTAATTTGTGATCTTCCAGTGCACACAGGAAGGGAGATTGTGGTACCTATGGAACATCTTTGCAGGCCTTGATTCAAAAGCTGCTATTATTTACAATATAGATTCTAAACTCTATCTGAAGTCCAACAGAACCAGGTACTAAGTAGCTAGCATCTATCGAACATATACAGGATGCCAAGACCTGTTCTAAGTCTTTTACATATTAGGTCATGAAATCCTTTTAACAATCTTAGAATATGTGCTATTATTACAGCAACCCATTTTATAGGCAATGAAACTGGACAAGATTACCTAAGTAGCTCATGGTCACACAACTAATAAGTAGAGGAGCTGGAACTGAGAGTCTATTTGGAACCAGTGTTTGCTCTTAACTGCTACCCAATGCTATCTGTCCGGATCTTACTTCCTGCTACTTCTCTGCACAAACTCACTGTTTGCCCACAAATATGCAAAGAACATTCTAATCTCTGCAGGACATGTTCCCTGACCTCCCTCCCATTGTTACCTCTCTCTTCTGAGTGCTCACATCACGCATTCTCTAGGGAACACACTGAAACTTACTTGGTTCACACCACACCTCTCCAGATAGCTCTGAAGTTCCTTTGGTGTTGGAACTGTGTGTGATATGGCAGTGTGGAGATGTAGTGGAATAAGAAAGACCTGGGTTTAAAGTCCAAATCCCATAATGATTATCCATGAGATTCTGGGTAGGTCATTTGACATTTCCTGTACTTATATTTAAACCATCTGCCTTAAGGGCTTGTTGAGGAGGAGAGGCTGAGTGTCTAGGATGATGCCTGATATTGTAAGCCAGTGATTCTCAATCAGGTGTTATTTTACACACCCTTTCCCTACCCCTGCAGGGACATTTGGCAATGTCTGGAGATATTTGTAGTCTGATTGCTTACTGGCATCTGATGGAGAGAGAGAAAGAGAGAGAGAATTCTTCTCATCTCCCATTCTACTTACGTGGTAACAATATCTTCTTCCATTTCTACCTTTCACAGTCTTGAAAACACGAATAATTTGTGTGCAGTTGTATATGAGAAAATGTAAAACTGAACTGTAGTGTCCAGTCATCTTGAAGCATCTCTGGGAGATGTCCTGAATTAAACCACCTGCCCAAGCTGTGCATAACAAGACAGGTTCTTTCTTACCTTGGGCCTCTGAACATACTGAAACTGAGGTTGTCCTTCCCACTGTAACCACTATCACCTGCCAATTCCTACTCACCTCTCAGGACTCAGTTTAGATAGCACTTTCTCTAGGGAGAAGGTGACCCCTTCCCTAGAACATATTCAGAGCCCTCCTTGGTGCCCAAGTAGCATCCCCACTGCCCATCCATCTGTCTGCTTACCCTTGTAGACATTAAGCTCTTATAGGGAAAGGTGACATGGACCGACACTGTTTTATTCCCAGGCCCTAGAACTATGCCTAGCATATACAAGTGCCCAATAAATATTTGTTGAACAAATGAGTACAAATCAAGAGACTCAAATGCATTCGTTCCTGCAACTACGTATTGAATGCCTACTATAAATCGGGTACAGAAGTAGGCAATGGGAAAACAACTATTTGCACTCTAATATTAACAATAACAACAGTAAAAATAACCACAGTTAATGTTGATTGGACATTAACTACGTCTCAGGCATCATGCTTTTTTTTTTTTTTTTGGAGATGGAGTCTGGCTCTGTCACCCAGGCTGGAGTGCAATGGCGCGATCTTGGCTCACTGCAAGCTCCGCCTCCCGGGTTCACGCCATTCTCTTGCCTCAGCCTCCCTAGTAGCTGGTACTACAGGCGCCCACCACACCCAACTAATTCTTTGTATTTTTAGTAGAGACAGGGTTTCATCATGTTAGCCAGGATGGTCTCGATCTCCTGCCCTCATGATCCGCTAAATTTGCTTTTAATCCTCCCCCAAAAGTCCATGTGGCAGACACTATTATCCCCATTGTACAGATGAAGAAAGACATCAGTTCACTCACGCAGCCCTTAATGAAAAAGAATCTCTGACACTTAAGTTCCCAGACATCCATTTACATGGACTCAGCTCACACCAAGAAAAGACGACCTGTGAATTCACTCATGAACTTTTCTGATGGCCATCACCTTGCCTGGAATGTCCCTACTGACTCTTTATTTTTTGAAACTTACTTTAAAATATTTTGGGCTGGGCGCAGTGGCTGACGCCTGTGATCCAAGCACTTTGGGAGGCCAACGCGGGCAGATAGCTTGAGGTCAGGAGTACGAGACCAGCCTATCCAACACAGTGAAACCCTCTCTCTATCAAAAATACAAAAATTAGCTGGGCATGGTGGCAGGTGCCTGTAATCCCAGGTACTCAGGAGGCTGAGACAGGAGAATTGCTTGAACCCAGGAGGCGGAGATCACAGGGAGCTGAGATCGCACCATTGCACTCCAGCCTGCGCAACAAGAGTGAAACTCCATCTCAAAAAAGAAGAGAGAGAGAGAGAGAAACTCCATCTCAAAAAGTAGAGAGAGAGAGAGAGAGAGAGAGAGAGAGAATTACACTGAATTAAAGGAGGAGTGCATCCCAGAAGACCAGCTGGGCAGAGGTTGAAAGAGGGGTGAGGAAGCTGTCACGTGAATTCAGGCAGGAAAAGATGGTGCCTGGCCAAAGTGACTCGCTGTGGGCCAGCACTTCCCTTTTGTCAAATAAAACTCCAGAGTTGCTCTGTTTACAGGCTCTCTCTTTCTGCTAGATTGTCAATCCCTTGAGGGCAGATATTGGAATTCACTCATCTCTGGATCCTCAGAGGCCACAGGTGATAAAGTTCTCAGTAAAGGGTTGGCTGGTGCATGTTGAACAATAGAATTCCTTATGTACAAAAATAATTTCCTTTTGCTAGATTCCTCACCACTAGGCCCCCATCCTCACCCCTTCCGCATCCTCTCTGCCGTTGCTGCCTGCAGCAATTTCTTTTCACCAATTACCATACTCCTTTTACACTGAGTTGCTCCAACGTATAGAGTGCTGTTCACTTCCTTTCATACGAAGCGTAGACTTTGAATCTAGTCTTCACAGCCCCCTAAATATCTTACATTGCCCTTTCCTCCCACTGTCGCCCAGCTTATTCCACTGTTTCAGCCAGGCAAGACCTGGGCTTGGCTTCAAGAGCCCCCTTCCCAAACATCTTGAAAGTTTTCCAGTGGTGATCTGACTTGTGTGGAGTGGTTACTCCCTCCCATCTGATATCCTGTTTACTTTTTAGAAAACACAATATTTTATTGTTTTATTTGAAAATAAAATAAAACAGGCCAGGTGCAGTGGCTCACGCCTGTAATCCCCGCACTTAGGCAGGCCAAGGCGGGCCAATCACCTGACATCGGGAGTTTGAGACCAGTCTGGCCAACATGGTGAAACCCCATCTCTACTAAAAATACAAAAATTAGCTGGGCGTGGTGGCGCACACCTGTAATCCCAGCTACCCAGGAGGCTGAATCAGGTGAATCGCTTGAAACTGGGAGGAAGAGGTTGCAGTGAGCTGAGATCATGCCACTGTACTCCAGCCTAGGTAATAGAGTAAGCCTGTGTCTCAAAATAAAAAATAAAATAAAATAAAATAAAACAAAATAAAAGAGTCCCCCCATCTGCAAGAAGCATTCATGAACTCCTACTATCTGGATACAGAATCTTACCCAACCTTAATCCTATTAATACATATTCCTGTCAATTGCATAGGATAACGATTTTTCCATGGGTTCTCTTCCAAGGCATAAGACAAAAGCACCCTTGCCTGTACCTGCTGCATCTTCCCTGACATGGTTTGGCTGTGTTCCCATCCAAATCTCATCTCAAAATGTACTCCCCATGTGTCAGGGGAGGAAACCTGGTGGGAGGTGATTCGATCATGGGGGTGGTTCCCCCATGCTGTTCTCATGATAGTGAGTGAGTTCTCGTGAAATCTGATGGTTTTACAAGGGGCTCTTCCCCCTTCGCTCTTTTTCCTGGCTCCTTGTGAAGAGGGTACTTGCTTCTCCTTTGCCTTCTGCCATGATTGTACATTTCCTGCACTCCCCCCACCAGCCATGCAGAACTGTGCATCAATTAAACCTCTTTCCTGTGTAAATTACCCAGTCTCGGGTATTTCTTTATAGCAGTGTGAAAACGGACTAATACGTTCCCCTTGCCCTGTTTCTTGCACCAAAGAAACTTGTTCTCGCTCACAGAGGTCTTCTGCTTTGACCTATCCCTGAGAACTGGGCATTGGGCAACGTCAACTCAGAAGCATAAAATCAATTACAGCCATTGCTCACCTCTAGGCCGGGCCCACACCCGGCCCTGCCAGATGGCTTTATAATGGTGAGTGCTCTGTTACCATGAAGGGCCTTCTATAAAGGAGAGTTAAAGCTGGATAGTATCCCAGAGGCTGTTCCTTTCCCCTGCAAACCTTCATCTAGCAGGGGCTGGTGCCTTTCCTTACACAGGTTTATACTAACATTGCCAGATAAAATACAGGAGACCCAGTTAAATTTGAATCGCAGATGAAAAATGAGTAATTATTTTACTCCAAGTAGATCCCAAAAATCACATGGAATTTTTCATTTACTAAATCTGACAATCTTATTTTATAACAACCAAGTCCTTACTACTGGTCTTGACAAAAGTCATTTCTATACTCAGTAAGAGGTAAATATGTGGTAAACAAAACATATGCACATTGTTAAGTTGAGAAGCTTGAAGATATTCCTTTGTGATCTCTGTTTCTCACTCTGATGGACATCTGCTTCCAAGAATAGGTTTCTAATCATTTTCTTTATAGCTAACTTGAAGTCCCTCACCTTTGCCTAACCTCTCTCACTCTGTTTATAATTCTCTTTCTCATGATCATTCTTTTTGCATCATTAAGTTCAACCACTTTGACCCTTCTTCCCTTCCCAAGCAATTACCATTCAATTGAGTGCTTCACCTTGACTTGCTCTCTTATAATGATATATCAAAATGTCTCCTCTTTACAAGTCAATGAACCACATTCAGGAAACACTGAATTGAGTGTAGGTAGCTCCCTCAATTCTTCCAAATTGACCTCAAGGATCAGATGCCCCTTTCTAATTATTCCCTGTTCTCCAACTCTAGGAAATCCTCCAGAAAAGCAACTTTAGGACTCCAGCCTCAGTTCTGATCTTACCTGGTCTTACCACTGCTCTCCATAAGCTGAAAAAGCTCCTAGTTGGGAAAAGCAAAGGACCAGATAGAACCTTGAATAATTTTCTCACAAATGAAAAACGTGGCTTCCTCTCCAGGCTTTAGGGGCCATCTCAAAAGCCACATTGTTTACACGTGGCACTGTACAAAAGGCCCACCTCACTTTAACCCCAAGGAGGGTGGAGTTCAGCCCATTTATAAATGCATGTCTGCGAGGGAAGGGTATGAAGGGGAGCTGTAACCCTGCTATGACTACTTTCCAGTTTACACATGGAGCACTGTGGGGGAGACTCGGAGAGGGAACCAGGGTAGCAAGGAAGATCTGGTGGAAACTCGGGCAGGCTGGTTAACATGGAATGAAGGACATGATGAGATCAAGAGAAAGTTGTTAACGGCTGGGCGCGGTGGCTCATGCCTGTAATCCCAGCACTGTGGGAGGCTAAGGCAGGCGGACACTAGAGATCAGGAGTTTGAGACCAGCCTGGCCAACATGGTGAAACCCCATCTCTACTAAAAAATACAAAAATTAGCCGGGCATTGTGGCGGCACCTGTAATCCCAGCTACTTGAGAGGCTGAGGCAGGAGAGCTGCTTGAACCCAGGAGGTGGAGGTTGCAGTGAGCTGAGACTGTGCCACTGCACTCCAGCCTGGGTGACACAGCAAGACTCCATCTAAAAAAAAAAAAAGAGTTGTTGTTAATATGCCCAGGGTGAGAAAACACTTTGAATTACCAGAGTCATGAAGAATATCATTAAAAACAAGGGTGGTAGGCCGGGCACAGTGGCTCACGCCTGTAATCCCAGCATTTTGGGAGGCCGAGGCGGGAGGATCACCTGAGTCAGGGTTCAAGACCAGCCTGACCAACATGGTGAAACCCTGTTTCTACTAAAAATACAAAATTAGCCGGGTGTGGTGGTGCATGCCTGTAATCCCAGCTACTCTGGAGGCTGAGACAGGAGAATCACTTGAACCCAGGAGGCAGAGGTGGCAGTGAGCCAAGATCGCACCATTGAACTCCAGCCTGGGCAACAAAAGCAAAACTCTGTCTCAAAAAGAAAAAAGAAAAAGAAAAAAAAATAGGGGTAGTAAAAAAAACAAAAACTTTCATTATTATTGGTTCATAGTAACTAGTAATGAAAGTATTAGTAATTAGTCATAAAAGTCTCAGTACAGAGTCACAAAAGACTTCTATACCTTCTTAAACTCCTGTCATATTGTTAGTATTATCATCACTTTTATCTGGCTATCACTTCATCCCACAAGGAAGGAATGATCGATATTATTATACCTACTCCACAAGTGATGAAACTGTGAGAAGGATGTGGGAACTTCCAGGAACCCAGGTTTCTTGATTTCTGGTCCAGGGGGCCTTCCCTGCCTAGCAGATAGCAGTTGCTCTATTAGGAACCAGTCAGATTCGGGCCAGGAAACTGCTTTCAGACTTATCCCAGTGCCTTTGGAAGGCTGTGCTGTTGACTGGGGATGGGCTGTGTCAGAATGAGTGGCCGGGTGAGAAGAACAGAGGCAGTGGAGCCAGGAGGCCAGGATTTAGATCTCAGCCCTCCTTTACCAGCCTGGATTCTCTCCTTTGTAACTGGGGATAATGACAATTACATCGCAGAGGTGTTACGAGCTAGAATGAGCTGGCAAATAACTGTAAGTGTGCATAAACATTATATTAACAATGACTGTAATTGTAGGTTCAGGATTCTAACTTGTGTAGAAGAGTTCAAATATATATGCAAATCCCTGCTAAGACAGGGATGAAATGGAGGAGAACTGGTAGTTTTTCAAAGCTACCAAAAGGCTTATCAAGCTATGTTTTTTTAAAGTGACAAGAGAAAGTTACAAATTAACAGCTCACCTTCATTAAGTGTTCATGGCATGTCAGTCCCCGTGATAAGCCTTCACATGCAGATCCTCATTTCGTCTCTCATCGCCTTAGGAGTTAGGTATTGTTCTTTTTTTTTTTTTGAGATGGAGTCTTGCCCTGTTACCCAGGCTGGAGTGCAATGGCACGATCTCGGCTCATGGCAACCTCTGCCTCCTGGGTTCAAGCAATTCTCCTGCCTCAGCCTCCCGTGTTGCTGGGACTACAGGCACGCACCACCATGCCTGTCTAATTTTTGTATTTTTAGTAGAGATGGGGGTTCACCATATTGGCCAGGCTGGTCTCGAACTCCTGACCTCATGATCTGCTTGCCTCAGCCTCCTAAAGTGCTGGGATTACAGGTGTGAGCCACCGCGCCTGGCCAGGTATTGTTCTTTTTTTTTTTTTGAGAGAAGTCTCGCTCTGTTGCCAGGCTGGAGTGCAGTGTTGCAATCTTGGCTCACTGCAACCTCCGCCTCCTGGGTTCAAGTGATTCTCCTGCCTCCACCTCCCCAGTAGCTGGGATTACAGGTGCCCACCACCACGTCTGGCTAATTTTTATATTTTTAGTAGAGACGGAGTTTCACCATGTCAGCCGGGATGGTTTCGATCTCTTGACCTAGTGATCCACCCACCTCGGCCTCCCAAAGTGCTGGGATTACAGGTGTGAGCCACCACACCTGGCTGGGTATTGTTCTTAATTCCATTTTACAGTTAGGGAAAGTCTGGCTTAGTGGGGTTAAGAAATAACCCAAGGTCACACATTTGTTAGGTAGTGGAATCAGGACTCATTAACTTCATACCCACAGATGTGTGTAGCCCAACCAAACCATTCTTGTAGATGTGTGTGTTTGTGTGTGTGCGCATGTGTACACGTGTGCATGGAGAAAGTTCAGGACAAAATAGACGAGATATTAGCGACATACCACCACTGGATGCCTTACTGAATTGAGTAGATAGTGCTTTTATAATTTAAATGTTTTTCCTTTTGATAACATACTTTAAAACATAAACCAAAATGAGGCTTCAAAAACATGAGCGGAACCGCCATCCTCCAGTAATTCGCCAAAATGACTAACACAAAGGGAAAGAGGAGAGGTACCCGGTATGTTCTCCAGGCCTTTAAGAAAACATAGAGTTATTCCTTTGGCCATGTATATGGGAATCTATAAGAAAGGTGATATTGTAGGCATCAAGGCAATGAGTAATGTTCAAAAAGGAATGCCCCACAGGTGTTACCATGGCAAAACTGGAAGAGTCTACAATGTTCCCCAGCATGCTGTTGGCACTGTCGTAAACAAACAAGTTAAGGGCGAGATTCTTGCCAAGAGAATTAATGTGCATATTGAGGACATTAAGCACTCTAAGAGTCGAGATAGCTTCCTGAAACGTGTGAGGAAAATGATCAGAAAAAGAAAGAAGCCAAAGAGAAAGGTAACTGGGTTCAACTGAAGCGCCAGCCTGCTCCACTCAGAGAAGCACATTTTGTGAGAACCAATGGGAAGTAGCCTGAGCTGCTGGAACCCGTTCCCTATGAATTCATGGCATAATAGCTGTTAAAAAAAAAAAAGACCTCTAGACTATCTATCTATCTATCTATCTATCTATCTATCTATCTATCTATAAGGAAAATGACTAATAAATAGCATTTGCAAGGCCCATTGTAATTAAACTTTCAGGGTTTTTTTCCCCCAACCAAAGAAACCTTCGGCATAAAATGAGGTTTTTTTGTTTTTGTTTTAAACACGGTCTCACCCAGGTTGGAGTGCATTGGCATGATCATGGCTCACTGCAGTCTCAACCTCCCTGCTTCCCTAGGCTCAGGTGAGCCTCACACCTCAGCATTCTGAGTAGCTG
Organism: Mandrillus leucophaeus; assembly: GCF_000951045.1. Classification (NCBI taxonomy): domain Eukaryota; kingdom Metazoa; phylum Chordata; class Mammalia; order Primates; family Cercopithecidae; genus Mandrillus; species Mandrillus leucophaeus. The sequence continues at coordinate 1,276,266 of NW_012102232.1, read as the reverse complement.
GGAGTACAGGTGCATGCCACCATGCCTAGCTAATTTCTGTATTTTTTGGTAGATACAGGGTGTACTAGTCCATTCTCATGCCGCTCTGAAGAACTGCCTGGGAATGGGTAATTTATAAAGGAAAGAGGTTTAATTGGCTCACAGTTCCACATGGCTGGGGGGGCCTCAGGAAACTTACAATCATTGCAGAAGGGGAAGCAAACATATCCTTCTTCACATGATGGCAAGAAGGAGAAGTGCTGAGCAAAGATGGAAAAACCCCTTGTAAAACCATCAGATCTTGGCTGGGCGCAGTGGCTCATGCCTGTAATCCCAGCACTTTGGGAGGCCGAGGCGGGAGGATCACGAGGTCAAGAGATCAAGACCATCCTGGCTAACACAGTGAAACCCCATCTCTATTAAAAATACAAAAATTAGCTGGGCATGGTGGCAGGCACCTGTAGTCCCAGCTGCTCAGGAAGCTGAGGCAGGAGAATGGTGTGAACCCGGAGGGCAAAGCTTGCAGCGAGCTGAGATCATGCCACCGCACTCCAGCCTGGGTGACAGAGTGAGACTCTGTCTCTAAATAAATAAATAAATAAATAACCATCAGATCTCGTGAGAGCTCACTGTCAGGAGAACAGCAGCAAGGGGTTAACTGCTCCCATTATTCAATTACCTCCCACCAGGTCTCTCCCACTCCACAAGGTGATTATAGAAACTGCGATTCAAGATGAGATATGGGTGGGGACACAGCCAAACCATATCATGGGGTTTTGCCATGTTGCTCAGGCTGGTCTTGAACTTGTGATGCTCAAGCTATCAGCCCACCTCAGCCTCCCAAAGTGCTGGGATTACAGGCATGGGCCACCATATCTGGCCTAAGTTTCTTGAAAATAAAGATTATATTCCATCTCCCTTCTACCTAAAAGCTCAGGTTCCTGTCTCTTAGGCAGTAGATCTCAGTTCTAAACCTTAAATGCGCTCATGAACCAAATATTTGCCAGTTATTTACTCTATAGTAACACCAATGAGTTCTTAAAATCTGTTTTTCGTTTTTTGTTTTTTTTTTTACCACATTGTCCCTTGACATGATTATTTATAACTTACGTGCAAACTCCTTTCTCTTCTGTGGTCATTACAAAGGATAAAACGATAAAAGATCACTAAAGCAAACATTCGTCTTACTGTTTGCTTTGAACTCTGAAGTCCTCTTCAAGGAGTACTACAAAGATAAATTAAGATTTTGCACCCCCTGTCAACAGAACTCGTCTTCAAAGATGACCTCTGGAGGGGAGTAAAAGAATTGAAAGCAAACTGAAGGAACTCAAAAGTGACGACCTTTTCCTGTCTTTCTGCCTGTCTTTCTGCAGTTAACAACAATGCAGGGATGGCAGGAGAGGGCAACCTGTACGCAGAACAGGCACCCAAATCTCTTTCTGGTGAGAGCTTCTGGGGTCCCTGCAGGTCAGATGATCTGGAAGGCAGGAGGGACGCATGCTGAGAAGCCACATGGGAGGATGGGGGATGCAGAGGCTGAGCCCTCTCTCTCAACCCATTAGAGACTCTTAAGGATGATGAAGATGAAGAAACTCTCACAACAGAATTGATGTGGAGGTCAGCTAAGCCAGGTGTCCAGAATGTGTTCACAGA
>NW_012102232.1:1267692-1273164 GCF_000951045.1 Mandrillus leucophaeus | reverse complement strand
TACATTAGGTATATCTCCTAATGCTATCCCTCCCCCCTCCCCACACCCCACGACAGGCCCTGGTGTGTGATGTTTCCCATCCTGTAAAACACAGAATATAATTTTTAATATAATTTCATTTTTTACAGATTGAAGATCTCACAGAATTTTGTGTATTTTATCTGTTTCCAAACTACAAATACCATATGTATATATATTTTTTCTTGCTTTCTTTTTTAGCTGTTCATCTTAGTTTCTTTAGTCTTACTTCATTTACTTTTTGCTTTTTATTTTTGAGACAGGGTTTTACTGTGTTACTCATCAGGGCTAGAGTACAGTGGTGCAATCTCAGCTCACTGCAGCCTCTACCTACTGGGCTCAGGTGATCTCCCATCTCAGCCTCATAAGCAGCTGGGACTACAGGCACACACCATCATGCCTGGCCAATTTTTTTTTTTTGAGACAGAGTCTCACTCTGTCACCCAGACTGGAGTACAGTGGCACGATCTTGGCTCATTGCAACCTCTGCCTCCCAAGTTCAAGCAATTCTTCTGCCTCAGCCTCCCGAGTAGCTGGGACTACAGGCGTGGACCACCACGCCTGGCTAATTTTTTGTATTTTTAGTAGAAACATGGCTTCACCATGTTGGCCAGGCTGGTCTTGAACTCCTGACCTTAAGTGATCCGCCTACCTCAGCTTCCCAAAGTGCTGGGATTACAGGTGCGAGCCACTGTCCTCGGCCTCATATTCTTTATGATCTTTTTATCATTATTTATTTTTTTATTTTTATTTTTTACTTTTTTTGAGATGGAGTTTCTATCTTTTTGCCCAGGCTGGAGTGCAATGGCATGATCTCAGCTCACTGCAACCTCCGCCTCCCGGGTTCAAGCAATTCTCCTGCTTCAGCCTCCCAAGTAGCTGGGATTACAAGGGCCTGCCACCACTCCTGGCTAATTTTTTGTATTTTTAGTAGAGATAGGGTTTCGTCATGTTGGCCAGGATGGTCTCGATCTCCTGACCTCATGATCCACCCGCCTCGGACTCCCAAAGTGCTGGGATTACAGGCGTGAGCCACCGCGCCCCGCCCGTTTATTTATTTATTTTGTTTATTTATTTTTTTGAGACAAAGTCTCACTCTTGTCTCCCAAGGCTGGAGTGCAATGGTGCGATCTCGGCTGTTCCCTGGCAAGAATGCTCCAGTCACTCCAGAGGCCTAGCTGCTTGTCCTGACTCTGCTCCTGATACCCAAACGGAGTCTCTTCACCTACTGGGCTTGCAGCTTCTCGTCAGCAAAGTGTGTGTATGAGACTAGTTCACCATCAAGCATGCACTGCACAGGTGTAGAGGGTCTGCATTTCGTGGGTAGGGATCCAGGCTTATATTCTCTTTGAGATTTCAATATAGAATCTTATTACACAACAGGAACTAACTCAAGTACACCTTTCCTCTTCTTCCAGAAGTGGATTAATCTACATGATTTATTAATTTTAATTTTAATTTTTAGATGGTTTCGCTTAGTCGCCCAGGCTGGAGTGCAATGGCACAATCTTGGCTCACTGCAACCTCCGCCTCCTGGATTCAAATGATTCTCTCATCTCAGCCTCCAGAATAGCTGGGATTACAGGCACCTGCCATCATGCCTGGCTAATTTTTGTATTTTTGTAGAGACCAGGTTTCACCATGTTGGCCAGGTTGGTCTTGAACTCTTGACCTCAAGTGATCCATCTGCCTGGGCCTTCCAAAGTGTTGGGACTATAGGCATGAGCCACCTTGCCCAGCCTACATGACTTATTTTACTAATCCTGAACAGATGAGGTGCACTTTTCTAAACAAAATTTCTAGAGGGGATCATAAAAAATGTTTGCTTACCTCTCTGCTTTTGTTATTAGAGCACCATCTCTAGGAGAGGTTGTAAAAGAAAGGAGGATTTAGATCAAGTTGGGGACATTTGTAAAAATCATGGATTTTCCCCTCATATACAATGAAATTGGCCAGGCTCAGTGGCTCACACCTATAATCCTAGCACTTTGGGAGGCTGAGGCAGGTGGATCACTTGAGGTCAGGAGTTCGAAACCAGCCTGGCCAACACGGCGAAACTCTGCCTTTACAATATAAAAATTAGCCAGGCGTGGTGGTGCACATCTATAATCCCAGCTACTTGGGAGGCTGAGGCAAGAGAATTGCCTGGACCCTGGAGATGGAGGGAGCCAAAATCATGCCACTGCACTTCAGCCTGGGCCACAGATCAAGACTGTCTAAAAAAAAAAAGCCACTAAAATTACTATTGGTTTATAGAGAAAACATTGAAACAAACTTACAAAAATACCACTACTGTGCTGTTTTTTAGTTAAGATACATTTTACTCTATTTCAAAACATCTAAGTCAGACTGGTAAATTGGGAGCACCAACGCAGAATTCTTTTTGCAAACATAGCAGATTTAAAAAGCACTTAACACATAATACTTCTATTTATTTTTAGGAGGACAATCATGGACATTCCAAATTGAGACCCACAAGAGTTTATGACTACATTCTCAATGAGCGACGCGCCTGCCGGAAATAATAGGACTGATTCAGGACCAGTGAAAGAAGATACACAAACCCAAGACTTGCATTTTCAGAAGGAAGGCTTATGTCACTCAACAAACATTTGTTGAGTTTTCACTAGGCGTTAGGTGCTGTGCTAGTTAGAGATGCTGACCCAACCCAAGACACTGAAGCTCTCGGTTTCTCAGTGCAATTGATGAAAAGTTACACATCAGCTCTAGAAATGGAGACTGAGAAGATGAGTTCATGTAACTGTCCCTAGATGAATTCTTTTTTTTTTTTTTTTGAGACGGAGTCTCGCTCTGTCGCCCAGGCTGGAGTGCAGTGGCGCTGTCTTGGCTCACTGCAAGCTCTGCCTCCTGGGTTTACGTGATTCTCCTGCCTCAGCCTCCCAAGTAGCTGGGACTACAGGCGCCCGCCACCTCGCCCGGCTAATTTTTTGTTATTTTTAGTAGAGACAGGGTTTCACTGTGTTAGCCAGGATGGTCTTGATCTCCTGACCTTGTGATCCACCCGTCTCGGCCTCCCCCTAGATGAATTCTTATCTTCTGGTCAGTAAGGCAGGGTCCTTGAAGCTAAAAGATACATTTTTTTTTTTTTTTGAGACGCATTGTCACTCTTGTTGCCCGGGTTGGAGTGCAGTGGCACGATCTCAGCTCACTGCAATCTCTGCTTCCCGGGTTCAAGCGATTCTCCTGCCTCAGCCTCCTAAGTAGCTGGAATTACAGGTGCCCACCACCAAACCTGGCTAATTTTGTATTTTTAGTAAAGATGGGTTTCACCACGTTGGCCAGGCTGGTCTCGAACTCCTGACCTCGAGTGATTCACCTGTGTCAGTCTCCCAAAGTGCTGGGATTACAGGTGAGTCACCGCTCGCAGCCCTAAAAGATACACTTTTGAAAACAATAAATAGAATAGCACAGCACATAGAAGAAAGGTATGGAAGATATTCGAGAGATAATAACTTGCAGTGATCTCATCTCAATGATGCCCACACATCGGTGACCACCTTTCGGCTCCACTATCTTTGGATTATGTACACAGGAAGAAGTCAGCGCAGCAGTGATCTGAAGCGTCTTCCTCTAACACGTAGAATGTTCTTTCTTTGTCTCAAAAACATCTAAGAGTTGAATCCACTTCATGAGGCTATCAAAGTTTTGAAACACTAGCAGATATTTCTCAAAAGCAAATATTCCTGAAGAGTTCATGTTTCTTGCTTTTTGATCACTCCTTATTTAGACCAACTAATGATCAAATGAGATAAATCTTTTTTTTATATATATATATTTGTATTATACTTTACCTTCTAGGGTACATGTGCACAACGTGCAGGTTTGTTATATATGTATATATGTGCTACGTTGGTGTGCTGCACCCATTAACTCATCATTTACATTAGCTATATCTCCCAATGCCATCCCTCCGCCATCACCCCACCCCACAACAGGCACCGGTGTGCGATGCTCCCCACCCTGTGTCCAAGTGTTCCAAATGAGATAAATCTCTTAAAGGTATGTTCCCTCATCACTGATTTTTTTTTTCTCCACAAGCTGAGGTCATCTACCACCTGTGGGGCTTGAAATACCAAAATGAAAACACTTCCCCAGGAATGAGCACCACACACAATTTGCTGGGTAGCAGAAAGGTATGTGCAAAGGCTTTCACTATTAAGCAACAGTTTAGACCCTTTTCTCTGTCTTCTATTTCTGTTGCATAGTTCAAATTTTGGGGAGAAGAGTGTTCATAAATTCAAGAAAATTTTTGCCACTTCCTCTTTAAGCTGATGTCTAGTTGTCATGAAATCAACCATATTAATTTCCAGGAACGCTCTTCAGGCAGAAGCTCTTCATTAAAAAGGTTATTAGTTAAAAATGGAGAATATGGGCATATCTGTTCCATATCTTCAAACCTGGAATTGGTGGTCAGCTAGCAGTGGAGGAGAGCAGGGGCAGGTGGGCAGGTGCTCCAACTGGACACAGGCTTGTTGAGCCATGGAGTCCCTTAAAGAAGGAGTCAGTGGGTAGGGGAACCCTTCTCAGTTGTTTCCTCCTCTTGACAACAACCTGGCTTAGCTTCCAGTGCTTCTTGTTCTTGAAGTTCCTTTGTATTAAACAGAATTCATCATCCAAGAAAATGGCCTATAAATGTCCAGCCATTGCATCAAATTCTGCATCAGAGGAGGAAGGGTGGACATTCCATAGAACCTTCCTCCTCTGAGGCATCCCTCATCTCTGGCATGGTGGCATCCTGGTGGCTAAGCTGGCCTCTCTCCACCCCGCAGTGCCCAGCAGGCACAGAGTACAGGTTGATGGGCCAAGGAAGACTCATGATGTCACCACGGCCACAGTCCCCACCAGGTGAGTCTGAGCCTAGGTCACTGCTGCTCTCAAGGTCCCTGTTGAGGTGGTCACCAGATTATCTCAGCCTTCAGAAGAAATGGCAGAAAGCTGTGCCCTAAAGGCTTCACAGAGGCCTCTAGAGGGCCCAGGTAATTGAAATGGATTCACATTTCCATCTCCACCTTTATTTGTTTGCTTGCTTCTTTTCTTTTTCTTTTTCTTTTTTCCTTATTTTTGTTTTTGAGACAGGGTCTCATCTATTACCCAGGCTGGAATGCAATGGCACAATCTTGGCTCACTGCAACTGGCTCATGCCTGTAATCCCAGCACTTTAGGAGACCCAGGTGGGTGGATCATGAGGTCAGGAGATCAAGACCATTCGTTTTTTGTTTTTTATTTTTTGAGACAGGGTCTCACTCTGTTGCCCAGGCTACAGGGCAGTGGCACCATCTCAGTTCACTGCAACCTCTGCCTCCCAGACTCAAGTGATCCTCCTGCCTTAGCTTCCTCAGTAGCTGGGACTACAGGCATGTGCCACTACATCTGGCTAATTTTTGTATTTTTTGTAGAGACGTGGTTTTGCCATGTCTCCCAGGCTTTCTCAAA
>NW_012102232.1:1261743-1265837 GCF_000951045.1 Mandrillus leucophaeus | reverse complement strand
TTTTTTGAGGCAGTCTTCCTCTCTTGCCCAAGCTGGAGTGCAGTGGCGCTGTCTTGGCTCACTGCAACCTCCACCTCCTGGGTTCAAGTGATTCTCCTGCCTCGGCCTCCCAGGTAGCTGGGACTACAGGCACACACCACTACGCCCAGCTAATTTTTGTATTTTTTAGTAGAGATGGGGTTTCACCATGTTAGCCAGGATGGTCATGATATCTTGACCTCATGATCCGCCCGCCTCAGCCTCCCAAAGTGCTGGGATTACAGGCGTAAGCCACTGCGCCTGGCCAATTTTTGTATTTTTAGTAGAGATGGGGTTTCGCCATGTTGGCCAGGATGGTCTCAATCTCTTGACCTCGTGATCCATCCACCTCAGCCTCCCAAAGTGCTGGGATTACAGGCGTAAGCCACTGTGCTCGGCCAAGTTTTGTATTTTTAGTAGAGATGGGGTTTCACCATGTTGGCCAGGATGGTCTCAATCTCTTGACTTAGTGATCCACTGCCTCGGCGTCCCGAAGTGCTGGGATTACAGGTGTGAGCCACCACGCCTGGCCCCATGGTTATTCTTTGTACCATTAAGTTCAACCACTTTGACCTCTTTTCACTTTCCAAGCAATTACTTTCAAATGTCCATATCACTGTGACTTACTATATCTAGCTTAATCCTCCATCAGAACATCTCCTTTTCTACCGGGTAATGATCTCTGATAAGAAAAAGCACTAACAGGGAGCTGGGTCTCCACACTTCGTAAACTGCCCAAGGAAGTGTTTCATCCCGCCTTGCTTTCCCACTGGGAGAATTCCTCAGAAGAAGCAACTTCAGAATGTCACTGCTTGCTGTCTGAGCTGTGCCACAATGGCTCTGAATTAGCCTGAGAAGCCTTGGTCAGGAAAAGCAAAGAAATCAGAATTGCAGGATAAGGCGTCTCCCAAAAGACTCTCAAGAAGCATCCTTTCTATCTGTACAGCTCAGAGTGTTTGGACACTATGCAGAAGTCTCCTGAAAAAACATGTAACTTTATCCTGAAGACATCTCAGCTTCCCTTTTTATGTGGATGATCAAGGGTGTCTGCAAGTCTGGGAAAAAGGGATAGAGGAGAATTAACAGCCAGTACTCCAGGGCCTGGCTTACTGATAAGGGAAATGGTTGTTGATGATAGAGAAATCTGGGGAGGCAGGAAGAGCTTGACAGAAACAAATGGATGTCCCAAATAGGCTAGTTCATAATTTTTTTAAAGTTGAATATTAAAAAAATAAAATTTACAAGTTAAAAATGCCATCGGATTAAATGTATTAAGGGAGTGGTTTGGAAGGAAAATTTGAACAAGTAGAATGAAACAGTTGGAAAAAATCAGAATGGTACTAGACAAGGAAGTTTTTTGTTTTTTGTTTTATTGCAATGGAGTCTCGCTCTGTCACCCAGGCTAGAGTGCAGTGGCATGATCTTGGCTCACTGCAACCTCTGACTCCCAGGTTCAAGTGACCCTCTTGCCTCAGCCTCCCGAGCAGCTGGGATTACAGGCACCTACCACCACACTCGGCTAATTTTTTGTATTTTTAGTACAGACAGGGTTTCACCATGTTGGCCAGGTTGAACTCCTGACCTCAAGTGATCCACCCACCTTGGCCTCCCAAAGTGCTGGATTACAGGCGTGAGCCACCATACCCAGCCATAAGCAGGAAAGTTCTTACAGCTATTAGATACCACTTTACTTTGGTAAAGGGAGGTTAGTAACTGGTAAGAGGTAAGAAGGAGAGCTCTGACATACTAGTTAAGTTCTGTTTCTCAGTTTGGGTGATGGTTAATATAAAAATTCACTAAGCTGGGCTGGGTGTGGTGGCTTATGCCTATAATCCCAGCACTTTGGGAGGCCGAGGCAGGTGGATCACCTGAGGTCAGGAGTTTGAGACCAGCTATGCCAACATGGTGAAACCCCCTCTCTACTAAAAACACAAAAATTAGCCAGGTGTGATGGTGCATACCTGCAATCCCATCTACTCTGGAGGCTGAGACAGGAGAATAGCTTGAACCTGGGAGGTAGAGGTTGCAGTGAGCCGAGATCGTACCACTGCACTCCAGCCTTGGCAACAGAGCAAGACTGTCTCAAAAGTAAAATAAAATAAAATAAAAGGCTGGGTGTGGTGGCTCATGCCTGTAATTCCAGCACTTTGGGGGCCAAGGTGGGTGGATCATGAGGTCAGGAGATTGAGACCATCCTGGCTGACACGGTAAAACTCCGTCTCTACTAAAAAATACAAAATAAATTAGCCGGGTATGATGGCGGGCACCTGTAGTCCAGCTACTCGGGAGGCTGAGGCAGGAGAATGGTGTGAACATGGGAGACGGAGCTTGCAGTGAGCTGAGTTTGCGCCACTGCACTCCAGGCTGGGCGATAAAGCGAGACTCTATCTCAAAAAAAAAAAAATTTACTAAGCTGAATACTTTTGATATGTGCCTTATGTATACCATATTTCAAAGATAAGTTTATTGGAAAAAGCACTTCTGGAATGATAAAAATAAAGACCTCCAAAAATCCACCCCTTTATAAGAGTAACAAAAACACTGGAAAAAATGACCAAAATCAACTTTTTCAGAACTCTGGAAATTAGCCAAAAGCTTGAAGCATCACTAGCAGCCACTGAGGCAGAACAAGTTTGGAGACCTCCAAAAACTCTTATCTTCACAGAACTGTTATTACTTGACCTGTCTGACAGCTCTCTGAAAGGCCCCATTTTCAAGGTTTCTCTTTACTTGACTTGATTCGGAGCCGATGCTGCAAGAACAGCCTTATCCCTAGGTCATTTGTTGAAAACAATCTGTGGCAATTGTTTAATATGTGCAGCTGCCTGGGAAAATATCTGCAAATCATGTATCTGTTAAGGAACTTGTATCTAGGCTGTATAAAGAATTCTTACAACTCAATGTAAAAGTGGGTAAAGGATTTAAATACACATTTCTAGCTGGGCATGGTGGCTCATGCTTATAATGCTAGTGCTTTGGAAGGCTGAGGCATGAAGATCGCTTGAGGCCAGGAGTTTGAGACCAGTCTGGGAAACACAGCAAGACCCCGTCTCTACAAAAAAAATTTTTACAAAATTAGCCAGGTGTAGTGGCATGTGCCTGTAGTCCTGGCTATTCAGGAGAATAAGGTGGGAGGATTGCTGGAGCCCAGGAGGTTGAGGCTACAGTGAGCCTCTGCACTGCACTCATGCCACTGCACTCCAGGCTGGGTGACAGAGCAAGACCCTGTCTTAAAAAATAAATAGACGTCTATCTCTCCAAAGATGTACAAAGGTTCAAAAATACATGAAAAGGTGTTCAACATGATTAATCATTAGAGAATACAAATCAAAGTCACAGTGAGATACAGTTTCACACCCACTAGGATGGCCAGTCTAATAAAGACAGGTCACAAGTGATGGCAGGAATGTGGAGAAATTAGAGTCTTTATACACTGCTGGTGGGGATGTAAAATAGTCCTGAAAAACAATTGGCAATTCCTCAAAAAGTTACACATAGAGTTACTATATCACCATCAATTCCATTCTTACGTATATATCCAGGAGAACTGAAAACATACAGTCACAAAAGCTGGTACACCAATGTTCACAGCATGATTCATAATAGTCAAAAAGTGGAAATGACCCAAATGTCCACAAATGGATGGATGGTTAAACAAATGTGGTTAAACATATGGAATACTATTTGGCAATATAACGAAGTAAAGTTCTGAATCATACTGAAACATAGATGAGTACTGAAGTCATTACACATTCAGTACAGAAGACCATGTACTGAAATATCTGGAATAGGTAAATCTATGGGAACAGAAAGTAGGTTGCCAGGGGCTTTGAGAAGTGGAGTATGGAGAATGCCTGTAATGGGTATTCGTCTTCTTTTTGGAAGGATTAAAAATGTCCTAAAATTAGATATTGGTGATATTCAATGCTGTGAATATATAAAACCACTCAATTGTACATTTTAAAGAATAAATTTTATAGTATGTGAACATCTCAGTAAAGCCATTTTTAAATTATTTTTATTTTTTACTTATATATTTTTTTGAGACAGTTTTGCTCTATCACCCAGGCTGGAGT
>NW_012102232.1:1254517-1257098 GCF_000951045.1 Mandrillus leucophaeus | reverse complement strand
AAAATAATCTCCAATTGCGGGATGGAAACAGTCGTTGTGATTGTTTAAGATATAATATATGTAAAGCAAGCAGCACCGTGGTTAGCATGTTGTTGGTACTCAGGAAATGGTAACTATTATTTAAAACACCTTTTCCTTAAATGCTCTGCTGGTGTAGTGCTCACTACCGTGGAATAAACTTAACTGAATAGTGCCCTCCAGAGGCCACTGGAATTCAACTGTGCTGACAGTTGAAAGAAGGTCTGGAAAAAGACCACAAATACCATTTAATTGTCTTTTACATTGATGCGGAGTCAGCACCACAGCCTGGTGTCCCAGGATGTATTAGAACATGACCGACTGTCTGATTTGTCACCCACAGCAGCCTTTCTTTGGCCAGGGCTTATTTGTTTGCAAGGGACACTTATGAAGACCTGGAGATCTTGGGGAAACAAGTCCAGCTAGGCACCATGGGAACTGGTGCTGGGAACTGCCAGCCCCAGGAAGGTACTGTCCCATCCCTTTTTCTGGGGACACTGTCTCCCATCCCTGTCCTTTTCTGTATGTCCACTCTGTGTTCCTCTAAAGAAACCAGCTTCCTCTTGATGTCTGCCATGCTGTAAGTGTAGCACGGGCATGTGGCTCTGGCTCTTTCTGGACATGAATCCAGATGTGGTTCTGTTTGGTCTTCCAGCTCATCTCACACAGCAAAGCAGCTTGGTCTCTCACTGGCTTGACTCCAGGTTTTCAGGAGATTAAACTGGTTGTCTGTCAAGTCTAATGGCTGCATTTAGTCTGTCTATCCCTGGTGGCTGGCCAGGAGGTGGAGGTGGGGATGCGTGTGCGTGTGTAGGGAGACAGGCCAGTGTCATGTGATACTAAACAAATTTAGCACATATGGAACTGCAGGAAGGGCAAGTATGTCAAAGGGTCTGTTTTTCTACAAACGCGGAGTTAGTGTTTATATTTATAGTATTTATAGAGCTTTACCATGCGCCATGCACTGTCTTAAGAACTTTCTAAGCATCATTTCATTTAATCCTAAAAGCCTCCTATGACATTTGATCCTGCAATCATTCCCTATGAAGTAATTGCTGATAACAATGTTTGTGTATCTTTCCATAATTTCCTAATGCATTTTATTCCCATTTTAAAGATGAGGGAACCAAACCTTAGAAAGTTTAAGCCAAGATTTAAGCCAAGGCAGTCTGATTTTTTTTTTTTTTTTCAGGTTAGACAGGTAATGTACTGACATTGTAACCAGGTTTGAGGGTGGCACATCTCACACACGTGTGTGAATACCCAGTCATCATACTCACAAACTACAAAAGGATCAAGACAGGCTGATTCTAAAGCCAGGATGTTCAACACTCACCCCACCTTCCTCCTAGTGTAGCCCCTATGGCATGGTAGATAATTTTGCTATGCAGAAAAAACATCGGGGGTCTGGTTCTCAGGGAGGTTATAGTCTGGTTAAGGAAGGCAAGATTTATACATGCAAAACAATGAGTAAATGACAGGAGAGGGATCAAGTACTAAATTGCATGTTGCCATTATATTTGTTTTCTATTGCTATGTAACAAAGTACCACAAATGTAGAAGCTTTAGAGCAATCCCATTTATTAGCTCACGGTTCTGTAGGTAATAATACAGCTATGGCATGGCTGGGCTTGCGTTGACTGGAGCTGCCAACAATCTCATCTGGGGCTCAGGGACCTTTTTGAAGGGGTTAAAATATGCTATCCTGGAATACTGATTATTTAAGTTAAAGGCACTTGAAAAACAGCAGGTGCAAAAAGATCGCTTTGACCTTCATGCTGTTTCTTAAAAGCAGAAGATTAAATTCCCATGTGAAAGATGCCCTCCCTATACTAGTAAGATGCAACATCCTTGCCGTTAAGGACGATAAAGTTGAGGTCAAGGAAATTCTGCACAAAGAAGCCTTTCTCTTCCTATTTTCCTACCCTATTAACTATCCTAGCGCAAGCCCCTTGGCCTTACACATGTTTACAGTTTTACTATTGTGTCCAATCCAGAATGGAAGAAACTGACAATACTTGTTTCTTTGGGTCTTCATTATTTTAGAAGGGCTCCTGTAAAACATCTGTGAAGAAACATGTATGCTTTTTTCCTGTTAATCTATCTTATCTCAATTCTCAGGACCGTTAAGAGGATGGAGATGGTTTTCCTGCCCCTATATCTTCCCAGATCACCGCTTGGTGGCAGAGTTCAATTCTTTGTGGTTGTAGGCCTGAGGTACCTTTTTCCTGTAAGTTGCCAATCAGGGACTGCTTTCAGTTCCTAGAGGTTGCACTTCTCCATCTGCAGTTCACAGTGGGGGTTATTTGCTTTCCTCTAGGCCAGCTGGAGCATTTCTCTGTTACTTCTGTTACCAGCCAAACTCTCTGCTTTGTTTGTTTTGCTTGTTTGTTTTTTGAGACAGAGTCTCCGTCTCCCAGGCTGGAGTGCAGTGGCGCGATCTTGGCTCACTGCAGCTTCTGCCTCCTGGGTTCAAGTGATTCTTGCCTCCCAAGTAATTGGGATTACAGGCGCACGCCACCATACCAAGCTAATTTTTTTCTATTTTTAGTAAAGACAGGTT
>NW_012102232.1:1252976-1254467 GCF_000951045.1 Mandrillus leucophaeus | reverse complement strand
CCATCTGCAGTTCACAGTGGGGGTTATTTGCTTTCCTCTAGGCCAGCTGGAGCATTTCTCTGTTACTTCTGTTACCAGCCAAACTCTCTGCTTTGTTTGTTTTGCTTGTTTGTTTTTTGAGACAGAGTCTCCGTCTCCCAGGCTGGAGTGCAGTGGCGCGATCTTGGCTCACTGCAGCTTCTGCCTCCTGGGTTCAAGTGATTCTTGCCTCCCAAGTAATTGGGATTACAGGCGCACGCCACCATACCAAGCTAATTTTTTTCTATTTTTAGTAAAGACAGGTTTCACCATGCTGGCCCTGCTGGTCTCAATCTCCTTACCTTGTGATCCACCCACCTCGGCCCCCCAAAGTGCTGGAATTACAGGCATGAGCCACAAAAGATGCTTTTTTTTTTTTTTGGCCACATCTACTGCGAGAATGAAAACCATTCTCAGCAATTAGACTATCGACATTCCAGAAAATGTCGATATTACTCTAAAGGGATGCACAGTTATTGTGAACGGCCCCAGAGGAACCCTGGGGAGGGACTTCAATCACATCAACGTAGGACTCAGTCTTCTTGGAAAGAAAAAAAAGAGGCCCCAGGTTGACAAATGGTGGGGTAACAGAAAGGAGCTGGCTACCGTTTGGACCATCTGTAGTCATGTACAGAACATGATCAAGGGTGTTACACTGGGCTTCCGTTACAAGATGAGGTCTGTGTATGTGCACTTCCCCATCAACAGCATTATCCAGGAGAATGGGTCTCTTGTTGAAATCCAAAATTTCTTGGGTGAAAATCTGCAGGGTTCGAATGAAGCCAGGTATTCCTTGTTCAGTATCTCAAGCTCAGAAAGATGAATTAAATCCTTGAAGGAAATGACATTGGGCTTGTTTCAAATTCAGCGGCTTTGATTCAGCAAGCCACAACATTAAAAACAATGATATCAGGAAATTTTTAGATGGCATCTATGTCTCTGAAAAAGGAACCATTCAGGAGGTTGATTAATAAGACCTAAGAGTTGTCCAGCTACAGAAACAAGATGTCAGATGCTTCCTAAGACCTATATGTGATATTTAAATAATGCAATAAAAGACCTATTGATTTGAAAAAAAAGAAAACAAACTACACAAAAATTAGCCAGGTGTGGTAGTGTGCACCTGCAGTCCTAGCTACCTGGGGGGCTGAGGTGGGAGGATCATTTGAGCCCAAGAGGTTGCAGTGAGCTGAGATCATGCCATGCACTCCAGCCTGGGTGACAAAGTGAGACCCTGTCTCAAAAAAAAGAGTGTGTGAAAAAAAGTGGGTGTACGTACACATATAAATCATAATAAATCATCCCATTACTGGGTATATACCCAAAGGATTATAAATCATTCTATTATAAAGACACATGCACACGTATGTTTATTGCAGCACTATTTACAATAGCAATGACTTGGAACCAGCCCAAATGCCCATCAATGATAGACTGGATAAAGAAAATGTGGCACGTATACACCATGGAATA
>NW_012102232.1:1251017-1252371 GCF_000951045.1 Mandrillus leucophaeus | reverse complement strand
ACAGTGGCTCACGCCTGTAATTCCAGCACTTTGGGAGGCCAACGTGGGTGGATCACGAGGTCAAGAGATCAAGACCATCCTGGTCAACATGGTGAAACCCCGTCTCTACTAAAAATGAAAGAATTAGCTGAGTGTGGCCTGCAGTCTCAGCTATTTGGGAGGCTGAGGCAGGAGAATCACTTGAACCCAGGAGGCAGAGGTTGCAGTGAGCTGAGATCACACCACTACACTCCAGCCTGGGTGATAGAGTGAGAGTCCGTCTCAAAAAAAAACAACATAATAACTCAAACCTCACAAATTGAAGAAAATTAATGATTAATAAATGGTATTTAGATAATTAGATAGTAATTTAGAAAAAAATTAGATTTATAATTTCCATCAAAATAAATGCCCATTAAATTAAAATTTAAATTTTAAAGATAAATTTAAAAATGTAATCACTAAAATTGGTAGAAGAGAGTTGTGGGTCTTTGGGAAAATGACATCATCCTAAGATCTGAAGAAGTGAAAAGATGATTATAAAAGAAAAAAATCAGACTTGCCTACAGAGATAGTTAAAACTTCCATATAGTAATAACAACATTTAAAAGATTAAGGAGAGTTTTAACTATATGGGGTAAAAAGATTAAGATCTATAATATCTAAATGCATATCCAGTGCTGCAGATGAGGGCCCCAAGAGATAATGGACAAAGGACATGAATAGATTGTTTAGATGACAAGTAAAATAAAATAGAAAAAAAAAATTAGGGCAAAATGGCCAAACTTCCTGATCAAGTAAGTGCAAATTAAAACTACAAAATGAGCCATATTTCAATTAAGAAAACATAAATTTAAATTATAATACCCAACCTGGAAATGCTTCTGGAACTCTGGCATTCATACATTATTGGTAGGGGTGTAATTTGGTAAAATTATTTGTATAAAACAATTTGGCAAAAATGTCCTTTGACGTAATACCTTCATTCCATGAAATTTGTCCTAAAAGGATGGTTCAAAAGGAAAAAAATAGTCGTGGTCACAAGCATTTTAAGCAGCACATATACTAAAATTGGAACGATACAGAGAAGATTAGCATGGCCCTTACCCAAGGATGAAAAAATAAAAATTAAAAAAAAAGTTGCCAGGCGCGGGGCTCACACCTATAATCCCAGCACTTTGGGAGGTCAAGGCGGGAGGATCACAAGGTCAGCAGATTGAGACCATCCTGGCTAACACGGTGAAACCCCATCTCTATTAAAAATACAAAAATAAATTAGCTGGGCATGGTGGCAGGTGCCTGTAGTCCCAGCTACTGGGAGGCTGGGCAGGAGAATGGCGTGAACCCAGAAGGCGGAGCTTGCAGTGAGCCGAGA
>NW_012102232.1:1225031-1250647 GCF_000951045.1 Mandrillus leucophaeus | reverse complement strand
AATGCCATGTTAAGTATAACACTGACAAACCGGCAAGGACAGAAAGAACATGCTTACCTAAGTTATCAGTGATGATTATACCTATTAAGACCACTTAATAAGGAGGAATGAGTTCGAGTTCAAATGTGTTAAGTGAAAAAGCGTAGCCACACCAGACCAATCTGGTTCCACTTTTATGTAAAAAGATCAAGAGCTGTTTTTCGTTTGCCATGGACTCTCAAGTCACATGAACTCAGCATGCCTAGATGAACCAAGCCTGCAACCACAGGAAGAACCTAAGTGCCTGGGCTGAGGAGTGGGTCAGAATTAAGAAGTGGACACTGTATGGCAGGATCCAGAATCCAATCAGATCGAGCTCCGGCATCACCCCATGGTCAGATCCAGTCATATCATGTATCCCAGCATCACCTCATTGCAAGATCCAATCAGGTTACACCTCATGACCGGACCCAGCCCCCAGCTTGGGGAGGCAGTGCTTTGGGAGCTATCCCTGGTATTCTCCTTACTTGACTTGTTGCAAGGAATAAAATCCCTTGCCAAATCCTCCTTCATTGTCATCATTGGGCTGTCACCTGTCAAGTGACTGAACCTACCCATTGTGTGGGTATGAAAAGGTTAACAGAGAATTCTGCATGTAGTATGATTCAAAGTAATTCTTATGGTGTTTGTGAAGCTGTGAGAAAAACAGCACTTTTGTATATTGTCAGTGGGGATACAAATTAGCATAATCTCTTAGGGAAAGCAATTTGCAACAGGAATAACAAATTTAAAATGTGATTTATTTGAGGATCCCACTTCTAGGAATTTATCCATTACATACACTCATACATATACACAAAGATATATGAACATAAAATTTATTGCAGTTTTTTGGTTTTTTTCGAGACGGAGTCTCACTCTTTTGCCCAGGCTGGAGTGCAGTGGCATGATCCTGGCTCACTGCAACCTCAGCCTCCCAGGTTCTAGCGATTCTCCTGTCTCAACCTCCTGAGTAGCTGGGATTACAGGTGCATGTCACCACTTGCAGCTAATTTTTGTATTTTTAGTAGAGACAGGGTTTTACCATATTGATCAGGCTGGTCTTGAATTCCTGACCTCAGGTGATCCACCCACCTCAGCCTCACAAAGTGCTGGGATTATAGGTGTGGGCCACCGCACCCAGCCCAGAATTCTGGACACAGCAAAAAAGACTATACAATAAAAACACCCACTAGCTAGCGACTGATCAAATAAATCACATGAGAAACCTCCAGTGGGATACTATACAGCTGTTAAAAAGAACGAGAGACAAAGTGACATGTTCTGATTTGAAACAAGTGCTAAGATGGGTTTTTAAGATTTAAAGAAAAAAGGTTAAGATTCAGAATAGTGTGGATCATGTGCCCCACTGTGTAAAAAAGACGTTAACACAAAATACTTGTAGATGCTTAGAGAATTCTTGGAAAGATACTGGTAATAGAGTGAGGCTTGGGGTATAGCTGGTGGTAGTGACAAGAGAATGGAGGTCTGAACTGAGGAAACTTCTCACTCACTGTCCTTCCGTTCTATTGCATGCACATGGTAAAACTTTCTTTTCCAAAGAAAAGGATCAACAAAGGTAGTCTGAAAATATATATATTGTAGATGAACATAGATTAGAAGGAAACAGAAAAATTGTATCTGTTGAGTTAGCATGATAGAGCTGTAGGCACATGGTCACAGATTAGATCTTAACATAGAAAAATTAAATTAATGGAGAATTAGTGTAGGCGAATCACAAGTTGTTCTTTTCTTTAAAGTGCTGTTTTAATGTTGCCATTGAAATAAATAAAAATTAGTGTGGGAGGAGAGACGGGGTACCTGAGGAATTAATAGAATTATAAACATGTTGTTCTAAAATGAATAAACAGGAGAAGAATGAGCACAGAGAGCTTGCAAATGGTCCAGGGAGCAAGCACTTAGCAAGAGGTGCCAGTGCATCTGTGCCTGGTAGGGTAGTTGGCCAGGACACACTGACTCCTCTCCTTGGGAGCTCAAGGGTCAGACCTAGAGAACAAGAGAGGAGAAACTGGGGTGGAGGAGTTAGAAGAAAGTCTGGTTTGCAGATCCCAAGGAAAATCAGTTCTCTGGAGAGGATGGGTGGCAGGCACAGGATAGATGAGAGACATCTAGATCCTGTAGATCTCAAAAGAGACACCTTCCTTAGGAGGGCAGGGCTAAACTCTCCACTTGTGAGATAGTCATCTTTTCAGATTTTGATTTTTCATGACTGTCAGTAAAAAACGAAAATTGAGAGGCTGGGTGTGGTGGCTCACGCCTATAATCCCAACACTTTGGGCCACTGAGGAAGGTGGATTGCTTGAGCCCAGGAGTTCAAGACCAACCTTGGCAACATAGCGAAACCCTGTCTCTAAAAAAAATACAAAAAATTAGCCAGGCCTGGTGACATGCACCTGTAGACCCAGCTACTCGTGAGGCTGAGGTGGGAGGATCACCTGAGTCCGGGAAGTTGAGGCTGCAGTGAGTCATGATCGTGCCATTGCACTCCAGCTTAGGTGACAGACAGAGACCTTGTCTCAAAAAAAGGCCAGGTGCAGTGGCTCACACTTATAATCGCAGTACTTTGGGAGGCCAAGGCAGACGGATCACCTGAGATCATGAATTCAAGACCAGCCTTACGAACATGGTAAAATCCTGTCTCTACTAAAAATACAAAAATTAGCCAAACGTGGTGGCATGCGCCTGTAGTCCCAGCTACCTGGGAGGCTGAGGCAGGAGAACTGCTTGAACCCGGGAGGCCGAGGATGCAGTGAGTTGAGATCATGCCACTGCACTCCAGCCCTAGCAACAGAGCTAGACTCCATCTCAAAAAAAAAAAAAAAAAGGAAGAAAAGAAAATTGAACATGCATCCCCAATATATGTGTATTTATTTAATGCATACATATATTATTGTGTGAATATATTATATGCATTATAAAACATGAAAAAGTTATTTTAAAAAGATAGTTTGGCTGAGTGCAGTGGCTCACGCTTATAATCCCAGCGCTTTGGAAGGCAGAGGTGAGTGGATCACTTGAGGTCAGGAGTTCAAGATCAGCCTGGCCAACATGGTGAAGCCTCGTCTCTACTAAAAATACAAAAATTAGCCGGGCATGAAGGTACATACTTGTAATCCCAGCTACTTGAGAGGCTGAGGTGGGAGGATCACTCGAACCTGAAGGCAGAGGCTGCAGTGAGCCGAGATTGCACCACTGCATTCCAGCCTGGGTGACACAGTGAGACTCTGTCTCAAAAAAAAAAAAAAGGCCGGGCGCGGTGGCTCAAGCCTGTAATCCCAGCACTTTGGGAGGCCGAGACGGGCGGATCACGAGGTCAGGAGATCAAGACCATCCTGGCTAACCCGGTGAAACCCCGTCTCTACTAAAAAATACAAAAAAATAGCCGGGCGAGGTGGCAGGCGTCTGTAGTCCCAGCTACTCGGGCGGCTGAGGCAGGAGAATGGCGTAAACCCGGGAGGCGGAGCTTGCAGTGAGCCAAGATCCGGCCACTGCACTCCAGCCTGGGAGACAGAGCAAGACTCTAAAAAAAAAAAAAAAAAAAAATATATATATATATATATATACACACACACACACACCTAAAGTGCTTAATATTTTAAAAGCTATGTAGTTAAGTATACTTCAAGATTTTCAAAAACTTGGTTTAACATTTTGGGATGTGATAATCCAGAAGTATAGCTTCAAGTAATTTCATAACAAACAGTTGCTACTTTTTCTTTTTTTTTTGAGACAGAGTCTCCCTCTGTTCCCCAGGCTGGAATGCAGTGGTGCAGTCGCAGCTCACTGCAGCCTCTGCCTCTGGGTTCAAGGGATCCTCCCACCTCAGTCTCCCAAGTAGCTGAGATTACAGGGATCCACCACCACCGCCGGCTAATTTTTGTATTTTTAGTAGAGATGGGGTTTCACCATGTTGGCCAGGCTGCTCTTCAACTCCTGACCTCAAGTAATCTGCCCACCTCAGCCTCCCAAAGTGCTGGGATTACAGGTGTGAGCCACCACACCAGGCTGGATGCGGCTGTTTTTTTGTTTTTTGTTTTTTTTTTTTTGAGATGGAGTCTGGTTCTGTCGCCCAGACTGGAGTGCAGTGGCGCGATCTTGGCTCACGGCAAGCTCCGCCTCCCGGGTCACGCCATTCTCCTGCCTCAGCCTCCCGAGTGACTGGGACTACAGGTGTCTGCCAGCATGCCCGGCTGATTCTTTTTTTTTTTTGTATTTTTGGTAGAGACGGAGTTTCACCGTCCTTGCCAGGATGGTCTCGATTTCCTAACCTCATGATCCGCCTGCCTCCGCCTCCCAAAGTGCTGGAATTACAGGCATGAGCCACCGCTCCTGGCCTGGATGCTGCTTTTAACAGCTGCCATAGCTGAAGATACCTCACAAGGATACACAGATTCAAATGGAAGAAATATGTTAGTGGCATTGATTATGATTTAATCAATCATAATATCATTTTCCAACCCTATCCACCACCTGTGCTTTGGTTTTGGTTGAAATTGTGCATTGACTTTGTCAAGTTTTTCTTGCAAACTCTGAAGTTACTGTACTTTTAATAGTTTTTAACATATAGCTCCTCTAAAATTCTTTGGAAGGTTTAAAAATATAAAATTTTGCTCTCAAGATTTTAAAGATGCATCTGAAACTTTTTGTTGGCAAATGTTAACATTTTTGTAAAAAAAAAAAGTCTTATCACTATGGAAACATTTCCTAATATCCATATTGAAATTGCCCTTTGCATAGCATGGCTTTCTTTCAAAAAGTAGTTATTTTCTTATTTATTGTTACAACGTCATCTTTACCTTGGAGAGACGTGTGTTTGTCCTTGCAAAAATAGCCTCCAGGAAGGAGGCCACTGGGAACTACTGTACTTGGCTTCAGAAATAAGGTCCTCAAATTTGAACCACTTGTCTTTTTCGTAGAAGAAAAATCCCAGTCATTTTTTTTTTTTTTTTTTTTTTTTTTTGAGGCGGAGTCTCCCTCTATCGCCCAGGCTGGAGTGCAGTGGTGCCATGTCGGCTCACTGCATGCTCTGCCTCCCGGGTTCACACCATTCTCCTACCTCAGCCTCCCGAGTAGCTGGGACTACAGGTGCCCGCCACCATGGTCGGCTAATTTTTTGTATTTTTTGTAGAGACGGGGTTTCACCGTGTTAGCCAGGATGGTCCTGATATCCTGACCTTGTGATCTGCCCGCCTCAGCCTCCCAAAGTGCTGGGATTACAGGCGTAAGCCACTGTGCCCAGCCCAATCCCAGTCATCTTTAAGTTCTATTACTCTAATAAATGCTTTGTTTAGAAATAAACATCAAACCTCTATGTAGTAAGATATTTTCATCATCATTCCCTGAAATAGGCCAATAGGATGAAATGGCTGAATCAATTTCATGCTGTTGGCCTATTTTTATAACCTTGCCTAAATTAGAAAAAAATTTATTTACACATTTAAGGTTTTAAAAAATTTTCAGGGTTCATGTGATTATTTAATACATTTGTATGTAAACAAAAAATAAAATTCTAAGCCCTTCAACTGGCTAAGTGGACCCTGCTTCTTGGCCAAGGAGATCCAAAGTAAACCTGAGAAACTGGTTCAGGCCATGATTGGCAAAAAGGCGTAGGACATGCCTCATTATATTTTCTTCCCTTTGGAATTCAGGCACAACAGACCAGCATTAACATTAAGATAAAGAGACTTCAAGACAGACAAAACAGACTCTTTGTAGCAGTAAGACACCAGATGCTGACCTGACTCTAGTATAGCATCACATGACAGACAGCAGGCGCTGAAAGAAATTGAAGCATTTTATTCCAAAATATATCTCTCTGACATATTTTGAAACAGACCCACAAAGCTGTCTCTTGTGGGGAAAATCTACATTCTATAAAGGATCCCCTTCCTTTCCTAGGTCTTTTGCTGATCCAGGAGAGATTTAACTAAGAGTCTAGCACCTTTTACAATCTGATAAGAGACATTTGCCATCTTTTTTTGTTGTCGTTGTTGAGACGGAGTTTTGCTCTTGTTGCGTAGGCTGGAGTGCAGTGGCACGATCTTAGCTCACTGAAACCTCTGCCTCCTGGGTTCAAGTGATTCTCTTGCCTCAGCCTCCTGAGTAGCTGGGATTACAGGTGCCTGCCACCACGTCCAATTAATTTTTTTTGTATTTTTAGTAGAGACAGGGTTTCATCATGTTGGCCAGGCCTGTCTCAAACTCCTGATCTTGGGTGATCCACCCACTTTAGCCTCCCAAAGTGTAGGGATTACAGGCATGAGCCACTACCCCCGGCCTTGCTGTCTATTCTCTCCGAAGCCTGCTACCTGGAGGCTTCATCTACATAGGAAGAACTTTGGCCTCCACAACCCCCTATCTTAACCCATACACTCCTTTCTACTGATTCCAGGTCTTTTTTTGTTTCTTTCTTTTTCTTTTTTTTAGAAGGAGTCTTGCTTTGATACCCAGGCAGGAGTGCAGTAGCACAATCTTGGCTCACTGCAATCTCTGACTCCCAGGTTCAAGCGGTTCTTGTGCCTCAGCCTCCCAAATTGCTGGGATTACACGCACCCACCACCTTGCTTGGCTGATTTTTTTTAGTGGAAACGAGGTTTCACCATGTTGGCCTGGCTGGTCTCGAACTCCTGACCTCAGGTGATCCACCCGCCTTGGCCTCCCAAAGTGCTGGGATTACACGTAAGCCACCACATCAGGCCTAATTCCAGGTCTTTAGATAATAACTCTTTCAACCAATTGTCAATCAGAAAATCTTTGAATCCACCTTTGACCTGGAAGGCTGTCCCCATATTGATTGATGTCTGCCTGTAACTTCTATCCCCTTAAAAGGTGTAAAATCAGGCTGTAACCTACCCACTTTGGGCACATGTTTTCAGGACCTTTTGAGGTTATGTCCCAGGCCTTGGTCGCTCATATTTGGCTCAGAATAAAACTCTAAATATTTTACAAAGTTTGACTCTTTTATCAACATATAATTCGTAAAACTCAAATCAGTGTAATTGGAATATCCCGACTTCCTTTTTATTCTAGTTAAAGCTACTGTTACCTGATATAATTTTCCCATAAGGGTTGTTTTAACTAACAAAGTCATTGAATTTTATAAAATACATATTTTCTAGTGACCTCACAAATAAAGAGGTCTATTTTATTATTGAAACAGAAACAAGCAAATATTCTTTTTAAAAAATCTTTTTTATTTAAAAAGTTTCTACAAAAATAGGGATGAGGTTTCACCATGTTGCCTTGGCTGGTATCGAACTCTTGGACTCAAGTGATCCACCCACCTCGGCCTCCCAAAGTGCTTGGATTACAGGCGTGAGCCACCATGCCTGGCCAGAATCAAGCGAATATTCTTAATTGGAACATGTGCGAAACAGCAGTACTGAAGTCCAACTGCATAGCAGATCTCCTCCACTACACTCTTTCTTTGAAACTTCAGCAATATTTCTGTGCATCTTCCACATCTGTGGATCTGTGCATCAGAATTTGCTGACAAAACTGTGTGTTCTATTTTGTAGCTATATTGTTTTCCATGCATTATTTTAGCTATTTTTACCACATCAGGAAGACTGTTTTTCTACTGGTATGTAGTTTTTGCCTTAAGCAATTATATTTTTTAAAGCCCTCAAAACAGGCTCTTAAATATTCAGTTTACTAAAATCCTGGACTAGATTTAGTAATGCGTAATTTTAAACACCGCTAAAACATTTTAAACTATTTGTATTCATGTTGTGAATAGTTAGATTTTAAATATCTTGCTAATTATGATGGTCTCATATCATCAAGTATTACCATAAGGCACAATCTATGCTTAGGATCAGGTTTTTCTTTAATGCTAATGGTTGGAAGTTTGTATTTCACATAGTCTCCTGACGAATTTTATGTTTTTGTCTGACTTCTCAGTCTACATAGATTGTCACTGTTTTACTTCATAATTAGCACATGGTAGCAGGAAAAGAAGTGTTAACCTTGTCATTTCTTATTGTCTGCTTACACCTGCATTAATTATTTTTAGGCTGGGAGCAGTGACTCACTCCAGTAACACCAGCACTTTGGGAGGCTGGGGTGGGAGGATCCCCTGAGGCCAAGAATTTGAGACCAGCCTGGACAACATAGTGGGACCCTCATCTCTGTATATTAAAAATAAGAAATTTCTTTAGTTTTTCTGCCCATTTGGTAAAGGTTAACTCAGTTAAAACAAAATAATTTAATCCGTAAACCCACTTCCTCAAGTGAGCGTATATAAACTCCAGTCCCCTGACATAAGCCTATAGTGGATTAAACGGGCCAAGCACTATGGTTCACACCTGTAGTCCCAGCTACTTGAGAGGCTGAGATAGGTGGATTGCTTGAGCACAGGAGTTCAAGGCTGCAGTGAGCTTTGATTTTTTCACTGCACTCCAGCCTGGGTGACAGAAAAAAAAAAGAGTGGTGAATTACCAGTGAGGGGGCCTTTGTGGACCTTCCCCCCTTCCCTCAGGATATGTCATAGATGACACAGAAAATGGGACTCTCTGACATTCAGATTGAACAAGGAAGCCAGTGTCAATCCATATCTAAATTATTGGTCAAACTCAATTTTTTTTAAAGATAAAAAATATCTTGGGATGCTGATAATTTTTCCTCTTACCCATGGATCTTCTCAGGCTTCTCACCTTAGCAGCCACCATTCTAGAGCATGAACTATTTTCTGGTGACTTCTATGTAAGTTCTTTCTGCCCATTCCACTGGTTCAGATGAGGACTTCACAGGAATAGATATCTGCACTAAATAAAATCCTTGAGTCAGGGAAAAACCCAGACTTGTCATGGCATTTAACAGAGACCGGTACTTAACAGAGCTTGAATATTTACTTATTTAATTTTATTTATTTTATTTTATTTTTTGAGACGGAGTCTCGCTCTCTGTCGCCCAGGCTGGAGTGCAGTGGCCGGATCTTGGCTCACTGCAAGCTCCGCCTCCCGGGTTTACGCCATTCTCCTGCCTCAGCCTCCCGAGTAGCTGGGACTACAGGTGCCCGCCACCACGCCCGGCTAATTTTTTGTATTTTTTTTTATCTTTTTAGTAGAGACGGGGTTTCACCATGTTCGCCAGGATAGTCTCGATCTCCTGACCTCGTGATCCGCCCGTCTCGGCCTCCCAAAGTGCTGGGATTACAGGCTTGAGGCACCGCGCCCGGCCTTAATTTTTTTTTTTTTTTTTTTTGAGACGGTCTCGCTCTCTGTCGCCCAGGCTGGAGTGCAGTGGCCAGATCTCAGCTCACTGCAAGCTCCGCCTCCCGGGTTTACGCCATTCTCCTGCCTCAGCCTCCCGAGTAGCTGGGACTACAGGCACGCACCACCATGCCCGGCTAAATTTTATATTTTTAGTAGAGACGGGGTTTCACTGTGTTGGCCAGGTTGGTCTCCAACTCCTGACCTCAAGTGATCCACCTGCCTTGGCCTCCAAAAGTGCTGAGATTACAGGCATGAGCCACCCTGCCTGGCTAGAGCTTGAATTTTTAAGGCTATCCACTCCCCTCGCCCCCACAATAGTTCAGGCCTCCTTTCAGGGATATTTGTGAAGATACATCTGTGATTCCCAAAGTCAAAAGTTTCTTAATAAATTCCAGCCCCATTTAAACTGACTAACCTTATAGTCCAGTCTAAGGGCTGAGGAGACACGCACTTCAGCTACGGAACTAGCCCAGCCTTCCTCCCAAAAAGGAAATGGCTAAATTTAAGTCAAAGAGACATCGCAAATCATAGAATCATCTTTTCTTTGGTGAACAAAGAGCCCTGAATTAGGGACCTGAAGGATGAGTCAGCTGTTATACCATCCCTGCAGCCCTGGCATCCAAGTTTCTGTGACTCAAAGATAAGAGATCCATACAATTCAACATTGTTGCTCCATACAATTCAACATTGTTATTCCAAGTTATAACACCAGCACTTCGGGAGGCTGAGGTGGGTGGATCACTTGAGGTCAGGGGCTCGAGACCAGCCTGGCCAACATGATGAAGCCGTGTCCCACTAAAAATACAAAAAAATTAGCCGGGCATGCTGTGCACCTGTAGTCCCAGCTACTTGGGAGTTGGAGGCAGAAGAATCGCTTGAACCCAGGAGGCAGAGGTTGCAGTGAGCCAACCTAGATTGTGCCATTGTGTTTTGTCCAGCCTAGGCGACAGAGCGAGACTTTGTCTCAAAATAAAAAATAAAAAGGCCACTAGTATCAGAGCTTCAGAACATTTTAAACACAGTATAACAAACTCTCCTCCTCAAAATTTTTGGAGAAAGATCACATCTCAAAGAATCCTATGAAGAAATCGATATAACTGTTTAAAAGCTTTGCTTCATTTTACATTGTACAAAAGAGTTATATATTTGGGTCCTTAAATAGCAGATACTGTTGTCCTCCAGCAAGAGGTCCCCTTTTGTTATTGGTGCCCTCCAACACCAAAAGATGCGAGCGCAAGTCTGTTCGTTTCTGTACTTTGCAAACCCAGGTGGAATGGGAGTGAAGTTCATTAGGAATGGCTCGCCTACGCATTGCAGTTGGTTACCTGCCTCTGCTTCCACAGTAACTAAGAGAGGGCCAAGGGCCAAACAGGTGCCAAAGCTTGAAGTTCAAAAACCTTTGGAGGCAGAAGACGACGAAAAAAAAAAAAAAAAACCCGAGAGTTATCTGAGGGCATTTGGTGCTCAAAATGAGAGAATAAAAATGTTCATAACTTACTTAGTACCTGGACACAAAAGATAAAGTAGAAGTCAGGATTGCTGAAAATGGCCCAGGGGATGCCCATAAATAGAAGGGTATGAAGTTAGACCAGTAACACTATAACGACACTAAAATGCTTTTATCTTTCTTCTCTGTATGGTGTACAACTACCATTACAATTTCCGAAAGTAGTGCTAAGAGTCTAAGAGCGAGTGTCTTACGTGGGTATTTGGGTTTTCCATCTTCCATGGCTGCAGTTAATCACCCAGGGGCTGCGCTGCTCCCAGTCAGAAAGGTTGTGACCAGGGTACCAGAGGAGGAGCAGGTCACTGGGATAAAATTAAAGAGCATCTCTGGATCTGGCTCTGAAACCTCAACCCCCTTTAAATGATGGCAAGTCGCTCCTTTTATGGAATCTCTTCCCTCATAAAAACAAGTGGACCCTGAAAAGCAGCTGTGCATGTGGCTTTCAACAATGAGCTGTGGGCTGAGACGGAGGGTGTGGCCAAGCTTGCCAGTTTTCTGAAAGAACTCACCCCACGGGCCATTGTAGTGTTGGAAATTGCCTTGCTGCTCACTCACTCTTTCCTTAAAAGGCTTCTGATTCCAGGCCAGAGTTAGAGAAACGGGACGAATAACTCCCCTGTCATCCATCATGAAGAGCTTAGCACAGGCGGATTTCTCAGATCAGCTCCTCATTCATTAACGCGGTGCCTGAGGGCTGAGGCTGTGTGTGTGAAGGGACCACAGGAAAAAACACCAGTCACAGAAAGGAGAGGAGAGCTCAGATGCTGCCATTCAAGACAGAGTTCTGAAGGCCGAAAACATCAGCAGAACAGCACAGCGGTGAAACACACACAGCCTGTAAATAATAAACTGGACTGGAGCTCCCAGCACTTTTCTCTCACTTTGCTCGATTTCAACCACAAGATGGCAGGCGATGGCCCTCAGATCCTCACAGCTTGTCAGATGTCACTCCCAAGAGGTGAGGAAAGCAAGCTCCCACCGTCCTCTCCAATGGCCATCACCACACTCTTAGGAGGCAGCTATAAGCTACACTCATGGATATTTTATGTTTTTATGTAAATAATAAACTGTTAAAAAACAATCCTAATTTCATTAGTTATTATTATTATTATTATTATTATTATTTTGAGATGGAGTCTTGCTCTGTTGCCCAGGCTGGAGTGCAGTGGTGCAATCTCGGCTCACTGCAACCTCCACCTCCCGGTTCAAATAATTATCTTGCCTCAGCCTCCTGAGTAGTAGGGACTACAGGTGCGTGTGCCACCACGCCCAGCTAATTTTTTGTATTTTTAGTAGAAATGGGGTTTCACTATGTTGGCCAGGCTGGTTTCGAACTCCTGACCTCAAGTGATCCACCCACCTCGACTTCCCAAACTGCTGGCATTACAGGCATTGAGCCACTGCGCCCGGCCTCATTAGTTGTTATTTATGATGTTAAAGAAAAAGTTCTAGAATTTGAGTCAGAGGGCATGAATTCCAGGCCTCGGACTTCTCTAAGATGATACTTGACCCCAGGAAACCACCTCCTGAAGCCTCAGTTTCCACTTGGGTACAATAAGAAAACAGGACTTGAATGAACCCTGGGAAACCTTCCAGAAACCAAGTCTTCGAGTGAAACAGCACGTGGAGCAGTGAAAGGAATGAAGCGGGTCAGGAATGAAGCGGGTCACGAACAAACCGTCCGTAATGCTTCATTGACACTTCATCCTTGGGGAATGGGCTGTTCCACATGGCAAGTTTTCCACATAATTGAATTTTAAATGCTGAAATTTGTTTTCCTTTTAACCTGTAAGGGAAATCTTTCTAAAGTGTATTACATGCTTCTCTGGCTTTTTAAACAGCAAGCTGAGTATAATTTCACCTTTCCTTAATGTCTCTAAGTCATTGTGAGGATGACCTCTTACTGTATATCCAGTCCTGCATAGAGCATCAGGCACCTCTGGGCATATTCAGGTAGGCAGGACCCTTATGCTACATGTCCCCAGAGACTACAGTATCAAGCTGTAATTGGAAATTCTTTCTCTCTACCATCTCCTACCTACATCACTACCTGCAGTCATTTCTCCAAGTAACATCTTCTAGCAGCCTCCTGACACTGTTTAAAATCTGCTAGAATCCAGACAGAACTCAAGGTTGCCACGGGTAACCAGAGTCTAAGCTTGCAACAACCCTAAATTTAATTTTACATACAAGTTCAAGGAAGCGGGTACTGTGCTGAAGGTGACTTCTGACTAGGGCTGACATTCCACTGTCCTCACAGCATGTCATACTTCTGTACCAATTGGTCTGTCGCCCTGAGCCCTCCAGCCCCCTCCTGCCAGCCCAGCATCCTGGCCCCTCTTCAGGGACCACACAGACTTCTCACACTCCAGGGACTCAAAGGTGCCGTCAGTCTCTGCAGCCTCCGGGACCCGGTTCTTGCATGTGCCAGCACCCCTTCCAAATGGTGGCTCCCCGTGCCACGCCACTCGCTCAGTATTGGAATGAACCCCAGTGTCTGGACCAAAAATTATTCTCTGTCTTCCCTGTGGAGTGAAAGGGCAGAGTTTGAGGCTCTTCTCTCTCCCTCAAACTCAAAGGGATTTTCTCAGGTGTACGCTGTGCTCTGGGTCCAGGTTGCCTGAGGCTGACGGGGTGGGTGTTAAAAGTTACCTCTGGCTGAACATCTACCATGTGCCAGATGCTGTATTCAGTACATTAGGTAAATCATCTGTCATCCACTCAACAATCCTTTTACAGAAATAGCAGCAACAGCCTGTGGCTGAGGTCAACTGCCCCCGTCACACAGTCAGTAAGTGGGTCCAGAAGCCAGACTCACCTCTCCGAGGCCCGCGTTCTTTGCACTGTGCTGTGCTCACATTTATTAATGTACAAAGATGGCCAGGTGCAGTGGCTCATGCCTGTAATCCTAGCACTTTGGGAGGCTGAGGCGGGTGGATCACCTGAGGTCAGAGGTTCAAGACCAGCCTGGCCAACATGGTGAAACTCCGTCTCTACTAAAACTACAAAAAATTAGCCGGGCGTGGTGGCAGATGCTTGTAATTCCAGCTACTCGGGAGGCTAAGGCAGCAGAATCACTTAAACTCGGGAGGCAGAGGTTGCAGTGAGTCGAGATCGCGCCATTGCACTCCAGCCTGGGCAACAAGAGTGAAACTCTGCCTTAAAAAAAAAAATACAAAGACGCCCAAAGTTTACATTCTGCAGAAATGCATTTTAAGTGAAAAGACTTACTTTTCAGAAAAGACATTTGTTTCTGTTTTGGTGTGTGGGTTTTGTTTTAATTAATTCCATATTTTGTGACCAATTTGGAACAATCTGTCCTTAGGGAACAGATCTGGCTTACTTATAGAAAGCTAGGGAGTGACTGGAGTTACAAAGTATTCCTTTGTAGGAATGAATCTAGAAAACCTTCCCAGTTCTCCCTGCACCAAACAAGTAAGTAGAACATTCCAGAAAGTCCCCAGAGTAGATGTGATGGAGCTCATAAACAAAAACTTTCCTCTATGAGTTATCAGCTATGCCTTCAAGATGGGGCACATGACATCAAACACCACGAATACCTCCCCTTCCCAGAAAGTTCTCTAGAAGTTCCCACCAGGAGGAAGCTGCTACCACTCAAAAGAATGAAGGCTTCCCAGGGTTACTAGGGATCAGGAGTGTCAGCCAGTGAGAAGGTAGGAATCAGGAATGGGGTCTGTAATTGGGAGACAGTCACAGGTTTAGGCTCTAAACCGGGTCTGGGGTACAGAAGGTCTGTCAACCCATGGCCTTGAATTTTTTGTTCTTTCTCCAAGGATGGACATTCCAAATCGACCCTAAACTAACTTTTGAAATAAGCAAATCATGACCTTATCTTCCACATATTGTAACTGCTCCTTTCACACTTAACACACACATGGTTCTCAGAGTGTCCTCATCAAAAAAACATCCACAGTGCTCTAAAGTGTTCAGTGTCAGGGAGGAAATCATCCGAAAAATGGACTCCTATAAGATGACAGGGACAAAATGTCACCTCTACTAGTAGTTTTCTAGGGTGACCACAGGAGGCTTAAGCAATAGGGATTTACTGTGTCACAGTTCTAAAGGTGAGATGCTGGAGCTCAAGGTGTCAGCAGGGCCAAGCACCGCTAGTTTGGAGAGGTTAGGAAAGGGTCTGTACCAAGCCTCTCTCCTAGCTTCTGGTCGTTCCTTCGCTTTCAGCAGCATAACTCCAATCACACATGGTGTTACTCCTGTGCGAGTCTGTGTCCGAATTTGCCCTTTTTATAAAGACAACAGTTATCCTGGAATAGGAGCCAACCTACTCCGGTAGGCCCTCATCTTAACTAATTATTCCTGCAATGACCCTATTTCTAAATAAGGTCATATTCTGGGGGCTAGGACTTCAACATATGAATTTTGAGGGGACATAATTCAACCCGTAACACCATCTAAGCTCGTTTTGAATCCAAAATCAAACTCCAGACAGGGAGCAGAACAGACTGCAAGAGAGTGCCTCATATGACAGGCCGTACATGCTAGTATGGACCATTTATCATGCTGGCAGGTAAGTTGGTGTGTTGACCCCTGAAACCCACTGCTTACAAGTAAGAGTGAACAGGCAACCATCAACCGAGGAACCATTTGCTTGGGGGCAGAGAGGTACACTGGGGTCTCTACAGAACTCTTAATTTCTACTTATCACTTTTTAAGACAAAATTCACATAGGTAGGTGGGAAAATTTAGCATTGAAGGAAACAGTCAAAGAGTGACAAGGAACATTTTGAGAACATTCAAAATACTTTCAACTCCCTACTACCTAAATTGCAAAGTGCTTCTAGTCCTGAAGCTCTGCCTAGAGCTAAGTTTGCCAAAAGGAGCCTATATTACAATTGGGCTTCCTTTTGTTTTATTTTATTTATTTTGAGATAGAGTCTTGCTCTGTTGCCCAGGCTGGAGTGCAATGGCGGTGCAATCTCGGCTCACTGCAACATCCACCTCCTGGGTTCAAGTGA
This sequence comes from Mandrillus leucophaeus, assembly GCF_000951045.1. Taxonomy (NCBI): domain Eukaryota; kingdom Metazoa; phylum Chordata; class Mammalia; order Primates; family Cercopithecidae; genus Mandrillus; species Mandrillus leucophaeus. The sequence goes on along the minus strand of NW_012102232.1, from coordinate 1,234,892 downwards.
TTCTCCTGCCTGAGCCTCCCGAGTAGCTGGGATTACAGATATGTGCCACCTGGCTAATTTTTTGTATTTTTAGTAGAGGCAGGGTTTTGCCATGTTGGCCAGGCTGGTCTCAAACTCCTGACTTCAGGTGACCAACCCGCCTCAGCCTCCCAAAGTGCTGGGATTTTAGGCATGAGCCACCACGCCTGGCCGGACTTGCTTGCATAAGATGAGGCAGGGGGCTTGTTTTCCTTGTCAGTTTGGGTAGGTAGAAAATAAGCTTTATAGTTTGTTCTTCTTCATAAGTCATTTTCTTCCCTGGTGTCTGCGATTATACTGAGGAGGTATTTTATGAAGATCTAAACCATCCATGAAATGATGCACCAGATCGCACAAGGATCAAAGTACAGATCTGGTGCAGAAGTTGAGGTAGTACAACGCAGTGGTTAGGAATACAGACAATGGAGCCAGAAGGACTTGGGTTGAAATCTGCTTTTGCCTCTTACTTAGGTGACCGTGGGCAAGTCATATACAGCCAAGGTTTCTCATCAAAGGCTATCCTTTATGGAATTGTGGTCGCTATTAAATGAGACAGTGCCTGGCAGACATCCTCTACCGTAGAAACTGCTCAATAAATGGTAATTCTTGCAATTATTCAAGAGAACTAGGGAGTGAAAAATCAAGCTAGTCTGTCTTGTTAACTCCTTGATTGTTATGAGGCAAACGGAGCCCAGGACTTGAGGATTCCGTGCCTCATTACTCGATTCAATTTCAAGCTCTCTTTCATGAAGACCAAGCAATAGGTCTTGGCCTTCCCCCTTCTCCTACCACTACATCTCAGTGGCTTCAGGATATACCCTCTTTCACCTGGCTTTTCATCGTCTAGCACACACACGGCTGCATCAACACAGAAAGGAACTTCAAAGTCATGACTGTTGACCACTAAACGAGATTTTACTTCCTCAGCTGTGGAAGGTTTCCAGAAGCCCAGTGTTTTCATTACATGTTCTTATTTTCTGTATCTCTTTTTTTGGAGGCAGGGTCTTGCCGTGTTACCCAGGCTGGAGTACAGTGGTGCAAACATGGCTCACTGCAGCCTCGACCTCCTGGGCTTAAGCAATCCTCCCACCTCAGCCTCTCGAGTAGCTGGGACTACAGGTGTGCACTACCATGCCCAGCTAATTATATATATATATATTTTTTTAGAGATGGGGCCTTGCCATGTTGCCCAGGCTGGTCTTGAACCCCTGGGCACAAGCAATCTTCCCGTCTCGGGCTCCCGAAGTGCTGAGATTACAGGCGTGAGCTACCTTGCCCCTATTTTCTGTATTCTTGATGCTCTGACATTTGGAGTCTTGATCGTGGACAGGCTGCCCCTCCCAAGAGTAGCTGATTCCTAGAGATAGCAAAGGACTCCCTTGTGAATAGAGCTTTAACATACAAACCAACCAACCCAGAGCCACACACAATTATCTCCTTTATCAAACTCACACACCAAGCCAATATTCTCCCTGCCTCAGATCACTCCAGGGCCAGACATCTGGACAACTAAGGACCACCCATATAGTCGGGAGCCTACTGAAATTATTCAAACTATCCAATCCTAAGCACACTCAGCCACCTACCCTGCCTCCTCTGTTCCTTCCCATGAAAACCTCCATAAAGCCTATGGAGCTGGGTGCAGTGGTTCACAACTGTAATCCTGACACTTTTGGAGGATGACGTGGGGGGATCACTTGAGGTCAGGAGTTTGAGACCAGCCTGGGCAACATAGTAAGGTACCATCTCTACAAAAAAAGAAAAAAAAGAAAAGCCAGATGCAGTGGTGCACACCTGTAGACATAGTTACTAGAGAGGCTAAGGTGGGAGGATCCTCTGAGCCCAGGAGTTCAAGGCTGCAGTGAGCTATGATTGTGGCTCTGCACTCCAGCCTGGGTGATAAGAGTAAGATGCTGTCTGTAACAAAAAAATAAAAAGTGAAATAAAGGCTCTGGGCCATGCTGTCCTCTCTCTTCTCTGCCTCCTCACTGACCCCTGCACTGCCCTGTGTAGCCCTGTGTGGTGTGGTATGCCTCCTGTTTCTACAGATCTCAGACTTCGTGACGGCCATTTCCATGTCTGTCTCTTACCATACGTGATTAAAACAAATCTCAAGTATGTTATGGAACAGCCAGTTGCAACAACTATGAATCCCACTGGTCTATTCCCTGACATTTTCTCCTATTCCTATTTCCTAAGCTCCTCAACTTCAGCCATTTGAGTCCAGATACCAACAGGCCACATCCATCCAAACATCTCTTTCAGAGTGCCCAGAAGTGGAGTGGTGCACCAAATCGGACATTCGGCTGGGAGTCAGAGACAGAGCCTGAGCCTCGGCTCTGTCAGTTATCACTGTGGCATCACAGGAACACCGCTAAACCTGTGTGGGCTTCTGGAACAACAATACTAGCCCAGATAGGTAAAAAAGTGTTTCACAGATTCACCCCTAGTATTTCAGCATAGGCAGCTACAGCGAACCTCCCTCCCACCCCAATACCACCATCCCAACAAACTTACCCAGGGTCTCAAAGCTAGTTGCTAGAAGACCTTGGAGAGAACCTGGAATCCCAAAGCTAGTCCACTGCTCCCTCCGTCACAACACATGTGATCCTTCTTCAGAGCTTCAATAAAGATTTTAGTTCTACGTTCCACCTTCTGTCATGACCCTGGCCTGTCACCCTTCTATTCTTCTTAATCTTCTTTCTTTGCAAAACTGGGCATCATCCTATCACTCCCCTAACAAGTGAATGAAAACATCAAGGAATCCTCCACTGGTAGCTGGAAAGTCATCTCATCCCAGGGGTAGATAGGTTTTCAGAGGCTGGGAAAGAAAACTTTGCCTCCCAAAGGTTCCAGCAACTCCCAAACACTCTCCATTATGGTAGTAATGATGATATTAATACATATAGAGTACTACTTACTAGACAGTGCTAACCCCTTTATATGTTCTATTTCATCATTTAGTCATTGGCATCAATAGTCTTAAGATTCCCACTTCACAGATGGGGAATCTGAGGCTAAGAGGTATAATTTTCCCAAGATCAACCAGCTAGTAAAGGGAACCCAAGGAGGCAGCCCCAGTTATCTCTTCTGGAGCTGGAGCTCCTGACTACTTCGTCTTCCTGCTGGAGGGCCCCTCCCTGATCTTCCTTCTACCTCTCTATCCAAATCAGCTTCTTTCCAACCAGATAGCTGCAGATGGTAGGGACTCTTAGGGACCACTTTCAAAGGACTATCTCCAGCTCCATGGCAATCCCCACTTCTAAGCCTGGACCCAGCCTCCAGGAACCTGAGTCACTCTGTCAACTCCTTGTAGCATCTTGAGCCTGGTGGTAGTCAGCCTTGCTCCTTTTCTGAGAACAATCTCTAATCCCAAATAAAATCATTTCATCCCTCCTTGAAAATGAGTGGCTTTTCCCAGTAACGGCCAGTCAGGCACCTAGCCATTGGCTAAAAGCATCTCTGCAGTTGAAGGGGCAAACCAAAGGAAATACTGGTGAGAGTGTCCACTGCAAAAGTCCTCACACCTGCCAGCCAGCTCTGTGCTATGTCCTTTCCATGTACTGGATCATTTGAATTTGGACCATGTTGTATGTGCCCGATGACTTCTTGTTGACCCTCCACATCCAATCTCCATTCTTCTCCACCCTGCACTTTGCACCAGGGCACTGACACATATAGACAAATCAATGGACTCCCCTGTCCCTGGCTTCTGGCTGGTTTCCACTGATGGGAGGCTCTGACACTGGAGGGAGGGTGAAGATTAAGATCAAGGTATTTCTGCTCTGGTTCTCTCCTTGCAGAGTCGCCTTGGATGACATGTCTCCATCATCCAAAGGTCACTACGTTTCTCAAGGTGGCCACTCTCTCCTTCTAGGACATAGGAGCCTTACTCCCAGGAGCCCCTGAAAGCTTGACATGGATCTCACTCAGAATATCCTCAGATTCTCTTTCCCATCTCTTTCCTATATACCTATCATGAAAACCCTGATGTGTAGTGAAGGGTTAACTCACCAGGGGTTGGTTATTGAGACTATGTGCATTCCAAAGAAAGGACTGGCTCCTGGGAGATAAGATCTAACCCCTTAGAATATCCTGCTTGACAAGAGCGTCTTTGTATACCTGGGGGTATTTGGCCTTGCCAGAGAGTTTATGCTAAGAAAGCGACTTACGGCGGAAGACTTGGGTCATGTGGCATTAGTTTGACCTCTGGAGAGACTGGAGAGGAGTAGCTAAGGTCAACCACACAGGTACTCCATGCTTATATGACCCACTCCCAAGAAAAAACCTTGGACACCAAGATTCGAGTGAGCATCCCTGGTTGGCATCAAACATCATTGCTGGGAGAACCGAGCACTGTCTGCGCAACTCCACCGGGAGAGACAACTGGAAGCTTCTGCCTGGGCTCTTGGACTCTACTCTCTGTGTCTTTTTACATTTGCTGATGTTTATCTGTGTTCTTTCAGTGTCATGAATTGGAACTAGAAATATGACTGCTTTTCTGAGTATGTGAGTCCTAGTTAATCACTGAACCTGAGAATGGTCTTGGGGCCCTTGAGGTCTTGTTCCCCAATTCACCTGGGAAACACCAAGACAGTCCAATAACTTAATATGGTGATGGGTGGCCAGAAATACGAAATAGAAAACAGAAATATGCTCAAGAGTATTCAACAAACATTCAGATAAGATCCAAGTGGATCTTCCAGGGTGGGGCTTCAGGATCGTGAGTCTGGGAGCCTCATGGTTGTTGGGACTAAGGTGACATGGGACAGGCAGATGAAAACACATCCAAGACCCAGCCTTTGGTGCTCCAATGGAAGATGTGATGCTCTGTTGAATGGATGAGGAGGTTTAAATGAGACATTTCTTATGACATCAGCTTCTTACTGGCAGGACTCATAAACCTCTGTAGCTGCAGATCTGCACATCAGGCATCCGGGAACCACCGGGTTCCTGTGTCCAGCCCCCGTGCCAGCAGGCATTCCCCCTACTTACCTGGCCCCACTGACATCAACTCCAACCATCAGCTGCCCATTCAGCGAGAGGATCTCATCCCGCAGTCGGACCTTCCCACTCTTCCCTGCTGGGCTGTTCTTCCTCAGCTCTGTCACCCAGATGCAGCCCACATCCAGCACAGGACCCTGGTGGGTTTTCCTCTTCTTGCCCCCTCTGCGCTTGTCGCCATAGTCCCCGAAAACAGGGATGTTCCCAAAACTGAGGCCCACAGTCTCTGTGTCCCCCAGCTCCTTGGTGAGGTACACAGTACAGATCTCCATTTCGGGGGGGCTGTGATCAGGTGGGACCGTACTCTCATCTACAGCAAAGTTCAGTTGGATGTACTCCTGCAGCTTCTGGATGGCCGCCTGGCAGAGCCGCTGCTCCGGCCCGTCCCCACCCTCCTGCAGGCTGTTCTGCAGCCACTGGTAGAGGAGGGGCAGGTGCAGCACGGCATTGTCCTGGGTGATGGGCATGGTGCTCACTCCCAGACACCAGCATCATGAGAGGTCCTGCTCCTGGGGGCCGGACCCCACAGGGCCCCACGTCCCCTGGGATCCCTGGCCATCATCAGCTTTGCCTGTGTTCATGTTCAGGCTGGCAGATGAGCCTAGGGACACCTACTCGAGACTATGCTGTTTGCCTTGGCAGGAGGAAGACAGGACCCAGTTAGAACAACTGTGGAACAATGGCGCTGGAGTGCTCAACGAGGGAAGGAAGGAAGTGTCTAGCAAGTCCCTGCTGGGTTCATTTCACAGCAGGACCCATGCAAGTGACACAGGAATGGAGGATCCCTCCAGCAGTGGCCGTGTGTCCTTCCCTCGGCTCATTCACACCTGGGATAGGAAGAGGAAAAAACAAAAAGCTCCAGTTACAACAGTGAGCCTTCTCACCTAGAAAACATAGCCTCCTGTGTTACAGAAGGACCATGTGTACTTTTCAGGCACCAAGCACAAACCCTAACACCTAACGTAGAACCTAACGCCTACGCATTCCCCCATGTGGCTCTCTCCCAGACAGACGTCTCTGGAACACTGGCCTTCTCCAGGAAGTTTCCCGGATCAGCAGAGAAACCAGGTGACTTGTGTCAAGACAACCCCCACCAGTATACCATCAAACTCACATCCAACCAGGAGGCTGTGTGACAAGACCCCATGGAAGGCTGTGGAAGGATCTGCATACATTTAAAATCTTACACTCCTAGAAAATGAAAATCTATGTTGATTTGCCTTGGTCAGCCCAGCAGCATACACAGGAGGGCTCTCCATTCCAAAAATATGTTCTGACAACACTACCCAGAGAAGAAAGATCCGATCAACACCAGGGAGAGATCCCGCCTCCGTCCCAGGGCAACACCATTCCTAAACTTCACAATCACGTAGATTCAGAGGGAAGTTCGGCTCTTTGCAGCCCAGATTTTAGTCTCCTTTCTCCATTTCCTTTGGTAAATGGTTAAAACTGACTTATTTTCAGGCCAACCTAAAAGCCATCCCCTCCAAAGAAATGTTTCTCCAAACGCCTGGATGGGAAGACAGGTGCCTTCTTTGCCTTGCTTTTAAACACATTGAATACAGTGGTGACACCAGTCAGCAGATAGCAGGGCCAGTGGCTCCCACCAGAGCTAGAGCCTCACACTCCCTCTGAATTCTGCACGGTGCCTGGCACACATTAGGTCCCCAGTGAAAGGTTCATTGAATTCTACTGCCAACTCGCCTTCTCCACCAAAGAAAAATTTCACCTCCATTCTCCATAAACATAGAAAAATGATCCCTTTCACGCTCTTCTCTGAACTTCACTTTCTCCCAGAGAAAGTCAATATAAACTGTGCCATCTAAGGTGGAAAACATTCTCCAGCCTTCTCAGGAAGTGATTTAACAAGGAATAATAATGCATGGGAGAGGTGTCAGAAGCCATGTCAATAATAAATGACCTTATTACTCAGTAACCAAAAAGAAATTTCCAATATAGCGTGCTTTCAGTTTCCAAAGAACTTGAGTGCCAGCTATTAATTAGTTCCAAATAAATCAAAAGCTTAGCAAATATCACCTATATAATCACATAGTTGTTAAAAAGAAATGCAAGGCTGGGTGCGGTGGCTCACTTCTGTAATCCTAGCACTTTGGGAGGGTGAGGCGGGAGGATCACAACGTCAGGAGTTGGAGACCAGTCTGGCCAACATGGTGAAACCCCGTCTCTACTAAAAATACAAAAACTAGCTGGGTGTGGTGGCAGGCGCCTGTAATCCCAGGCACCTGTAATCCCAGATAGGGTTTCACCATGTTGACCAGGGTGGTCACCGTCTTATCCATCAATATATTCACTATGCCAACACAGCACCTACCACATCATAGATTCCCAATAATTTATAAGACATTTTAAAAGATCCTTTACATTAAAATCTTAACAGCCTGTGATTCAAGATGTTAGTCACAGTTTAGATGGCTCCCTACATATAAAAACAGTAAATACCAGGCCAGGCGCAGTGGCTCACGCCTGTAATCCCAGCACTTTGGGAGGCTGAGGCGGGAGGATCACGAGGTCAGGGGATCGAGACCATCCTGGCTAACACGGTGAAACCCCGTCTCTACTAAAAATACAAAAAAAAAAAAAAAAAAAAATGAGCTGGGCATGGTGGCGGGCGCCTGTAGTCCCAGCTACTCGGGAGGCTGAGGCAGGAGAATGGTGTGAACCCCGGAGGCGGAGCTTGCAGTGAGCCGAGATTGCGCCACTGCACTCCAGCCTGGGCGACAGAGCCAGACTCTGTCTCAAAACAAACAAACAAACAAACAAACAAAAACCCAGTAAATATCTTGGGCAAGATGCTATTTAAATAAGTCTGATTAAGGAAAACCAAACTGAAGAGTAGTAGGAAATGTTTTCCTGGTGTCAATTTGTATTCATTTGATTTATTCAGCAAGTATTTATCGAACATTTATCAAGTCGTTGAACTTGGCACTGGTTATATACCAGCGATAAGGCAAATTCCTTACCCTGAAGGAATTCATAGTCTAGTGGGGAGATACATAAATGGAAATTAGTGTGTAATAGGTCTACGATACCACCACCCCCGCCTCCCCCCGCCTCCGGTTTCGTGGGGGTGGTGCAGAGCCTGACATCTCACCCAAGCTGGAACAATGAGGGTTCTTCCCTGAGACCTCAGTACTGCGACTCTGAAAGAGTCCTAGTTTCTACCGTGTGGCCGGAGTCATAGTTTTTGAACTAACGAACTTTTGAATGATTCTATCTCCTGTGTGGATTGAGTAGCAAAGAAAGTCATCCTGCTAAGAAATAAAAGTTGACCGGTGGCGGGCAGAGGCGCAGGACCGGGAGAGAACGCCCCCTGGGTTCCCCACAGCTTTCTCGTCCTCACTTTCCGCCGTCCTGGACGGGGCCGCATTGCTGCCCTCGCCCTAACCTGAAAGACAGCATCGATCCTTACAATAAATTACATTGTAAAATTTTGACGACTTTAAAATGAAAGAAAAAAGGTAAAGCGAAATGAAACTAAACAAAACTTTAAACGAAAATAAACTTTACCTTGAGTTGTTTTCCACTCTGCAACTCCAGTAGTTAATTACTACATTGGAAGTGAGTGAAGCTGATTGGCTCAGCTCGAATCTGATGTCCAATCACTGTTGGCCAAGGGCATGGGGCCGCAGGATAGCAACAGGGCCACTGAAACCCACCCTCAGGCCCTAGAAGGTGGTAGGCGCAGGGGGACAGTTTTCAGAAGAGGAAAAGTTGTTGGAAATACACAGACACCCTTAAAGACACTTAGTCTTATTCTTAGGTGTCCATGGGCTACACAGCCTTTCAATCCCATACCTATACTTGAGGGCTTTCCAGTAATCCTTCTAGTCCTTTATTCTATCAACCCATTCTCCTGGGATTTTTCTATAAACAAGGGAACTAGAAGCATCAATATCCACTTGCAATGATTTGAGATGATTCAGGGCATAAGAAAAGGCAGACGATGTTGCAATACTATGAAAAGTGTGGTTCTTCCACGATATCCAATAAAATACTTCAGTGAGCAAAACATTGGCTCAGAGAAGATACAGAACAGCAATCTGCAGTCACAAATACTGACCTCCCTGGATGGCTGGTCTGTGCAAAGGGCTACAAACTTTCCATCTTGAAGATCAATCTATCTCAACAGTGAGCACAATTTTTGGACATGGTGGTGCACTGCAGCAGCCCCGTCCACTTTTGTGTATCATAAATAATTCTCCAATTAGACTCCCATCTCAAGCAAATAGCTATGATAATTTAAATTAATTTTGAGTCACTTGAAGCTGACAGCCTTAGCATTCAAAATAAATGCTTCTGTTACTGAGATAATGTACTGATATGGTGTTAAAATCTACCAACTTTCTTGGATACTGTCTCAGCTAAGCCATGCATTCTCAGTAGGTGACATTACTCACAAGGGGGTGAAAATTAGTTGAAGGAGGCAAAAAAAGTCTTAGATGCTGTAATGGTTAGCAGACCCCTCCTCCTCCTACCAAAGCTCAATCCTACCCGACAAAATCTTATTCCTTAGTATTTTCTCATGTTACAGAGAAGTTAAATTTAATTTTTCTCCAGGCAGGGATGTGAAGATGATAAAAGGGTTGAGAACCAATGAACTAACTGAAGCTAATCATCTCCTACAGGCCGAGAGTCACCCAAAATTCAGAGCCTAGATCCTTAACGTGGCTGGGGGTATAAAAGGATCCTCTGGTTTATCTAGACCCTGACTTAAAATCAGATTCACACTGGGCTGTCATGTACTAGCTCTCCCTTCCAGATGTCCTGGATTCTAGACGTTCTCCTATTCTGACCTCTGCTAAATTCCAAGTTCCTCGA
>NW_012102232.1:1201436-1223111 GCF_000951045.1 Mandrillus leucophaeus | reverse complement strand
TGCCTCAGCCTCCCGAGTAGCTGCGCTTACAGGCACAGGCCACCATATCCAGCTAAGTTTTTGTATTTTTAGTAGAGATGGGGTTTTGTCATGTTGGCCAGCCTGGTCTCGAACTCCTGATTTCAAGTGATCCACCTGCCTCAGCCTCCCAAAGTGCTGGGATTACAGGCATGAGCCACTGCACCTGGCCAATATAAAGCTTTTCTAGTGCATGGGGCAGTCAGCCTCTCTTGCTGGATAACAAGTTCGGAATGAAGTGAGACACTGAGCCACAAGAATATCTGTGGGCAGGTTGTTCTAGGCAGAGGGAACCGCCAAGTGCTAAGGCCCTGAGATGCAGACTTGCCTGGCTGCCCAAGGATGAAAGAGGACAGATGTAGCTACGAAAGAAATGAGGGGGAAGTGCCCCTACTGTGCTAGGAGCTTCCTTGTTTTCTTCTTCTGTCCCCCCAACCCCCACCCCACAATCCTCACAACCACCTTATAAAACAAGGATATCTGGCTGTATTTTACCAACATTGGCTAATGCTTTCTGAGCATAACTGTGTGTGAGACACTGTTCTAAAGAAGCACCTTTGGCCAGCCCCTGGTGGCTCACGCCTGTAATCCTAGCATTTTGGGAGGCCAAGGTGGGCGAATCACCTAAGGTCAGGAGTTCAAGAGCAGCCTGGCCAACATGGTGAAACCCCATCTCTACTAAAAATACAAAATTAGCTGGCTGTGGTGGCGCACACCTGTAATCACAGCTACTAGGGAGGCTGAGGCAGGAGAATTGCTTGAACCGGGGAGGCGGAGGCTGCAGTGAGCTGAGATCACACCACTGCGCTCTCGCCTGGGCGAGACAGAGTAAGACTGTCTCAAAATAATAATAATAAAATAAAATAAATAAGCACCTTCCACAGATTACCTTACTTAACTGCCACAGCGGTGCTGCAGGAGACACTGTTCTCCCTTTTATAGGCCAACATAAATAATGGAATCAAAGGCTGGGCGCAGTGGTTCGCGCCTGTAATCCCAGCACTTTGGGAGGCTAAGGTGGACAGATCACCTGAGGTCAGAAATTCAAGATCAGCCTGGGCAACATGGTGAAACCCTGTCTCTACCAAAAATATAAAATTAGCTGGGCATGGTGGTGTGCACCTGTAATCCCAGCTACTCTGGAGGCTGGGGCATGAGAATTGCTTGAACTCAGGAGGCGGAGGTTGCAGTGAGCTGAGATTGTGCCACTGCACTCCAGCCTGGGCCAAAGAGTGAGACTCTGTCTAAACCAAACCAAACCAAACCAAACCAAACAAAACAAAACAAAGAAACCCATAATAATAGAATCAAAGTGGCGAACTAAGGTCTCACAGTTCATAAGTAACAGAGCCAGGACTAGCACCCAGACCCACTGGACTTGGCTTTGCTCCTTGTACATCAGCCTGCTGTCTGCCTGCTTCTGATGATCTTGCCCCCTGAACTATACCTGACTTACCCAGGCCAGCAACACAGCTTGGTGGTTGCTGCTCCTCAGCCATGCATGGGCCTCATATGATAAACATGTAGTTTGTGTCAGAACCGTGTGGCTCTCTAGCTGATATTCATTCTCGCTTCCTTTATTTTGTTAGCAGTGGCAATGAATTAAACTAAAATGCAGTCTCTCTTGGAGGTATGGATAGCTATACAACATAATTCTGGCCAATGGGATGAAAGAGGAAATTGTGTTGGTAGGGTTACACCAACAGTCCTTCAGGAAAGAGCAGAAATGAGAGGAAAAAGAAACCCCTGTGTTGTTAAGTCACCATTATCTGGATCCAACCAATTGTCTGAATTACACCCCAAACACAGAATTCAGAGAACCTATAATATGGAATGAGATGAGCAAGAGGGGTCAGGAAGCAGATGTTAAGGACTTGGAAGTTGCAGACTGGAAAGTGTTGACCTAGCTGTTAAATGTGAAGTATCTGGTCAAATTGTCTACTGCTGGATGTTGCAAAGTCATTTACATGTTGACTGAGGTTGTGCAGTTAGAAAAAATGGTAAGAAAAATTTAGAATATTGGTAGGTGCTTTTTCCTTTTTAACCATTTTTTTTTTTTTTTGGAGATGGAGTTTCTCGTCTGTTACCCAGGCTGGAGTGCAATGGGGTGATCTAGGTTCACCACAGCCTCTGCCTCTCGGGTTCAAGCAATTCTCTTGCCTTCGCCTCCCAAGTAGCTGGGATTACAGGCATACGGCACCATGCTTGGCTAATTTTGTATTTTTAGTAGAGACGGGGTTTCTCCATATTGGTCAGGCTGGTCTCGAACTCCTGACCTCAGGTGATCTGCGCCCCCCTCGGCCTCCCAAAGTGCTGGGATTACCGGTGTGAGCGACCATGCCTGGCCAGTAGGTGCTTTTTCACTCTCAGCAAAGTCTACAGCTCCTCAACTCAGTAAGCAATCACAGATAAAGAGAAATATCACTTTGCTTAGAAAGGCACTCTTGACATTGAGTCTGCAATCTAAATTTCCTAGGAAGCCCACATTATGAACCCTTGCAGGGTTACAAAAATCAGCTTTATCACAAGCGGACAAGTGGTGTCCTACTAGCCGGAGCTTGTAAGTCTGTTGGCAAAAATGTGATTACCCACCAGAAACCATTGTTTCAACTGTCCTCAGCAGCATACATTAAGTAGTATATGTTAAGTTAAAATTTAGAGAGATGGGGGCGCATTCTAAGTTAAAAAGTCAAGGATTCAAATAATAAGGAATTGACCAGAAACACACAGACTAGATACCTTAAAAAAAACTGCAACCCTGGTCCACAACAGCCTGGGATGGTTAAATCTCTACAGCAACCTTGCAACTCTTCCTCTCCCTCTTTCTCACCAGCAATTGACATCAACGAGTAGACTTCAAAAAGTGTTCTGCCCCCAGAAAAGGTGTCCTTCCTGTGCCCATCACAAAAGTGGCCATGGTGGACAGTGAATGAGGAACGACCTCCCGGCGCTGGGCACAGTGGCTCACGCTTGTAATCTCAGCACTTTGGGAGGCCAAGGTGGGAGGATCACCTGAGGTCAAGAGATTGAGACCAGCCTGGCCAACATAGTGAAACTCCATCTCTACTAAAAATACAAAATTAGCCAGGCGTGGTGGCGGGTGCCTGTAGTCCCAGCTACTTGGGAGGCTGAGGCAGAAGAATCACTTGAACCCAGGAGGCGGAGGTTGCAGTGAGCCGAGATTGCACTACCACACTCCAGCCTGGCAACAGAGCGAGACTCCATCTCAAAAAAAAAAAAAAAAGACCTCCCAGTAAGAGGTAAGGGCCATGGAAGGCCATAAACAAGGAGTTCCTTCCACTAGAGCAAGGGGTGGCCAGAGTGAGGACCCTTGCTATTCTTGGCCAGCAGGATTTGGTCATAGCTATGGACAGTGACCATGGTATTTTCCATCTCTCCTTTTATAAATGGATTTTTTTGTTGTTGTTTGGAGAAGGAGTTTTGTTCTTATTGCTCAGGCTGGAATGCAGTGGTGCAATCTCAGCTCACTGCAACCTCCACTTCCCAGATTCAAGTGACTCTTTTGCCTCAGCCTCCCAAGTAGCTGGCATTACAGGCGCCCGCCACCACACCTGGCTAGTTTTGTATTTTTAGTAGAGACAGGGTTTCACCATGTTGGCCAGGCTGGTCTCAAACTCCTGACCTCAGGTGATCCACTCACCTCGGCCTCCCAAAGTGCTGGGATTACAGGCGTTGAGCCGCTGCTCCCAGCCCGGAAGTTTTTATTGTAGTTATTTTACACCTTTTCCAGTATTGTATCTTGGGGGTACTAAAGACTGCTCACAGGGAGCCCTATCTAGCGCTGATGGAGAAGACCACATAACACCCAGACGTCTGGGGCTCTAGTCTGGAAATGCTACCTGGATGAGGCTTGGGTGCCACCTCCCTTGGCCTACGCCTTGAATGGAAAGAAGGGTATGTCTCAGTAACCAAAGAAGAGGACTGTGGCAGAGAATGCTAGTTCCCTACAGAGTGTCCTGCTGGCTTTTTCCTTATTAACAGAAACCTACCTGTGTTTGAGGAGCAAGTGCCCAGCCAAAAAGCAGTTTCTTAATGCACCTTCAGAGAGGAGTGGACATAAGATACAGTCCTGGCCCATCAAGTTGTTGGGAGAGGCATCCAGGCAGGCTCCTTTTATATGGGGTCTCTTTTCCCTTTTTCTTGCTTAGAATGCATATGTGATGGCTGGAGCTTTAGCAACCATCTTGTGACCTTGAGCAGCCATACCAGCCCCAGATATTTAACCTCCAGACTTCTTATTACATGAGACAAAAACAGGCACCTATCTCGTCTAAGCCCTGTTAATTAGATATTCTGTTATAGCTGAATAAAATCCTTAGTGAATGTATTGCTTTCATTCACTTTTCACCCTCAGATTCAAGGCCCTGAACATAATCCTGAGTCCTTCAACTTCAGCCCTGCTACCTTCCCAACGTGCAGTTATTACTGAGTTCCTACCTTGATTTGAGGGTTGCCAAAAAACACAGAGCATGTGTCTGCCCGTTAAAAAAGTGAAAGCATAGGCCAGGTGCGGTGGCTCACGCCTGTAATCCCAGCACTTCAGGAGGTTGAGGCGGGCAGATCACGAGGTCAGGAGATCAAGACCATGCTGGCTAACATGGTGAAACCCCGTCTCTACTAAAAATACAGAGAATTAGCTGGGCGTGGTGGCGGGCGCCTGTAGTCCTAGCTACTCGGGAGGCTGAGGCAGAAGAATGGCGTGAACCCGGGAGACGGAGCTCGCAGTGAGCCGAGATCACGCCACTGCACTCCAGCCTGGGCGACAGAGCGAGACTCCGTCTCAAAAACAAAAACAAAAAAGATGAAAGCACACATAAACTTAACCAGTGATACATTAGCATTACTGTGCAGTCCCAGGTGTTTCACACAAACATACAACTGATTGAGAAACATTGCAAATACAAACAACTGGGACTCCCTTAAGTCAGGTTATGTTTTGGGAGAGCTAATTTTTTAATTTAATTAATTAATTAATTAATTAATTAATTTTAATCAGCTCACTGCAACCTCCACCTCCTGGGTTCAATAAATTCTCCTGCCTCAGCCTCCTGAGTAGCTGGGATTACAGGCACCCACCACCATGCCCGGCTAATTTCTGTATTTTTAGTAGAGACAGGGTTTCACCATGTTGGCCAGGCTGGTCTCAAATTCCTGACCTCAGGTGATCCACCTGCCTCGGCCTCCCAAAGTGCTGGGATTATACGTGTGAGCCATGGCACCCGGCCTGGGACAGCTAATTTTTATCTGCCTACATGGCTGACTCCATACTAGATGAAGGGCTGTGCATATGGCGCAGAGAATTTGATCTAGCCTTTTATGGAACAAGGGTTGATTCTGCCAGGCACTGTGCTAGGTTAGAAAAGAAAAGATGAACAGCTTGTAGAGGCTGCGATCCACTGAAGACCATAAAATAAACAGCAACAATAAAATGTGCAAAGACCCATGGAAGGTGCACTTGGAGGCATAGGATGGATTCTGAGAAGTGAGGCTTTCCAAGGTCAATGCTGAGGTTTTAGGGGATGAGAGAGATGTTCCCATATATTAATAAATTATAGAAGGTAAGAACCTAGAAGGAACCTCAGGGATTACCTCCTCCAGCCTTCAATTTTATAGATGAGAGAAATGAATCTCAAGGCAGGCCCAAGATCCTTCAATTTCTGGGTTTGATGACCCTTGAAGAATATGAAAAAGAAAAAAAAAATGATTGAAATGAAAAAGAACAACCTGGCAGCTATTTTGAGACTCTATTATCTGAAGATATTATATGTCCTATGGACTATCTGTCCAAATAAAAATGGGAATGAGTAGAAATTGCAGGCAGACTCATGAATGTTGAAGGCCAAAAAACCCTAATGAATATTAGAAGTTATTTCTGTTCCCTACCTACTTCTAAAATATATTTGCTGTGGCTTCAAATATGAGCTCTGCGGTTTAAGATTGTTTACTCAGGATGTCAGGATTTGGCCAGTTCTGGGTTAATAATATTTCTAGAGTTTAGATATCTCAGTTCTAAAAGAGCATACTAATTGAGGAAAGAGGACATATATGAGGCAATGTGCATATTTGTACAATGGCAGTTCAATGCTCTGAAACAGTTGCTATCTACTGAATAGGTAATTGACTGAGAACAGTCAGGGCTTCTGTGTTAGCAGCAAGACAGCCATGAGGTCACTGTGACTGCCCTCTATCTTCTGATCATTCTGTCCATGTGATACGGATCAGGCGGCCATGATACTACCAACCTGCTCATCCACAACCCAGTAGGTCACATCATCCACATGTAGCATTATCACACATTCTTTAATTACACCACAGTGAGTTTTTTTAAAACAGGATAGTTATTTTACGAATCCTTTCACACCAAGTGTGCTGTTAGATGCTTCTGGTGTTTAGACTTTTGGGTACATAATCTATTTACTGTATTTAAATTCTTAGCATGTAACTACTCAGGATCTGACCTCATCATTAATTAACAATGATTCAAATATTTATAAGAGCCAGTAATACACTCTGCCACTAGCTAGCTGTAAGGCCCCAGGCAAGTCACGTAAAATCTTTCAGCCTCAGTTTTCTCACCTGCCAAATGAGGTGGTTTTACTAAGTTTCTTTCCAGCTCTGGCATTCCCCCTACACACCTCCCCCAACCTTGGAGCTAAGTTAGCAAGGCAGGGATGAAGTAGCTGGTCTCATTAGGAAGCATATACACAACCACAAAAGTTTTGAACTGCAGAGGAGATAGGCCAAATTGCTTTATCAGACTTTGAGTATCTGCCAAGGCAAAGGAGGAGGGAAGCCCCAGGGGTGGTTTTACATTTATGTGCTTATAACCCTATCCCAGCTTTTCCAGAAGACAAGAAGAAATATATCCTACTGAATAAAAGCTCTTTGGAAGAGCAATAGAACCAAGGTTTCAAGAAGTGGGGAAGAACTTGCTGGGGGGTGGGGTACAATAGGAAATCTGGGGTTTCCACTGAGGCCCCACAGCCTCTTCAATTTGGCAAGAGCCTAAACTGTGCGGAGACTGACCTCCACCCTCTCCCTTCCCTGGACTGCTCGCCTGTTTGCTTGCAGGAGCTGGGGCTGGAGTGCCTGATGCAGTGAGTGAATTCTCAGAGGAAACCAAAAGATCACAGAGCACAAAGGTTCAACCTTGTGTCCCCTGAGAAGCTCCCCCATTTCCCAGGCCTTGCTGTGGGAAAGGCCTCAGACAATGAGAAGGAAAGTCAAAGTCCATGGGAGTGGAAGACACAAGAATCCTCAGCTGACCTCTTTCAGTCAGGAACTCAGAATTCAGAAGGAAAGATTTCAGAGGAGGTAGGAGAATATACTAACCCTGAGTCCCTCCATGACCCCTTTGCTATTCATGTGCCATCACGGCCCTTAATAGGGTGGGAGAGAAGTGATGTGGAGACACTATAAGAAGACTTGAGATAGCATAAATGGAGAGGCACTAGACTGAAAACCATCGAACCTTGGGGCGAGGACTGTGGAAATGATGAGTTTGGATCCACTGTCGCTCTAGATCCTGCTGTGGTAGGGGCATGGGCACAGTTAAAAGACAGGGCTGGGCAGGGCGCAGTAGCTCATGCCTGTAATCCTAGCACTTTGGGAGGCTGAGGCAGGAGGACTGCTTGAGCCCAGGAATTCAAGAGCAGCCGGGGCAACATGGCAAGACTCTGTGTCTACAAAAGATTGAAAAATTAGCTGGGTCTGGTGGTGCACACCTGTGGTTCCAGCTACACGGGAGGCTGACATGGGAGGATCTCTTGAGCCCAGTAGTTCAACGCTGCAGTGAGTTATGCTCATACCACCGCACTCCAGCCTGACTGACAGAGTGAGACCCTGTCTCAATATATTATTTATATGTATATATATATATTTTATATATATGACTGGGAGAGGTCACTGCCAGGGAGGTGCCACAAGGTGACCCTGATCTTGGTGAACTTCCCACCATCCATGTCTTCAGGTTCTAAGGCTTGGAAACATGAATTCTGTCAGTACATCACAAGGGCATCTATTTCTCATGTGTAAACATACAGTTATCAGCAAGAAAGTTCATTCATTCATTTTCAGTTGGAAAGACAATTACTAAGTGGGCAGGATGTTTGCATCCACATAATCAATGCATGCTTACCCTGAAGGCAGGATGCAGCAAAGGCAAACTTGGAATTAGGAGACCCAGGTGAGCACAGGAAGGGCTCTAGCTCAGGTAGCTTCAGGCACTCCCTCTCCCACACTGTAGTTGAGGCTTTGCAAAGGAAATTGTCTACTTAGCCAAGACTCCCCGCTACTAGAAAACATTAGAAAGGTCATCACTAACTTTTTTTTTTTTTTTTTTTTTTAAGGCGGCATCTCGCTCTGTCGCCCAGGCTGGAGTGCAGTGGTGCGATCTCGGCTCACTGCAACCTCCACCTCCTGGGTTCAAACGATTCTTCTGCCTCAGCCTCCCGAGTAGCTGGGATTACAGGTGTGTGCCACCACGCCCGGCTAATTTTTGTATTTTTAATAGAGACAGGTTTTCACCATATTGGCCAGGCTGGTCTTGAACTCCTGACCTCGCGATCCACATGCCTTGGTCTCCCAAAGTGTTGGGATTACAGGCGTGAGCACCGTGTCCAGCCTCAGGCATCACTAACTTCTTACTCTTAGAGTTTTTGTCCCTGTTTTGCACTGACCACCCTGCTTCTATTCACACCCACTTTCTCCAAATTGCACATTATGACATCAACAAGTAACGATTTCTGTTCTCTGAATTACAAGCACAATCCCATTTCAGTCCATCCTCCGCAAGATCACTGTGATTTGACGTTTGTTTTCTACATGCTTTCAAAGACAAGGTCTTACCTTGGAAACTTGGAGACTGGCTATCCAACCCTGTATGTTGTATTTACTAGTTTAATTCTCAAAATAAAAACTTGACTTCCTTATGTCTAAGTTTGGGGCTGTGAAGAAGGGATCTCGCTACTGCCCCAGGTCCCGAGGACACCTCTGGATTTAGTGTAACTACAGGAGCTGGCAAAGTGGCCACCTGGGGCACGTGCAGGCAGCTTTGATGTGCTCGGAATGCTGTCTGTGAATGCCTGCAGGAGGTGAGGATGGTAGGGACAGAACTAAAGTCACAAGCAAAGCCGGGAATT
The DNA here is from genome assembly GCF_000951045.1 of Mandrillus leucophaeus. NCBI lineage: Eukaryota > Metazoa > Chordata > Mammalia > Primates > Cercopithecidae > Mandrillus > Mandrillus leucophaeus. The sequence goes on along the minus strand of NW_012102232.1, from coordinate 1,213,932 downwards.
CATGTTCTTTTTTCCACTCTTGACCCGGAGCCCCACTGAGGAGCCTTATGCTCTGAATTTCCAGACAGCTCTTGCATTTCCCAGAGCCCTGTGGCCCTGTGGCAGTGTCCCAGTGCCACAGATGGGGGAACAGATTGAGACAGGACCGGAGACTCAGTGACAGTCAGAGCAGTATGTGTCCATGACGTCACTCGGCAAAAACTCCCTGCAGACTGGAAGGCAGGTTCTCATCCATTAAGCAAAGCGTTTCTCCGGGAAATTAGAAGGAAAAAACAAAACAAAACAAAAAAACCTTCTCTGTTTTAGAGACAACATAGGCACAAGGGCACATCTCTACAGGGAGATGTAGGCGGTTGGGTACATTTAGGAAAGGAGTTTAATGTTTCCATTGCTGAGGCCTCGGAGGGAGGTGCTATGGGAAATAGACACGCTCAGGCACACTGCCGATCTGGGGAATTACCAAGATTAGCAAAATGGCCATTACCTGCCACCCACCAGGTTCCACTGAAGCATCTCCAACGTACTTTAAGCACCCTGGTTGGACGACTCCAAGTTCAGTATCAATCCCTTTGTGATGCTGAGCACGTAGACTGTGCCAAGTCAGACGCTAAAGAAACCATGTGAAAATAACCAAAGACTTGTTCTCAACTTGAAATCTCAAGTCTTCTCGCCTGAGGAGGTGATTAAAAACTTGGCCTCCTTCCCCGACGCGGATGCTCTAGCCCCCTGCCTGGCAGGCCCAGGTGCTCTCCTGCCCAGTCCTGTCCTCATCCTTCCTTCCCGTGTTCTCCAAGGCTCTCTCCATGACACCTTCCACCCAAGTCCTTTCCCACGAGTCTCAAGACCAGAAGAAAAAAAAAGGAAAGAAAGATGCGTGCCTGCTTCTGGTGTTCCTAAGTTCCACAAGATAAACACTGGTTAAACCAGTGAGGACTCACTCCTCAGGCAGGAATCATCCGTTCCTCCAGCAAGTATTTATCGAGTGCAATAAATCAAGCAACCTTTCTAAATAAAGTTTCAAGCAACTTTAAATAAAAGTCCTCAGCTTTGGGAACTTAAAATCTAAAGTGGTGGCCAGGTGTGGTGGCTCACACCTGTAATCCCAGCACTTTGGGGTGCTGAGGCGGGCAGATCACTTGAGGTCAGTAGTTCGAGAGCAGCCTGGCCTTGAAAATTACCCAGGTGTGGTGGCGGGCGCCTGTAATCCCAACTACTCAGGAGGCTGAGGCAGGAGGGTCGCTTGAACCTGGGAGGCAGAGATTGTGGTGAACCGAGATCGTGCCACTTCACTCCAGCCTGGGCGATAGAGCAAGACTCTATCTCAAAAAAAAAAAAAAAAAAAAAATCTAAAGTGGTCTTTCCAAGCCAGGCTGAACCTCAGAATCATCTGGGCTTCTTAAAGATAGGCCAGATCCAATCTTCAGAGATTCTGATTCCCAAAACCTGAGGGTGGTGGTGGCGAGCAGATACGTGCACTTGTAATGAGTGTTTTGGGTAACTGGTATAACAGGGCCCTGGAAACTATTGATCAATTAGAACAAGAGGTGCGGACTCCTGCATGACTGAGATTGGGACCACAGGAAGAAAGTCAATTTTAACATCCTAATGTCTCCGGAGACTCCTCATTTCCCACCTGTGTAGGGTTTTAAGATTCAGCAAATAAGAATGTTTAGCTCCCAGTTAAAAATGAATTTCGAAAACAACAAATAATGTTTTAATATAAGTATGCTCCAAATATTGTGGTATATCTTAATGTAGGCATGTCCCATGTAATAGTGGGACATATTTATACTAAAATATTATTCATTGTTTGTCTGAAATTCAAATTTAACTGAGTGTCTGGTATTTTATGTGGCAACCCTACTCCCACCCCGTCCCAAAACGAAGCTCTCAGAGTCTGTGACCTGCGTGCCTGTCTGCCTTTGTGACATATGGAATCCCAGTCGGCACCTCTGCCCTGCCTCGACAGGCCTTTCACTTCTTCCTGGATGCAGATATCACCCACGGGCCAGGGCCCCCCACACTGTGCAGGCGGAGAGTGAATGAGTCAGCCCTGGGATCACAGTCCAGCCCCTGACTCTGAGGAACTTCTTTCTCTTCCTGCGGGCTCTGGTCTCATACGCCCAAATCTGCTCCTCACAGCCCAGCTGCCTTCCCTAAATGCCTCTATTTGCCCAAACCCTGTAAATACTAGTCCCCTCTGGCCAACTGACCTCCTGCAATAGGCACTGACAAAATGAGATGTCTATCTCACATTATACAACTGTGTCATAAGGATGAAAGATCAGGAACAGACAAAGAAGATCAGAAACAGAAAAATGTTTGAAGTAATCACAAGAAGTAATCCACTAGTGATTTTCAAACCATGATCCTAGGACTACATAGAGCATTTCATAGGCTTTCAAACACAGCTGCGCTGATTCTATTAGTTTCATTTGCTTATGCTTCTGGGTAAGATTTTATTTGAATGAATTTAAGCAGCTAACACACTGAAGTATAGAGTTGGCGACCAATTCTAAGAGATGCTCACATTGGGCTGTGGAGAACACTGCACTGTCTACCCAGCACCTCCTCCCTTTTAACCCCCAACAGAAGCCTGGGTTTTTGTTTGTTGTTGTTGTTATTGTTGTTTTTTGAGACGAAGTCTGGCTCTGTCACACAGGCTGAAGTGCAGTGGCACAATCTCAGCTCACTGCAACCTCTACCTCCTGGGTTCAAGCGATTCTCCTGCCTCAGCCTCATGAGTAACTGGGATTATAGAAGTGCGCCATCACACCTGGCTAATTTTTTTGTATTTTTAGTAGAGATGGGGTTTTACTACGTTGGCCAGGCTGGCCTTGAACTCCTGACCTTAAGTGATCTGCCTGCCTCAGCCTCCCAAAGTGCTGGGATTACAGGCGTGAGCCACCTCGCCCAGCCTGAATCCTGGTTTTTGTGCAAGGATTCAACCATCCTCCTCCACACATGAGAGGCCTCGGCTTTAAAGAAGGGCCTAATTGATCAGTGGTGTAAGGACATCCTTCCCTTGCAGCAGTGGTTTCAGGAATGAGCAGGTGACCCAACACTGGGCAATGAGACATGAGGTGACGGCTTCTGGAATCTTCTGGAGAACGTTGCCTTGCTCCTAAGACAAAGTGCTGAGATATGATAGTCTCTCTTCTTCCTCTGGATGTCATCAGCTCTCAGTGACATGCCTGGAACTGCTGCTGCTACCCTGCTCCAGCCTAAATGAAGCTCAATCCTGGGGATCACAGAGTGAGAGGGAAAATGAGATCGGGACCCTGAGGACGCTACGGAACCACTGAATATCCTTCCCACTGAAGCCAGTTTGGGGTGGATTTTTGTAACCAGCCTCTCGAAAACATCCTGTTATATGTGTGCTTCTGTGCTTGGAGCTGCATATTAAAAGGAAATGTCTAAGACAGAAATGCAAATTTAAACTTCTGAGATTCGCAGCAATAAAAGTGGATCTACCTGTCTTTATTTCTATCCCAGAGGGCAGAAATGTGCTCATCTTTATTTCTCTATAGACACTGGTTTTTGCTTTACTTTGACTTTGAATAAAAATAGCTCTACTATAATGTTTGTTGATGAAACATCAAAAATAAACTTACTCCTCCTTCTGGCAAAACCTCCATATTTAAATAGTCTTAGAACCACAAGAAAAAGCACAAGGTGTTTGAACTGCCTTGTGAACTTTTCTTTGGAACACAGGCAAAGGCAGAGGCTGAAGCCCACCCCCGGCATCCTTCAGGCGCAGAATCCCACAGCCCATGAAGAGATTCCTGTGCCGACTCCCCCCACACCCACCTCACTCTCACATGCTTGGCTTTTCCTGCCACGTTCCCCTCCAGTGACTATTGAGCTGGTCCCCAGGCTCCAAGGGCAGAACTCCCACTCTGCAAACTTTCTACCAATGCTGCTTCTCCCATTTCATGTAGTTCCATAGACCTATAAATCAACTCTTCAGAAGAGGGCTGGAGGCTTGACTCTGGACTATTGACTCTGGAAAAGTGAGCTTGCTTCTCAGGGCTTCTAAGAGGTTCAGTAAAGCCACTGGAAACTGGCGACATCTTCCACCCTCCAGCAAAGACATAACTAAAGTAGTGAATGGCTCCACGCCAGGAGTGCTTATTCCAGAACAGCAAGACAGAAACACAGCCAAAGTGGGCAAGAAAATATAATACAGATTAATCGTGGACACTAATAAAAACAAACACGTGACGCTGCCAAGGAGATGAGAACAGGCATATCAAATTGAGGCCAATGCATTCCCTAAATATTTACTGAGTGCCCACTACCCTGTGCCAGGCATTACCACAAATTGCTAAAAATACAAACTGAACAAGTTCTGTTTTTGGCTTCAAGAGATTCCCAGTTTTCCTAGGGACAGCTACATAAATAACATTAAAGGATGGCAGAATTCACAGGTGGAACTGGGGGTGATAAGATTCATTTACACAAGCCCAGTCCTATGGAATCCTGAGGGTAAACATGCAGGTGGTATGTTGACGCAACAGGCAAGGAGGGCTGGCGTGGAGGGTGTGCGCGGTGGTGGAGCTAGGAGTTAGTGTAAGGTGTAGTTTGGGGCAGAGTGCACGTGGATTTTGACCTTTGTCACACAGGTAATCGGTTTTGGTTGTTAGTGGTTTAATTTTTTTTAAGCAAGAGAGAGATATAACCAGATTTGTGACTTCATTTTAGAAAAGTATGTATATGAGAAAACGTTTGCCATAATATGTGAGGAGAAAGTGGGTTACAAAGTAGTTTTGATTGTTTTCATTTTTAAAAACGAAATTGATATGCAATGTCTTTGAAAGATATTCACTAAAATGACTGTTTTCATCTCAGGAAAGGAGGTCTATGAGTGGTTTTTCACCTTTAAATATCTAGATCTTCTAAATGCTTATGAACATATATTACTTTACTGATTTAAAAGCACAATGTAGCTAGGTGCGGTGGCTCACACCTATAATCCCAGCACTTTGGGAGGCCAAGGCAGGCAGATCTTCTGAGGCCAGGGGTTCAAGACCAGCCTGGCCAACATGGCGAAACCCTGTCTCTACCAAAAATACAAACAAAAAATTAACCAGGCAGGGTGGCACGCACCTGCAGTCCCAGCTACTGGGAAGGCTGAGGCAAGATAATAGCTTGAACCTAGAAGGTGGAGGTTGCAGTGGGCTGAGACTGCACTACTGCACTCCAGCCTGGGCGAGACTCCGTCTCAAAAATAAAATAAATAAGATAAAATAAAATATAAGAAATAAGGCCAGGCACGGTGGTCCATGCCTGTAATCTCAGCATTTTGGCAGGACGAAGCAGGTAGATCACGGGATCAGGAGTTCGAAACCAGCCTGGCCAACATAGTGAAACCCTGTCTCTACTAAAAATAAATAAATAAAATAAAAACACAATGTGTGGGGAGTGGGGTAGGGACACAATGGGATGTCTGTGCACTGAATGAGACCACATGGCAGGGAGGCAGTTGGAGGACTGTTCCTCATAGCTCAGATGGGAACCAGTGACTGCCTGGATAGGGAAGCGGCAATGGGATTCTGGGGGAAGGGGCTGGCATCGTGGATAATTTCAGAGGCACAGTTGACTAGTCTTGGTGACAATTTGGAATGAGGTTAGTGGGGAAGGGGATAGAGAAGAGGAGGAGTCCACGATGACCTAGGGGACTCGAGAGACCTAGGGGCTCCGCCAATAAAGGCCCCTCATTCACACAGGCCTTGTCCTTGGCCTCTTACACTCCAGGAATCTGAGTTGGGCCCTCTTGTCAGGGCTCCAAACCAGACTTCTTGTCTTCCTCTGTTCCATTGGCTAGCTCCAGACCCAGTGGGAATGGCCAAGGCTTTCCTTCTTACTGTGACAGTGGACTGCCCTCTCCCATGTCCACCTAACGCATGCTGGCCACACTCATGAAGCCTTAGTCCAAAACTCCCCATCTAAATCCACAGGGCCTGGGAGAGCCAGGTTTGTTACCAGAAGCTCACAAAGCTCAGCCTCTTTTAAAGTAATTAAAAGCCCAGTGTGGGAGACCTTGGCACCAAGTTTTTCCACCTACTAGGCTCTTGGCAGAGATCTAACAGTCCACCAGTGTTGGAAGGCCAATGTGTTACTCTGGAGCCAAGTGGGAGATGACCACACACACACACACACACACACACACACACACACACACAGCCGCTCTGTGAGTGCAGCTCTCCACTCCCTCTTCCCCTTCCAATTTCCCAGAGCTCCCATTCAACAAGGAAAACGTGGATCTGATTATGAGGTTTGACTTGGGCCAAACAGTTGCAGCCCTACTCTCATCAGACAGAATGGAGCAGGGGCCAATTTCCATCAGAAAAGCCAAGTGTAATGAGTGACAAGCATAGAACTGAGCTGGCTGGGCCAAGGAGAAGGAGCTGCAAAGGAGAAAATTGTCTCTATTACGTCAAATCCGTCCACAGATAATGAACTGCCAAGCCGCCACATGCTTTCACAGCATCACATTAATCTTTTTTTTTTTTTTTTTTTTAAATTACGTCTGTATTCCAGCCACCTAATAAAAAAGTGTGGGTCTACTCCCCACTCAGGCAAGGATCTATGGAACATGAGAAACAGGCAAATTCTAACTATAGGACAGTATTTACAATCGGCTCCAGATTCCCAAAGGAAAACAATTTTGACTCAAAAAAGTAATTTGAGAAAGGCAACTTTCGAAAAGTTTAGGCCTAAAGACGTTTGTACTGTAGCGTGAGGAAGAAAGGCTAATTAGAAAACAAAATGTAGTTGGCAGCATGCTGGAGTTGGCTCTCGCTGTTTCCCAAGAGCTGATTGTTAAAATTTCAGGAAGTTTGCAAGCTGGTTGACATCATGTTGATACTTTGAAACCAGCCATGGTGGGAGTGTTTACACCATGGAAATTGGCAAATGCTACAAATCAGGATGGCCCCTCCCTGTCAGCCATTTGTTAAACATTTAACAGCACACTAAGGAGTATGATCCCTTTCCATTTTTAAAGTTCTATTTATATACACATTGGTATATGTGTAAAAAGTCAGGAAGTAAAATAGCTAAAACATTAAAACACTAACTGTTTTCATTCTGGGTGGGGAGACTAACAAGTAGTTTTTTGTTTTTGTTTTTTTTGCTTTTTTTTTTTTTTTAGATGGAGTTTTGCTTTTGTTGCACAAGCTGGAGTGCAACGGTGGTGTGATCTCTGCTCACTGCAACCTCCGCCTCCCAGGTTCAAGCAGTTCTCCTACCTCAGCCTCCCAAGTAGCTGGAGTTACAGGTGTGTGCTACCACGCCCAGCTAAATTTTTTGTATTTTTAGTGAAGATGGGGTTTCACCGTGTTGGTCAGGCTGGTCTCGAACTCCTGACCTCACATGATCCGCCTGCCTCAGTCTTCCAAAGTGCTGTGATTACAGGTGTGAGCAACTGCACCCGGTCACTAACAAGTAGTTTTCATCTTCTTTGACTTGTTTTCTTTTTTCTACAGTGAACCTCAATTCTCTGCACAATAATCAACTTTTTGGCAAAGGGGGTAGTTTCTTTCCCTTCTGAGCTCTGATTCACACTTTTCCTCTTCTTTCATATACTCCTGCCCTGGCCTCCCAGGTTTTCACCCTCTGTGTAGGGTGGTGGTGAAATCTGAACTACCCACCTATCCCCAGGTGAAGTGGAACTCCAGGAAATAAGAACAGGTGAGCAGATGCCAGGCTCCAGGAAGACAGAGCCCCAGCTCAGCCCACACCAGGCTTAGGGCTGGGGTGAGCTGGCTTCTGGACCTCTGTTCTGGGCATAAAGCTGTTATTGGTGATTTAACAAAGGAGGGGTGAACAGCTGGGGAGAACAGGAGTCTCTGCCCAGGTCACCCTGGGACTCTGTGGCTGAAACACCATTCCTCTAAGATGTTAACATCAGCTTTCACCTGCTGCATGCTAGCTATTCCTGATGTCTGTAGAGCGGGTAGATCACTCTCAACATTCTTACATCTATGATCTCATTGTATCCTTGCCATAGTTGGGTGCTTTCCCAGTTTAACAAGTATGTAAACAAAGGCCCGGAAAGCCCAAGTGACTTGTCCAAAGTCACACAGCCAGGAGCTGAGCTGGGACAATAATCCAGGTATGAATACTGAATTTCAGGGTTTTTTTTTTTCCACTAGACTATCTCCCTCTCTCTCTCTCTATCTAGGTAGATACATCGATATATCTATATAAATATTTTTTGAGACAGTCTTGCTCTGTCACCTAGACTGCAGTGCTGTGGCGTGGCCTTGGTTCACTGCTACCTCTGCCTTCTGGGTTCAAGCGATTCTCCTGCCTCAGCCTCCCAAGTAGCTGGGACTACAGACATGTACCACCATGCTTGACTAATTTTTTTTTTTGTATTTTTAGTAGAGACAGGGTTTTGCTATGTTGGCCAGGCTGCTCTCGGGCTCCTGACCTCAAGTGATCCACCGGCCTTGGCCTCTCAAAGGGCTGGGATTACAGGCATAAGCCACCGTGTCTGCCTTTCACTAGACTATACTGAATATATCATAAGACCCCAAATTTCTTGCTGAATAGTTAGAATGAAACTTGAGCTCCCATTGTCTCATGATTTAGTAAGTCTAGGAGCTTTTCTGAGTAAAGGAAAGGGGCTACTAGCTCCAATCTCACTTGGTTTTGGAACCAGTTTATGGTCTCTGCAGGAAAGTAAGTAAAATTCCATCGTGTTTTTTCCTACTTCCTACATGCTCCCTGTACCAGCAACTTTTGACTGTCGGGTGAATGTTGGTGTTACGGACATGTTGCTTCTCAATGGCTTTCACTTCCTAATCCCATAGAACTGCGTGCTGCCTCCAAAGTCCCCTGTCTCACATGAACATGAGAAAGCCGGGACAAGAGGGGCTTCCTGACATTCCATGGAACCTTCTGAAGCACACAGTGAACAACACTTGTCTCCATACAATAGTCCAGCTTCAATCAATGGTCTCCTTGCTCCAGTTACTCAGTTGGCCTGCAGAAACTTCTGGTTGGTCTGTGATTGATGGAGAGGCCTGCTTCTGTGCAGGTGTAATTCTTCTAAAAACAGGAGGTGCCCTCCAGGCAAAAATGTCTAGGAAACCATGAAAAAAAAAAGAGGCAGCACTGATTCCAAAGTCTTGTTGACCAAACTTTTAAGATAGAAATTTAAAGTTTATCCAATCTTGCATATTCTAATGTGCCTGGAAGGTCAAGGAATCACCTAGATCCGTAAGACAGGGGCCAAGTGGCTGGGGCTAAGGTACCAGTTAGAAACAAATGCTTGTTCCTTGGTGCCAAAAAGAAGAACTAGCGCTCAGTCAAATAATTTTCTCAGCGAGGCAATTTTACTTCTATAGAAGGGTGCAACTCTCGGATGGGGCAATGGCAAGAGCACACCTGAACAAGGGAGGCGAAGGAATTCTTATTCCTGATACAGGTAGCCCCTGCTGTTGTGTCGTCCTCCTATTGGCTAGGGTTGAACCACACAGTCTAAGGTCATTCCAATTGGCTATTTTAAAGAGAGCAAGGGTATGAGCTAGAGTGGCGGGGTGAGCAGTTTGGCAGGAAAGACGGTTATAGAACAGGTAACTAAAGGTGACTTAGGTCAGAGCAAGTGACCAGGATGAGTTAGGACAGAGCAGGTGACCTGGGGAACAGATGTGAACTACTGATTAAAACTGGTGGCAAAGGTTGTTTGCTGAAACTACGAGGAAGTTAAACTTTAAAATGGAGGACAAAGAACTGAACATTCTGACATATTGATTCTTTGAAGAGAAATTTAGAACTCACTATATCCATCATGCCCAATCCTGTTCCTCCCCCCACCCCCACGCCAACCAGATGGGGCATCGCCACCTCCATTGATTTACACATTGGGATTCCGTATCAAAATCTTAGTTTAACAAAGGGTTCCAGGGCCTAAAAAGTAGTACATTTGAAAATCGCTCATCTAATCTAATTATCTCATTTAATAGGTTAAAGAAATTGAGGCCCAAGAAGGGAACAGTCACCCAGGCAGTGAGTGAAGGAGCCAGACCTGCCCACTAACTACACCCAGTCACTCCTGCATCACCCGTCCTTTAACTTGCCAGGCAGTTGACCTTGGCCTCATGCAATCTTCCTGTCTTTCTGGTCTACCACACTGTTCTTGTTCTTGCTGATGAGGAAGTGATTGTTTTCAGTTTGGGTCTGGGCTCCGGTACCTACACTGGCCTCCTTCTTGACTTAGACCTCCTGTTCCTGGACCCTGGCCAATCCAATAGCAGACCTGCCAGACCTCATCTTAACTCCATCTCCTCTGTCTCCCCTAACCATACAAATCTACACCATACACACACAATGCAAATCTACATAGATTTTGGTGGCCTTGAGAACTTCCAAAACACCCCCATCAGCCCAGGATGTAATAGACTTTAATAAACCCAGTGCCCCATGCATGCATAGTAGGCACTGACTCAGTGTTATTAATGGTGCTGATGATAAGCTTAGGGATGACAGGTAGCTATGCACAAGATAAATACCAAAATATACTGCAACATCCACACAGACTGAGATCTCCCCTAGCTCTGAATAGTTACATGAATACTAAGAGTCACAGACAGTCCCTGTATCACTCTCAATTTCCTGTTTTGTAAAACACAAAGTAGCAGAATTGTATCTGTTGTCACAGAGGTTCCCAATTTATAAACAGCAAATACATTAGACTCCCAGGGCAGTTTCATTAAATCATGCTTATTTGCACATCCAAAGGATTTTCCCTTTGTAAATTGCATCACGGCAGTGTTTCCATAAACAGCAAGCTTCCCTAATGATTCGACCATACATACTTCTTTAGCAAAAAAAAAACACACACATTTTCAAGACCACAACTCCTGCAAAACCTGAGGGGCACTTAAACGAAAAATAGAAGGGGGGAAAAAAGTGAAAAGACAGAAGATAAGACCTAGAGTTGAGGCCATTCATGGCATCCTGATTTTTTCGTCTAAATTTGAGGCTCTAAGTGAGCTGCAGCCACAGCAGAGAAAGTGCCCCGGTTTGGTGCTTTGCACATAAAGCATCCCTCTGAACCTAAGTGTGTGGAGCTCTCCCAGCCGCTGGGTTCCATTTATATCAGGCTATTCTGGGGTGGCCACAGCTTGCTAGTAGCATCTCCTTCCAGGAATCTAGCCTGGACCAAGAAATCTCACAACCCTAAAGGCCAATGGAATTAGAACATATTCTGGGTGCCCAGAGTATTATAGTTCTGTTAATAATTCCTGACCCCACTGACAGCCAATGGCAGCCAGTGAACTGGAAACTGGGGGTGACTCAGGGTCACTTCAGATGGCAGCTACTCAGGATGAATTCTGCAAACCCAGACAAGCCCTCCAAATGCTCTCTTCCAATCCAAAAGCCTGCCATTCAGCCGCAAATGAAATTCTCTCTGAAGCACGTACGGGGAATCCTATTCAATTGGTTCCATCAGTTCCCGTTGTCTGGCAGTATCTCTGGGCCCAGCTCTGGGAGATTTTCTTTAAACCTGTGGGAGACCTAAGCGTGCGAGGATGGTGTCAGACCTCAAGCCTCTGACACCATCGGTTTGGCTTAAGAAGCTGTGATAGAACTAAATTATCTGACATTTTCTTTTTCATCCTCTTTTATTTTTCCTCCACAAACAGAACAAGCTCCAAATGTGACCTACTTTCCCTTTCTTTGTGATTATGCAGAACTCATAACGCTTTTTCTTCAGCCTGACTAATATTTCCAGTGACACGCTTTTCATCTTTCGGAAAAGAAGAGTCTGCCTCAGGCTGCCCGAGAATCTAACTCTTGGTGAGACGATCTACGAGGACAGATGAGTTACAAAGACTTCACTTGAGGACTCATAAGACACTTGACCTAGTACAAGAAAAAACAAAACAAAACAAAACAATAACAAAATCCAGATTCTGCCTCTTGAAAGTATTTAGCATTTAGTCTGAAACTTTTCATCAACAAGAACACCATCAAGATGGTGCTGATGAGCTAAGTGACTCTGGAGTTCCTCACCACAACCCAAGTCCTGTAACTCCAGACTCTGTGGCCTCGGCCTGGAATCCTACCACCCTCCAAAAGCCGCTCAGGCACTTCCAAATTCTGCATTTTGCATTAAAAATTAATTGACTTCTTCCAACTCTTCAGTGACTCAGAACACAACAGCGTTTCAAAGTATCAGGAGAAATGATTTAAAAATAAAAGCCAAGCAGCTAGCTTAGGAGGAAACCTGGCTCTATTAGTCAAAATTAAGCTGATATTGACTTTCCTCCACTATTTTTACCTTGGAGGCTGTGCATTTTTTAAACGTCTGATCTGCTGTCCTTTTCCCGACATTGAAATTCCAAATTACAATTTGTAATCGGGAAACATTTGGTGGGTGACATTGGAAATGTCCCTGCTGACCAGATATTCTGGCACTAGGATTTTGAGCCAAAGCTGCTCTTTTATCCTCAGTGAGGTGAAACAGGTCCTGCTAAAT
>NW_012102232.1:1195231-1196768 GCF_000951045.1 Mandrillus leucophaeus | reverse complement strand
CATGCCCAGCTAATTTTTTTGTGTTTTTAGTAGAGATGGGGTTTCACTATGTTGGCCAGGCTGGTCTCAAACTCCTGACCTTGTGATCTGCCCACCTTAGGCTCCCAAAGTGCTAGGATTACAGACATGAGCCACTGAGCCTGTCCTTGTGTCTCAGTTCTAATTCCCGAAGCCTCATCTATCTCTAGTTCCCATCGCAGCATCCAGAGTCTCGCCCTGTCCTTTGGGCTGACGGCTGGAGTGTGTTGTCAACTGCCTGCTCGCCTGCCTTTCATGGAGTTCCCAGCCTTTGGAGACTTTGGTGCCAACTGTTTGCCTGAACCACAGTGTGCTGTTGCTACACCCCTTTGACATGAGACTTTGCCTACCCCACCTCATTGGAGAGACCTAACTCCAGGTCCCAGTTCTGTGCAGCTGGAGCCTCTCATCCTCTTGCCATTGGCTGGGCCAAACCTCTAGATGTGGTGACAATCCTGGAAGGAAGAGCTGACCTCACAGGTGGAAAGCCTGGCTGGTAAAAAAGACACTGTTCCAAAGGAATGATCTGGTTGTTCCCAATTTATCACTTTGCTTTCAAGTATGTTACCAAAAAATATTTGGCAAGGAATAGGCCAATTCAAAATTGGACAAAGTGAACATGACTAAATAGCATTCGGCAGAAGAGGCCTGAATAAATCCTTTCAAGAAGTATGGATCAAGGAGAGACTAGGGACAGGCCAGGAATCTTGTTCTCAGGCTCAAAGGAAGCCATGCATGGAAACTGAGGGCCCTGGGCAATTGCTTCAAGTCTCCAGGCCCCAGTGTCCTCATCAGTATTGCAGAGGAGATCGCCATCTGAAAACTTCAAATAGTCTCCATCTTACTTTAAGCTGACGGACTAATCTTTTACAAAATGTGGTCAAAAATGGTCAATTACTTCAAAAAATCATCATGTAAAGGAGAAATGACTACAAGGCATGAGTCACCTGGTTTGAAACATCAACAGAAAAATGAAGGTCTTGGAAATGAGGTACAGGTATATAGCCGCAAAATACGTGACACCGAAAAACAGTTCCAAGAGCTGCCTTCCTGAAAAGGGTGACCATCGGCAGACACATCTGAGAACTGCCATCAACTGCCGTCTATCACATGGTCTTCTTCAAGTCATCATTCCTGTTGAAGTCTCTGAGAAGTCCCTTACGGTTAAAAGCTGTTTAAGGGGCTGGGTGTGGTGGCTCACGCCTGTAATCCCAGCACTTTGGGAGGCCGAGGTGGGTGGATCACTTGAGGTCAGGAGTTGGAGACCAGGTTGGCCAACAGGGTGAAACCCCGTCTCTACGAAAAATACAAAAATTAGCTGGGCATGGTGGCAGGCACCTGTAATCCCAGCTACTTGGGAGGCTACGGCAGGAGAATCACTTGAACCTGGGAGGCAGAGGTTGCGGTCAGCCAAGGTCTCGCCACTGCACTCCAGCCTCCACTGAGACAGAGTGAGGCTCTGTCTCAAAAAGAAAAAAAAAAAAGGCTGGGCGCAGTGGCTCACACCTGTAATCCCAGC
>NW_012102232.1:1189377-1190481 GCF_000951045.1 Mandrillus leucophaeus | reverse complement strand
TCTCAGCTCACTGCAAGCTCCGCCTCCCGGGTTTACACCATTCTCCTGCCTCAGCCTCCCGAGTAGCTGGGACTACAGGCGCCCGCCACCGCACCCGGCTAGTTTTTTGTATCTTTTTAGTAGAGACGGGGTTTCACCGTGTTAGCCAGAATGGTCTGGATCTCCTGACCTCATGATCCGCCCGTCTCGGCCTCCCAAAGTGCTGGGATTACAGGCTTGAGCCACCGCGCCCGGCCCTGCTAAATGTTTACCAAATTGTTCAAAACAAGACCAGACTTGCAGCCTTGGGATCCAACTGCATTTGCTTCGATCCAGGTTTGTTCAGCTGCAGGCCACCTTCGGGCTGTCTGGTCGGTACGACCTATACACAAGCCGCACGGCTTGAGGGGTCTGGACAAATCACTGTGTCCCAATGGGGCGCTCTGGCTGCATCTGCCCTCAGCACTGCAGGAATGTGGATCTCCAGCGTCCTGAGCATCCTCTCCCCTGCTAACCGAATTCCATCCCCACTGCTGTTAAGTAGTTCAGTTCATTCACTCATTCATTCTGGAAGAATTTACTGACACCTGGGGGCAGCACAGGCAACATGACGGTGATGGAAACAGACATTGTCCCCACCTTCAGAGAATTTGTGAGGCTGGTGAGAAAGACAAGGATTCCCAGTATTACCATAGAGAAGTTAGAGCACTATTGGTTCTTAGCCTCTGCCTCTCCCTCTTCCTACCTATGATCCCCTTAGCCCTCCACTGCTGTCCCTGCTCCAGTGCCACCAGAAATCTCTGGTGCAATCATGACATGAGGCAGGGATGACTGAAGAGCTGCTCAGTGTCATACCCTTCGACTAGGCATCAGTTCCCCTCATCACTGCTTAAGTCCTGATCTTGTGTCTCAGTGTTTTTTTTTTTTTTTTGAGACAGAGTCTTGCTCTGTTGCCCAGGCTGGAGTGCAGTGGCACAATCTCGGCTCACTGCAACCTCCGCCTCTTGGATTCAAGCAATTCTCTTGCCTCAGCCTCCCAAGTAGCTGGGACTACAGGCACATGCCACCATGCCCAGCTAACTTTTTATTCATGCCCAGCTAATTTTTTTGTGTTTTTAGTAGAGA
>NW_012102232.1:1157499-1188188 GCF_000951045.1 Mandrillus leucophaeus | reverse complement strand
GGGTGAAACCCCGTCTCTACGAAAAATACAAAAATTAGCTGGGCATGGTGGCAGGCACCTGTAATCCCAGCTACTTGGGAGGCTACGGCAGGAGAATCACTTGAACCTGGGAGGCAGAGGTTGCGGTCAGCCAAGGTCTCGCCACTGCACTCCAGCCTCCACTGAGACAGAGTGAGGCTCTGTCTCAAAAAGAAAAAAAAAAAGGCTGGGCGCAGTGGCTCACACCTGTAATCCCAGCACTTTGGGAGGCCAAGGTGGGCGCATCACCTGAGGTCAGGAGTTGGAGACAAGCCTGCCTAACATGATGAAACCCAGTCTCTACTAAAAATACAAAAATTAACTGGGTGTGGTCGTGGGTGCCTTTAATTGCAGCTACTCAGGAGGCTGAGGCAGGAGAATCGATTGAACCCAGGAGGCAGAGGTTGCAGTGAGCTGAGATGTACCATATTGCACTCCAGCCTGGGAGACAAGAGCGAAACTCTGTCTCAAAAAAAAAAAAAAGCTGTTTAACCTTTAAAAAAGAACTTACGAACCTTATGTAGGTTGGGTGCTGTGGCTCACACCTGTAATCCTAGCACTTTGGGAGGCCAAGGCGGGCGGATCACTTAAGCCCAAGAGTTGGAGGCCAGCCTAGGCAACATGATGAAACCCCATCTCTACTAAAAATTCAAACAAATTATCCAGGGATGGTGGCATACAACTGTAATCCCACCTACTCGGGGATGATGAGGCTGAGGTGGGAGGATCACCTGAGGCTGTAGAGGTTTAGGCTGTAGCGAGCCATAATCGTACCACTGCACTCTAGCCTGGGCGACAGAGTGAGACCGCATCTCAAACAATAAAATAAAATGAATACAATAATAAAAAAGAAACTTATTTGACCATGGACTTCTTTTTTCATATTAGCATCTCTCAAATACGGACATCTGAGTTTCACATTGTGGAAAACAATACTATAAAGGGAATATTTTTGTTTGTTTTTTCCAGACATAAAGCAGTGCCCAGCAAAAACCAAGCAGGCAGATCTTTTTTTTTTTTTTTTTTTTGAGACAGGGTCTCACTCTGTTGCCTAGGCTGGAGTGCAATGCCCTGATCACTGCTCACTGCAGCCTCAGCCTCCTGGGCTCAGGTAATTCTTCCACCCCACCCCCCTGAGTAGCTAGGATTACAGGCGTGCACCACCATGTCCAGCTAATTTTTGTATTTCTTTTGTAGAGATAGGGTTTTGCCACATTGCCCAGGCTGGTCTTGAACTCTTGGGTTCAAGCGATCCACCTGCCTCAGTCTCCCAAAGTGCTAGGATTACAGGCATGAGCCACCACACCTGGTCTCAGAATCTTAATTTATCATTTTTAAAGCAACAGCTCACGACTAGCCACATATTCCAAGATACAACTACCTTGGTCTTCTTTCTTACCCATTGACTCTTGGGGCCCTGGAAAGGTCCTGTCCAGCTAGACAAGTGGTGAACACTTTTCATCAGGCCCCAGGACACACAGCATGTTGTCAGCAAACCGACCAACACAGAACTAAATCACAGTGATGTCTTCCGGCCTCAGGGATGCGTCTCTGCTAGTTTGGAGATGGCTTGGGGACAACTAATTGCTTTTCAGCTCAGGCTACACAGCTTTCTCACTTCCATTATTCCCCGGAGCCGTATTTTCCCGAGCTGCATTTTTCAGAGAATAGAGCTGGAGGAAGACGGAGAGAGAGAGAACAGGGGTAGGCACGAAACTGATTTTTATCTTCATTAGAAGTTAGATTTCCATCTGCAAAATCCTTCACTTAAAACAATAAGCAGTCCTTTCCCAATTGTAGCTTTTGGGCTTCAAGTTGAAGGCTGAGGCTGCAAACTAGAGGGAAGTGTGGCCACTGATGTTCTGGGAGGGAGGAAGAGCTTCCTCCATCGAGGAGTATGTGTAGTTTCCTCTCCAGAGCTCTGATAATCTGGTTACAATCAGCGGTGGTGTTGAAGGAATGCCAGTGGTCCTCTGATGTGGCAGTGGATGAGGCCTGGGTTATAACTAGAGAGGGGGCTCCAGGAGAGAGTGCCATCAGCAATGGGCCGAGAATCCCAGTTCAGTCTCTGTACTTTTCCTTTGGGTAATTCTTTTTTTTCTTGAGACGGAGTCTTGCTCTGATGTCCAGGCTGGAGTGCAGTAGCGCGATCTCGGCTCACTGCCAACACTGCCTCCCAGGTTTGAGTGATTCTTGTGCCTTAGCCTCCGGAGTAGCTGGGATTACAAGCATGCACCACCATTCCCAGCTAGTTTTTGTAGTTTTAGTAGAGACAGGATTTCTCTGTGTTGGCCAGTCTGGTCTCGAACTCCTGACCTCAAATGATCTGCCTGCCCCGGCCTCCCAAAGTGCTGGGATTACAGGCATGAACCACTGTGCCCGGCCTCTTTGGGCAATTCTGAAGCAATGTTAACAACCTTGCCAAGGCGATTCAGGAAAACTGGGCATTGCGGCATTTGCCAAAGGAACATACGATGAACAATGGGAAGAGGAGGAAGACCCAGAACATGAGTCTGAGACAGCATGAAGTGGACATTGGAAAATATTGACATGGGAAAACTTTTTTTTTGCAGGGAGGAGAGAATTTCTAGAAGAGAGAACAAAAGTCCTTTCTGCCGTCAGATTTCCTGAATGCTCCTAAAGAAGATGAAGAAAGTTTTGTTAGTTGTTCAAATCTCTAATGTGTACAGGAGGGCAGGAGGGGCTTTGACTTGAGGTTGTCCTCCTTCTTAGAGGCAAATATTCCAGAAGTTCCAGGAGAGTTTTTGGACATCTGATCTACAGGCAAATCCTCTAAGGGTTTATTTTCTATCCCTGAGACCTGAAGGTTTGAGAGGAAAAGTAAAGATGAAGTGGGGTGAGGGACGAAAACAGGAAATTAGCACTCTGAATCCTTCTAGAAAAACTATCATCTGGAGCTTCCAAATTATTTTCACATCTGAAGGAAGGAAAATTCCATCTCCTTTACTTTGAGGGGTCAGAATCATGCTCCACTTTATCATGAGAAATGATGGACGGATGCCGTGAAGGGAATGAGTGTGGATGGAAGCGTGTAAAAGCTGCAGGCTCCCTGAGTCCATGAGTTCCTCCCAAGTAGGAGTGGGTGAACATCCGTGACGGGCAGCAGGTGCCCTCTCCTGCAGTTCTGCAGCTTGTCTTCCAGAGTAATTCCACGGCCAGACCATCCCACTCGTATATAATAAATAACCTGGGCTTAGCTATTTTGGTGCCTTTAGTCAAGTCAGAGCCTGAGCTCACTACTCTCAGAGATCAAAGGTCTACACTATGACTGTTGTTGTTTTTTTTTTTTTAATCAGAGGGCTGCCTCCTCTCCTTCACTTTCAAATTCTTTGTATTTTCAGATCCTTTGAAGACTGCTTGCAGTTGGCTATTTCCAGCTTGATGTTAGATGACCAGCTTTGATGAGGCTGGTGAAGCGCTCGCCAGAGGTATAGGAGCCTCTGGTTTCTGGATTTTTCACAGAGAGAACTGGTCTGCATGGTGCTGAGTCACTGTCTCCATGCCGGGAAGGAGGGTCTGGGGCTACCTCTTCTGCTTTCTTGATGACGTCACAACCTCGCAGTCTCTTCTTCTCAAATGTTCCATGTTCTCAACTTCAAATCATATGTAAGAACACATACGCATCATTCAAATTCCGGTGAAGAATTTGCTAAAGTGGTTCCTTCTGTCCAGTGTGGCTCGTAAACATCATTCTGTCCTTGCAGTAGGTTGTTATTCTGTTGAGGTTCATGAGTTTCTTTATTTCTTTTTGGTCTGCTCTAAACAAGAAACTGCACAGACAGAAGGACAGAGGCTCATGGCTGAGGTAGACAGTGTGCCGCTTGCTGGGGACTGGCTGGGGGAAAGGGTTTTCTTAGGATACTGTCATCCTGACCGCCTGATACCAGAGGCCCCGGGGACTGCGGCCCCTGGCAGGGAGGTGCTCTGTGGGCAGGAGCTGGGGGCCTGCTGATGCTGGCAAGGTTCACTGATGCTAAGAGCTCCTGAGGGCTAGACTCAGAGCCCTGCAGCTTCCAAAAACACAGATAATGACATCTCAGTCACTGCCCTCACAAACCAGTAACTCTTACTCAAACGAAAAAGGCATTTCTGATTTCCCATAACTCCCTAAAGTACTTTAAAAAATCACATTCTTAATTACCCGCTCTACTGAGCTCCACCTTGATTTCAAGTCCAGTGATTCCCACTTTGCTCATTGCTGAGGGGAGGTGTGTGATGGAGGGTTGGGAGCAGAAGAGGGGGCCGAAAATGCCTATAAATGTCAGGCCAAGTTGAAAGAGCGGAAGACAGCACTCCGCAGGGGAAGGACACTAGAGACAGCAGACTGGATTACCTCTCAAATCCAACTCCCCATTTACAATATCCTCCCTCCCGAGTCCTGAGATTACTTAATGGCTCCGTCTAATGAGCTTTGATTTACAGCCAATTATTGCACTCAGCCCACTGTACTCAACAGCCGCCATGACACATGGCTTCCATTGAAGTTGATGCACAGCTATGAACTGCTTCAAGTGTCAAACAGTCACACTGAAGGGAAGGCAAGGTCTGTGCTGGCATAAGAAGTATCCATAGGGGCCAGGCGTGGTGACTCACGCCTGTAATCCCAGCACTTTGGGAGGCTGAGGCAGGTGGATCACCTGAGGTCAGGAGTTCGAGACTAGCCTGTCCAACATGGTGAAACCCCATCTCTACTAAAACTACAAAACTTAGCTGAGTGTGGTGGCTCATGCCTGTAATCCCAGCTACTTGGGAGGCTGAGGCAGGAGAATCGCTTGAACCCAGGAGGCGGAGGTTGTAGTGAACTGAAATCGTGCCATTGCACTCCAGCCTGGGCTACAAGAGCAAAACAAAAAAAAAAAAAAAAAAAAAAGAAGTGCCCATAGCCCTTCCTCAGCTGTGGTTTCTGAACTTTTGGAAGGTAAACTGATGATACGGTTTGGATCCGTGTCCCCGCCCAAATCTCATGTTGAATTATAATCCCCAGTGTTGGAGGTAGAGCCTGGTAGGAGGGAATTAGGCCCAAGAGGGTGGAGTTCTCATGAATGGTTTAGCACCATTTCCTCCTTGGTACTGTAGAGTGAGTTCTCACCAGATCTGGTTGTTTAAAAGTGTGTGGCACCTTCCCCACCCTTCCTCCTGCTTCAGCCATGTGACATGTGAGGTCCTGGCTTCTCCTTCACCCTCCACCATGATTGTAAGTTTTCTGCGGTCCCTCCCAGACGCCAGCATCATGCTTCCTGTACAGCCTGCAGAACCGTGAGCCAATTAGCCCTCTTTTTTTTTTTTTTTTTTGAGACAGAGTTTTGCTCTGTCACCCAGGCTAGAGTGTAGTGGTGCGATCTTGGCTCACTGTAACCTCCACCTCCTGGGTTCAAGCGATTCTCCTGTCTCAGCCTCTCGAGTAGCTGGGATGACAGGCGCCCACTACCATGCCCAGCTAATTTTTGTATTTTTAGTAGAGATAGAGTTTCACCATGTTGGCCAGGCTGGTCTTGAACTCCCAATCTCAGGTGATCCACCCACCTTGGCCTCCCAAAGTGCTGGGGTTATAGGTGTGAGCCACTGAGCCCGGCCTAACCCTCTTTTCTTTATAAATTACCCAGTCTCAGGTCTTTCTTCATAGCAATGTGAGACTGGACTATAATACATTCTCATTTTTTTCCCCCGAGAATACCAACATTCTCCTTATTATTCAAATTCTTAGTGTTGTCTTTACTTTTAACTTTCTCCTTTTCCTTTATCCCCCAAGCCCTATGTCTTTGCTTTGGAACATTTCTCACGTATCTTTTTATTTCCCTACTCCCACTGCTACCAACCCATTTGGAAGAGTCTGGCTCTTCCCTTTCTCTCATCCTGCAGTCACCAAACTAATATTCCAGACTAAAACACTGCTGCCATTGATATTTTTCCATTTGGGTGACTTTTCATTGTGGTTGCTTTTCCATGTTATCTCCCTAAATTAAGAACCTACAACATCACATTTGAATTTTCCATCCTGATATTCAAGACTCTTTACAGTTCAACCCCCACCTTTCCAACCTACAGCTCCTACACAGCACCACTCCCATCACCACCACCCCTACTGTGTCCCCCTCCCCACACGGAGTGAACACATTCCCACCCTAGAGCGTCTGCCCGACTGTTGACTTCTAGAATGCTCTTCTTCCCTCCTCTACTCTTTCACTCAAAAAATATTTGTTTATTTATTTATTTATTTTTTGAGACAGGGTCTCGCTCTCGTCACCCAGGCTGGAGTGCAATGGTGTGATCTCGGCTCACTGCAACCTCTGCCCTGCGGGTTCAAGTGATTCTCCCACCTCAGCCTCCCAAGTAGCTGGGACTACAGGCATACGCCACCATACCTGGCTAATTTTGTATTTGTAGTAGAGATGGGGTTTCACCATGTTGGCTAGACTGCTCTTAACTCCTGGTTTCAAGTGATCTGCCTGACTTGGCCTCTCAAAGTGCTGGGATTACAGGTGTGAACCACCACACCTGGCCTCTCACTCGACAAATATTTATTGCAGTGACTCTGTACTGGGGACTAAGTGCTTAGGATACATGAGTCACAAAATAAAGTTCTCTCCCTGAGGGTGCTGCCTTTCTATTGCTCTACAATCCACATCCATCCCATTCTTTGAAATCTACCTCGAATCCCACTTTCTCCCAGAGATCTTCATGATAACCTAGGCATGTCTAATTTCTTCCTGATTATTCCTCTAGGCTTGTTTCATGCAACTCCTGAAATTATTTCATGCCAGAAACTGTGTTTGGTTCATTGTTGTTCAAGCACCTAGCATGCTGTCAGCACATTTCCTGAGAATCATGCTGAGTGCCCTGTAGATGCTCAGTAAATATATGTTGTAATGCAATTGTGCCTGAGTTCAACGTAAGAGCCACCAACGCAATAGCCACTTTATTAATGAAGGACAACTCTCCTCCCGCTCTGGGTCTGCTTCCTTAAAGAGGTGCCAGCAAACACTCCCCACTCCTCCTCCCATCTGCTTAGCCGGGAGCAGGACCTGAAGCCGCACCCCTGAGCTGCTCTGCAAATGCAGAGTCCTGAGGGTAGAAGATGCTGTGTAAACCATATCTCCTTTTGGAAATTCATAATACATGTATTCATTTTTGGTGGTCTTTTATTTGAAGGCATCAGAATGAATGACACAGGAACAGTCTTTGCTCTTCCCAAACACATCCTATTAAGCGTTCTGAGGCCGGGCGCAGTGGCTTATGCCTGTAATCCCAGCACTTTGGGAGGCCGAGGCAGGAGGATTGCCTGAGGTCAGTAGTTCGAAACCAGCCTGGCCAACATGGTGAAATCCTGTCTCTACTAAAAATACAAAAATTGGCCAGGCCTGGTGGCATGCACCTGTAATCCCAGCTACTCGGGAGACTGAGGCAGGAGAATCGCTTGAACCTGAGAGGCGAAGGTTACGGTGAGCTGAGATCACGCCACTGCACTCCAGCCTGGGCAACAGAGTGAGATTCCGTCTCAAAAAAAAAAAAAAAAAAAAGAGTTCCGAAAAGTCCCTTGGCAAAGAGGTTTTAGGTGTGTGTATCTGTGTTTTCCCAAACCATTCCCACCTCCCACTTTTGGAGAATCACCTAACAACGTTCCATGGACCACAGAGTCCATTGGACCAGAGTCCAACGTTGGACTCTGACTAGAGGGTCGGCAAATCAGGCTAAAGCAAAATCTAGAATGAAAGAATAAAGAACTTATGTTTTAATTTCATACTAGGAAACTTCACTCCCCCTGAAGCCTCGAAGAGCCTGGTGTGTGTGCACTACCAGCTGTTCAAATGCATCCTTTTAAAAACACTGTGGTTCTGAGCAGGGTGGTCACAATACACTTCAATCCTGCAGTAGCTAGTTCACGCTGTTCCTCCCCGGCTCCCAGAAATAACAACAATGGGAGGAGGCGGAGGAGGGGGTGGGCACAGCAAGGGGAGGTGGGGGCTGATGAGGAGAAGTGCTGGTGTGGGGGAGCTCACCACTCCTAGGTTCTAAGAGTCTTGTTCACGGGGTTTAAAGTGGGGCAGAGCTAATGGTTCATCCCGTGTGAGGACCTGTTGGAAATGGAGGTGGGAGAGGAGGAGGGAGTGGGAAACGTAGCCAAGCAGGACCAGGAACACAGTGTAGCGAGGGAACGCGTGCGGAGGCGGGTGCGGAACAGCAGGATGCTTTCTCTAACACTTTTTTTGCTCTACCATTTTGCTTTCAAAGCAGAGGCCATACACTTTCCATACTTCGGGAGGAAACGGGTAGATTCTGAAATGGACACATCTACCCACCTGGGGTGCTTTCTCCACCCTTCAGACTCTGGAGAATGAAGATGGAAGGGTCCAGGTTAAGATGAGGATGGAGAAAAGAGAGGGAGGAGGACTATTCCAAGGAACACATCTTGGAAAACTCAAAATCAGAGGTATTTCTAAGTCCCTTCCTGCTTGAAGGTAATGCGTGAGTAAGGGCTTGTACCAGGCAGGCCTGTGTAGGGCCTGAGCGTGAGAGGAGAATCTTCTTGGGCCCATTGGCCCGTTCATGTCCTTCCTCCCCTCTTAGTGCTTTCAGCCTAGAACCTGCGTCTACACCACATGTGCTGTCTGTCCCCCAGGGTAGAGCCTGGACGTGCTCCTTCGTGGTCCATTTCCGGGTCCCACATGCGTCGGCTGAGCTCTGGGGCACCCTTCATGGAGGCACCTCCCTGGGTTGTAAGGCTGCCCAACCCTAACTCCATCTCCAGTGCCGTCCGCGGTCTTCCCAGCAGTCACTGGGCACGCCTTCCAAGGTGCTCCGAAGCATTAATGGACTGAACAAGATTTGTGGAGCCCCTGCTAAGTATCAGGCTCAGAGAAGACATAAAATGCAAATGAGTCACGGTCCAGGCTCTTGAAAAGTTTAGAATCCAGTGAGGTCCAGAGCAGGAGGCATCCCCTTAGAGAGGCACCTGAAAAACCCCGGGAGCTCTTGGATGGAGCTGCCAGAGCCTGTCAGGCGAGACGTACAAAACAGATGAGTCCCGGCCTGGGCAGGGACTGCTGTGGGCAGAAGGGACCAGACATGTGGAATGAATTAGGGAGACAGACAAGAGCTGGAATTAACAGTGCAATAAAAACAAGAGTTAATTCACCCTCAGAAGCCAGAGCACTTTATAGGGCATAAGGCTGGGCTGGGCCCACAGAAAAACAACAGCCCAGCACAGCTGGCGGGCGGCCGCGCAGGGAGGGACGGGGATAGAGTTGGTGTTGACCTCACAGGTGGCAAATCACAGCCTGGACAGGGAAAGTGTCTCCAGTGTTTCGGCTTGGCCTGAGCCCATAAGAAAACCACCTGTGACCATTCTCTTTCACTTAAGACTCTCTTTAAAAATGTGCTGAGCTATTCCGGAGCGTCACTTCAGCCAATTAGCTGCACTAGTCACTGGGCACTTCCATTCACATACTCTTTTGTTTTATTCTTTGAGATGGAGTCTCGCTCTGTCGCCCAGGCTGGAGTTCAGTGGTGCGATCTCAGCTCACTGCAAGCTCTGCCTCTCGGGTCCACGCCATTCTCTGCCTCAGCCTCCCGAGTAGCTGGGACTACAGGCACCCGCCACCACACCCAGCTATTTTTTTTTTTGTAGTAGAGATGGGGTTTCACCATGTTGGCCAGGATGGTCTTGATCTCCTGACCTCGTGATCCGCCCGCCTCGGCTTCCCAAAGTGCTGGGATTACAGGCATAAGCCACCGTGCCCGGCCTTTTATTTGTTTTAAATGAGAAGGGGACTCGTCTGTCATCCAGTTGGGAGTGCAGTAGTGCGGTCATAGCTTACTGCAGCCTCGAACTCCTGGGCTCAAGCAATCTTCCTGTCTCGGCCTCCTGAGTATAGGCATGCACTACCATGCCCAGCTAATTTTTAAAAATGTTTTGTAGAGACAGGGTCTTGCTATGTTGCTTAGACTGGTCTCAAACTCCTGGCCTCACGTGATCCTCCCACTGCATCCTCCCAAAGTGCTGGGATTACAGGCATGAACCGCCCCACCCAGTCACTTACTCTTAATATGCTGTAACTACAGGCCTTGGCCAACTGTGGACACAAAATTAAATTCCAAAATGTATATAGTGGCATTTTTACTTTCTTTCTTTATTCATATTTGTTTAATTAACTGGATTCCTCATAGCACTGTCTCTTCCAACGCCTGCCCTAGGGCACGTGTGTCTTGTGTGTAGACCCCAGCAGGGTCAACTTAGAAGAAATGGGGCCTTCCCCACATGTGAGGCAGTGCAGGCGTCCAGTGGTGCCTGGCAGGGCCGTGGATACTGATCCAGTACAGTGTCGCCCAGACCATCTCTGCCAGGGTCCCAGCTGGCATCACCCTGCCGCCACCTTTCCCCAGCTCCCATGTTCATCACCCGTTCACTCTGTGGGGTGCCCAGGATCCCTCCAATCCATTCTTTTTCTGCTCCGAGTATCCAGAGGAAGTCTGGTATCCACCAAGCACTAGAGTGTCCCCACAGCTCCCTCAGCCACAGGCCCGCAGTGGCCACAGGACTTCTTATGGGCCCAAGGACAAGGCTGAGGAGCGCTGCTGGGAGGTCTTGCCAAGCTCCTCTATCCCTTCCTTTTACTCACCAAATATGAATGAATAGTCATATGCATTGGTAGTGCTGGGAATGCGGTGCTGAACAAACGGGAAGTGGTCCTTATCCTCAGAGAGAAGACAGCTTCTGGATCTTTCTCAGAGTGCACCCTGGCGTTTAGAAAAAGTCTGACATTTTCTAAGCCACCTTCACTCCAGGCCACATCTCAAGGGTCTCTTAAGTTGGAGGTGAGTGCACGAGCTGGAGCCAGGCACAGGTGCATCCGGGTTCTGGAGGGGCCAGGGCTTCTGAGCTTCCCCATTCCATCCTCTCTGAGTGCTGTCTTTGCCTTCCTCATCATGACTGACCTTTTGGGTGCCCCATTCCTCTACAGGCCAGGCATTTCTGGAGGTCTAAATTGCAGCCCTTCACACATCAGTGGTCAGCACATTTTCAAGCCTTTTAAAGACATCTGAAGGCATAGCTTTCTGTAGCAAATACCTAGACCCAATAACACTAGGAGTTGGAGTCACTGAGGGCAGTTGTCTATTGCCAAGGCCTTGTCTAACTCAAGAGCAGTAAATACATAGCCTTTTACTCCGCTGCTTGGCCCCCGCTCCTCCTCTCTCCTGCCCGCTCATGACACAGCCGAGCCAGGCCACGTTCATCAGCTGTTAATAGCTGCCATTTAGAAGCTTTTATTCCATTTCACAGAGATGAGCAAACTTTGTTTCTGGAAAAGAGGGGCATGTTTTCCCTTATCAATGAATCTGTTACTTATGTTAGATTCAGTCCTTTTTAAGGATGTTTGCTTTGAGAAAACAAAAGCTGCAAAAAAAAAAAAAAAAAAGACACACTACTTAAAGATTAAAAAAAAATTAAGTGATCTAGATAGCCTCCGGGAACAAAGTGTGCTCATTCGAGACAGAGAAGCAGAATACAGCCATCCGATTAGCTTTGTTGTAGGCGACATTCGTACAAAATGGGATATCCTACGCGGACTACCTTCAAACTGTGCAAGCACCACCCCCCCCGCAAAATGTCGGTTAAAATGGCCATTGCTGACTTCCAAGCCCAAAGAAACCTCTTCAGGCTTAATGTTTCCGTTTTTACCCCTACCCAGTCTTCCTATGTTATAATTTGCTCCCATCCATAACAAAAACAAAAAAACATTCAGAAACAGTGGTTGAAGCAAAGGCAGCTCAGAAACCAGCACAAATAAGGAGCTGTTTGTCATCAGTGGGGAACCAGACCACGAGTTCTGAACATCTGCGGTTTGTCCAGAGGGTGGACCCTGGGAAACCTACACAAGGCGGCCATCAGTCGGCCACGGGTTGCTGCTGCCCTGTCATTGCCTCTGCTGCCTGTAATTTTCAAGCAGGATGCCCCACATCAACATCCTTCTCTGCGCTTTTTATAACATCAATGCTGAGTTTTCGCTGAACAAGCCCTCACTTGTCCAAGCCTCAGTTAGTCTGTTGTATAACATATGTAGATTGGTATTTTTATTGACTTTTGAAACACACCAAATGTTGTTCTAGGAGGAGTTTCATGTCCTTTCACAGAAACACTTAGGTTATCCATTGCAAGCACCGGAAGGGATTTTCGTGGTCCTGTAACTTAACCTACTCATCTACCCAGTGTGGAAATGAGGCCAGGAGAAGTGAGTGAGTATCTGATCTAACTATACACAGATCTTTCCAGAAAGAGTTGCAATCAAAATTCAGGCTGTCTGACTTCTGAACCAGAGCTCTTTTTACTCAAGGAGACTAAAGAAAAGACTTAATCTTTTAAAGGCATGCTCTACTGGCTATAAGAAGAAAGGAGAGAAAATTACGTAAAATACAGAAAGAAGCTGGAAGCCTGATGATAGCCAATTAAGTTAATACACCCTCCTAATTAAACCTTCTCCACAGAAACCAAATTGTGGAATTTGAGTTCCTCGCGTCTCTTCCAATAGAATCCCTAATGAGCCGTGGGGAGACCCAAAGGTGAAGGAGAGGAAAAAGACAACCGAGAGCCTTGAAAATTCAGCCTCAGACCCTTCATGCCTGGGGCACAAAGGGATGCCCATGGTCCGCCCTCTCCTCCAATGGCCTATGGCCACAGGGGGGCATCTGATCTCTTATCCCTGTGGTTCCATATCAGGATGGTTGGGAGGTGCACAGGTCCCTAGCAGCTGTCCCCTCCTGAAACGGGTGCAAGGATCGGTGAGTGACTGGTTGCCAAGGGCTGCAGGCAGAGGCTGCAAGGCACCACGTTGAGCCCAACGTCATTATTATTAAACCTACAATTTAAACCCAATTATACTTTGCAGAAGGCTGCAGCCTCCATTTAAACCACTCCTGGAGGAAAAGAAAAAGCCTGTGATACAGAGTTCAAGGCAAGCTAGAGAAGCACTTATGCCACATGAAACTGGGATTTGGGCTCACAATAATGATAGTAACCCTGGGGTTCTCACTCAGAGGGAAGCAGAACAATGGGATGCTAATGCTAGAGAATAAAAACAAGATGCAGACATCCTCCTTGTAGGAGAAGCATCTAGATGTCCTGGAGATTTCAAAATAAGTTTATTTATTTTCCTCAGCGGGAGAAGGCCTAACACCTCTGTGAGGTCTCAAACTGGTAACAGGTCCCTCCCAATGATGCTGCCTGAAAAAAATGGAATCACTTGCTAACATTTAGAAATGAGGATTGTCCGTGCAAAAAGTCTAACTTTGCAGCCTCTCTTGAAAAATGTATTATCCAGCGATACTATGGGTTATCTGGAGCCAAACTTGACTGTCAACTTTATTTATTTATTTATTTATTTATTTATTTATTTATTTATTTGAGACCGAGTCTCACTCTGTTGCCCAGGCCGGAGTGCAGGAGCGCAATCTCAGCTCACTGCAACCTCTACCTCCTGAGATTCAAGCTATTCTCGTGCCTCAGCCTCCTGACTAGCTGAGACTACAGATGCGTGCCACCATGCCCAGCTAATTTTTGTATTTGTAGAGACAGAGTTGCAACATGTTGGCTAGGCTGGTCTTGAACTCCTTTGGCTAGGCTGGTCTTGAACTCCTGACCTAAAGTGATCCACCCTGCTATCAACTTTAGATGAATGAACGGGGCACAGGCTCTCTTATTTACCCCAGTCTCCACCACTCCCTATTGCCTCCTGGCATAGAAAACCTGCATCCATGCCCCTTATCATGCACGTATGCTTTTGTCTTGTGCTTTTGCTTAAAGAGGATTATAAAGAGAGTGAAATCTGTCTTATAATGGTACCTCTATAAACATTTTTCTTATATTTATCTCACTTCATTTATTTATGTTATCCACCTCATACCTCATAGACATTTGATTGTTTGATTTCTAATCCAAATTTCCTTCAGGAGACAAGTGTCCTACAGCAGCTGCTGAAAATACCAATCATAAGGAAAGTCCATTTTAATTCAAATCATCATCATCAAGTGCCTACTGGGGTCAAGAGGCTGTGCTGGCCTTGGAGGAGGGGTTCAAGGATAACTAAGGCCCATGGCTTTCACTGTGAGCATTTCAGCTCAGAAGACTGGGTATGACTGTTGAGATGATGTTGGCATTGAAAGGCACCAACCACTATGGGGTTCACAGGAGACAGCAACCACATCTGGTTGAGACATCAGGAAAAACCATATCTAAGAAAGAGTATTTGAAACAGGCTTCAAAGAAGGGGTGATACCTTGACAAGTAAATAAGAAAATCAAGAGAAACCTGCTCAAGGACAAGCATGGTGGCTCATGCCTGTAATCCCAGCACTTTGGAAGGCTGAGGTGTGAGCATCAGTTGAGCTCAGGAGTTCGAGACCAGCCTGAGCAACATAAGGAGACTCCATCTCTGGGAAAAAACAACAACAACAACAACAACAAAACTTATTTTATTTTATTTATTTATTTATTTTTGAGGCAGTCTATCCCTGTGTTGCCCAGGCTGGAGTGTAGTGGCACGATCTCAGCTCACTGAAGCCTCTGCCTCCCAGGTTCAAGACATTCTCCTTCCTCAGCCTCCCGAGTAGCTGCAACTACAGGCGTCCACCACCATGCCTGGCTAATTTTTGTATTTTTAGTAGAGATGGGGTTTCACCATGCTGGCCAGGCTGGTCTTGAACTCTTGACCTCAGGCAATTCGCCTGCCCCAGCCTCCCAAAGTGCTGGGATTACAGGCATGAGCCATAGTGTCCAGCCTCGACAAAAAAAAATTAAAACCTAGCCGGGCATGGTGGCACACACCTGTACTCCTGGCTACTTGGGAGGCTGAGGTAGGAGGATCACTTGAGTCCGGGAGGTCAAGGTTGAAGTGAGCTATGACTATACCACTGCACTCCAGCCTAAGTGATAGAGCAAGACCTTGTCTCAGAAAACAAAAACAAAAACAAACAAACAAAAAAACCCAATGAAACAAAAAATACAAAGAGAGAGAGAGAAATCTGCTCGAGAGAAAATGAGGAGAGTATGTACAAAGGCAGAGAAGCATTGGGGTGTAGGGAACAGTGAGAAATCCTCCCTCAAAGATGGATAAACTTGGAAAGGGAGGAGTTAGGCAGTTGAACTTCTGGATTCTGTTCCCACCTCCTCCCCCAGCCCAGCTTCAAAGAGGCAGAGGCGGCATTTTAACTACCTGATGACAGCTGAGTGATGCAGAAGGGCCACCCTCACAAAAATCTCATGCCTCAAGAGCACCCAAACCACCTCTCCCAGGATGCTGATGCCAAGGAACTGGGGGCAGGCGCAGTGTTACCGATCCACAGTCCTGGCTGCTCATGCCCCCGATATTTAATGCAGCACCAGCTGGGACCCAGGTCCCTGCTAGGAGTATGCCTCATTATGAGGCATGGATCCTGCTTTCATCCAAAGGGAACTTACAAGCAGGAAATTAGCAAACACATGGGCTTACCATCATCTTTCCACGCAATTGCTGATATAAAAGCCTTGGAGTTCAGACTTGGCTCCCCACCTTATCCAGCCTCAAAACCCAGTCTCTCACCTTCAAAATACATTGTGGGCCCAAAGTCTTTTCATTGGCTTCATTGCTGTCATCATAGCACAAGCCCCCATCATTTCCCAGCTAGACCTCTTAACTGCAAGGCCCCCTGCAAGGGCCTCTTAACTGGTCTCCTTGCTCCTGCTCTAACCCCCATCGCCTATTCTCCACACTGGAGAAACGGTCAATTTAATCATGCCACTCTCTCTTTTTTTTGGAGATGTAGTTTCCCTCTTGTTGCCCAGGCTGGAGTGCAATGGTGTGATCTTGGCTCACTGCAACCTCCGCTGCCTGGGTTCAAACAATTCTCCTGCTTCAGCCTCCGAGTAGCTGAGATTGCAGGTGTGTGCACCACGGTCAGCTAATTTTGTATTTTTAGTAGAGACGGGTTTCACCATGTTGGCCAGGTTGGTCTCGAACTCCTGACCTCAGGTGATCCACCTGCCTCGGCCTCCCAAAGTGCTGTGATTACAGGCATGAGCCACCATGCCTGGCCCATGCCACTCTTACTCAAAACCACCAAACGGCATCCCTTCATGAAATCTGGTCTTCACCGTGGCTTTCAAAGTGCTGCATAACATTACCCCTGACTACCTCTTCCCTACAACTCACCCACTCACTCCACTCCAGCCACAGACAATCAGGTATTTACTGAGCACCTGCCAAGTGCCCGGCAGCCCCTCTCACTGGTGGGAATGCACCAGGAACAGTGGCCCCTTGCTCTGTCTTGAATATAGGAAAAGTGCCCCTGCCTCAGGCCGGCCCTTTGCAGTTGCTGTTCCCTCTGTCTAAAACCATCCGTGGATCTCCCCGTCACAGCACCCGCTCGGACCTTCCCAAATATCCTCCCTGGAGTGGCGCCCCTCAGGACCCTGCTCCTCACCCTCCCGGCACCCATCCTTGGCAGACCCTCATGTTACACATGCACTTGGGCATTGTGTTCACGCTTTGTCTCCTCCACTAGAATGCAACAGGGACAGGGTTCCTGTTTATTTTGTTTGCTGTAGCATTCCTGCATCTGGTGAGTGTTCGGTACATCACAACAGCTTGCTATTTACTGCATGATTGAAATAAGAGCTAATCTGTAGGGCCCTGCCCAAAGGAGCTAGCAGAACTCAGAAAGGAGGATGTACAGGGGAGCTGAAGCAGGCAAGAGGGAGCTGGGGGGCACACTGGGCTCCGAAGGCCACTGGTGGTGGAGATCAAGGCAGACAAGAGTGAGAACTTTCTCAAGTGGAGAAAAGCCATGACTGGAAGTGTAGGATTTGGCATGGCAGGCACCAGAGATGGCAAACTGGCCCACGTGACCCTAAACTCAGTTCCTGGGGATTCCTGGCAGATGATGACGAAGTTGGACGGGAAGGACAGGGTAAGTTGCTGTGGGTTTCCAAGGGCTGATTGTTTTAAAAATCTTCTGCATCTCCAGAGATCCTGATTCCACAGTCCTGGATGGCCCTAGGTTTCAGAGCCACTGTACCAAGGACCCTGCAAGTCCAAAGATAAACAACATCATAGTGGGATGCCAGTTTTCTAAGGAACACTGTCTTTCTCCTTATTCCCACTGAGAGCCTCACCGGGAAGGGGAAGCCAGGCGCAGCTCACCTGGGGGAAGGAGTGGTCCTGTGGGATGGGAAAAGCCTGTAGAGCAACCCAGGGACACCTGGGGAGAGCATAAGGGAGTGTAGCCAAGCACCAGGAAGGTGAAGACATTAGAATCACACCGTCACAGCCGGGTGTGGTGGCTCATGCCTGTAATCCCAGCACTTTGGGAGGCCCAGGCAGGTGGATCACAAGGTTAGGGGTTCGAGACCAGCCTGGCCAACATGGTGAAACCCTGTCTCTACTAAAAATACAAAAATTAGCTGGGCATGGTGGCAGGTGCCTGTAATCCCACCTACTCGGGAGGCTGAGGCAGGAGAATCACTTGAACCTGGAAGGCGGAGGTTGCAGTGAGCTGAGATCATGCCACTGCACTCCAGCCTGGGTGAAAGAACAAAACTCCATCTCAAAAAAAAAAAAAAAAAAAAAAAAAGAATCACACAGTGACCCTCTGCTCTCTTGAATCAGGGGCACAATGGAGAGATGTCTACCCCAGATTTACTGCCATGCTAATCGCTTAACCCCTCTGAGCTTCATTTTCTCATTCACTCACCTATACAAGTCATGGAAAACAAACAAGTATCTGTGGGCCTATGCTGTGTCACTGATCTAGGGCAAAAGATGCGCAGGTGAAATATCCTTCCTGCCTCTCAAGGCATGTTCAGTGCTACCAGGAGACAGATAAGGAGGGAAACAACTTTAAAACATGAAGCCCTACCTCACAGTATTGCAGAATGTAAGAAGTGAATATAAATTAAGGCCCCCCTATGAAATAAGAGAGTTAATGAAGTTCTTTCATCTTGCTAGCTTAGGGCTGCTCCTAATTTTAGTGAGTGCTGACAAGGGACTGGAGAACTCCAAGGTCAGAGTTATTCCAGTGCTACTCCAGGCCTGAGAACCAGTGCTCCGGAGGACCGGTGCTAGGCAGAGACACAGAACAGGTCAATCCACCCACATCACACACTCCCAGGTGCAGCAAGCCCAGCCCCACTGGAATTGCAATGCCCAGATAACCTAAAATCTGTCATTGCAATGCAAAGATAACCTCACACCTGGAATTGCAATGCACAGATAACCTAAAACCTTTTCTGAGTCTTTGGTTTCAACCTCCACCCCAACCAAGCGTGTGATCAGAGCTGCTGACAAGCAGAAAACTGGAGAGATTTAAATTTCATCTCCTTTTAATTTCCCACCCACCCCTTGCCAGGAATGCCTACATGCAGGGAACAGCCTTCCTCAGAAGGATGGCCAGAAGGCAGGCAGCAGGAGAGAAACCCCACAGCTTCTGCTGCTGGGGGCGTCAGAAAGACCCATCCTGCCTTCTCTGAAGAGGAGCCTGAAGGTTCAATGAGAGCAGCTTGGGTTTGGGCTGTTGGAATTATGTGCTATGTTTCTGAAAAAGCTTGATGACCACCTATTTGGTTCCCCCAGCCACTTTACAGATCAAGAATGGGGAGTGGCTAGGGAAATGACATGTCCATAGTCATACAAATAATTTGTGAGCAAGTCAGGTCTAGAATCCAAGTCTTCTGACTCCAGTGCTCTCTCTCATCTCCTATTGGCAAATAGACACAACAACAGCAAAACAAAAAAATGAATATGTCATGGTAGGTCAAGGACATTATTTGTCTGATCAAATATCTTGTTGCTCAGTCTGGGAAATGGGGCTAGCACTCTTAGGTAGCTTGTCTGAGCAAGGCCAACACATTTACCAGGAAGACAGCAAACTAGACGTTTCCAGAATATACCTCTGCTGGCAAGGGCCAACCACCCATGGCATCATTTTAAATTTGTGACTTCAGTCCCACATAGCCTGAGCTTTTTCATGGTAATCTAAGGAATGAGGACCTTCTTGGGAATACAAGTAGATCCAGAGTTTTAACAGAGAAAAGACAACCACATACCTGGGGATCCCAACTCTCATGCTGGGTCAACAGGCCTATGGGCCATGCTTGAGCACTCTGCCATGTGGTAGAGAATGCTGGCTGGCAGGCTTCTGGGGCACGATTATGGGGCTGGGGTACTGGGGAGCTAGCTCTCTGAGGTCCAGTGGCACAGCCATTCACACCACAGGGAGCGGGAAGGCGACCTGGGCATTTGGAACACAACTCCATGAGCACGGTACAAGGATTGGATGGTTCTGCCACCAGGGGGAGCGGAAGTCAGTGCTGGACATGCCCCAGAAGCTGGCCAGAGCCCTCAGGCCATGGAACTCTTACTGTGAACTCCTTCACACAAACATGGAGGACAAAAGGAGATGCATGCTTGGGTCACTCATTGTCAGGTTGGCGAGTTGAGACTGATGGTGTTCAGGACACGCTATCCCAAAACACAGCACCTTGGCACCTGAAAAAACAGCAGAAGCAGGGAGGCCACTCTTACCTTCTCCTTGCTGTCCCTACATTCAGATGAAAGGAGCGTCCTATCACTGAAGACACAGGGACACACAGAAGAATCTGAACAAACAGGCCTTGCTAGGTTCCCTCCTCTCCATTTCCTACCATTAGATCATACTCCCTTTGTCCAATTCTATTTCTCCATGACTATCCGTGCTTCATGAAAGCCAAGCACAAAAAACTCACACGTTTACTATTTCTTTGGGTCTTCATTTCCAAAGGCTCTCATGACCTGTAAAACTTTTAAAAAAATATTTATTTTGAGATGGAGTCTTACTTTGTCACCCAGGCTGGAGTGTAATGGTGCGATCTTGGCTCACTGCAACCTCTGCCTCCTGGGTTCAAACGATTCTCCTGCCTCAGCCTCCCGAGTAGCTGGGATTACAGGCATCCACCACGCATCCACCACCACATCCGGCTAATTTTTGTATTTTCGGTAGAGACAGGATTTTACTATGTTGGTCAGGCTGGTCTCAAACTCCTGACCTCATGATCCCCAACGCCTCAGCTTCCCAGAATGTTGAAATTACAGGTGTGAGCCCCCATGCCCAGCGCATGACCTATAAAACTTACATGAAATACAATTGTATGCTTTTCTCTTGTTAATCTGTCTTTCGTTACAGGGACTCCTGCCATGAACCTAGTGATGGGTAAGGAAATAAATCTTTCCTCCTCTTTGGGAAGAAATCAAAGGGTTCCCTGGAAAAAGTGCAGAGCACAGTGGAAAGGCCTTGCCCAAGTGGCCTCTGAAACTCGGGGTGAGGACACACAGAACACCTTTCCATCTGAGGATTATTTGCAATGAACCAAGTGTCACAGGTACGTGTTTGCTCCTGTTGTTCTTAGATAATAGCACCCCCTTTTTACTCTCAAGTATCCTAATTTTATGAAAAATCACTGGTCACAGTGCCCTTTGTAAGATACTTTTCCCAGGGTGATGATTTAAAATACTATTTTTGAGCACAATCCCTTATGTATACCAAGAATGACAAATAGTTGGCACACCAATCCACTCCCCCTTCTGCACCCACGACGGACATTGTTAATGGATCACAGCTCTGTTTCCTGCTGATCCTAGACAAAGCCATAGAATCCTCTCAAAACAAGTCAGACAGTCAAGAAAATGAGTCAATGCAAAAATTGATACTGATTTGCCCTCGCTGGTCTATACCTCATCTGTTCAGGAAGCTACTCCAAAGGACTTCAACTTCCTGAGGCCATGAAGGCAGAGCCATAAAAATGCTGCCCTGGTTGAACCTGGGCATTTGTCTTGGCCAAAGCCAAGATTATTCTCTCATTTCTTTGGGGATTGGCAGTGACTTCTGCCCAGGATGCCCGGAATCCAACCAACAGTCTCTGACTTCCAATCAGACCAAACCAGCTAGAGTCCCACAGTTCTATTTAGAGCCCTATACTTGGTTGCTTATGTTGCTCTAAGAAACAATCTATGCAGTGGCTTGCTATAGTGCTAGGCCCTCCACTTGGCTCTATGGATCAAGTTTCGCCAGGTTATTTTGTGCCCCTCTCAGATTCTAGCTATAGCAGGAGGCACAACTCAGAGCAATTCTGCTGAAATGTAACATTCTGCTTCCTAGAACGGACCAATTATTTCTTAATATTAGGAAAAAAAAAATCATTTACATAAGTTAGGAAACACCTTACCACAAAATTATAAGATGATCACTGAACATTCACTAACATAGGACACAGTGACCTAATACAACTGGAAATAGAAGAAATTGACCTTAAAAAGAAGTCATCTCCAAAGAGGGGGAGATGCTAAAACAGGAAGGCTAAAAGGCTAATGGAGTGCTTTTTGCAAAAATGGACGACTCTAATGAGCATGTTGGTATTGAAAGGTGAGAGGTAGTGTGAAAGCATGAGGGAAGGGGATTTGGGCTGCACGGTTAGTGAGACCTGGGCAAGGATGTGTCTCCAAGGCATGTGTGAGAGCTTCTTGGAGGACAAAGACTTCCCACATCCACTTGAATCCATTTATTTTTTTCAAAAAATATTTATCGAGCACCTACTGTATATCAGACCCTATTTTAACTGCTGGGGATAAAACAACGAACAAAATAAACAGAACTAAAACTCTCTACACACACGTACCCACACATATGAAGAGGTGTGACCAGTGTTTTTATCTGTATGGTGGCATTATTGGTCTTTATCCCCCTTTGGGTCCATCCACGTAGTCTAATTTTTCTACAATAAACACAAATTTCTTTATTAATATGAAAAATATTGCTTAAAAACTAAACATTAAAAAGAAGGCACTGAGACACATGAGAGAAGACAGTGGGTATCTCAGGGACACTTGGTGTTTATTTTTTATTTTATTTATTTATTTATTTATTTATTTATTTATTTGAGACGGAGTCTTGCTCTGTCACCCAGGCTGGAGTGCAGTGGCGCGATCTTGGCTCACTGCAAGCTCTGCCTCCTGGGTTCATGCCATTCTCCTGCCTCAGCCTCCCAAGTAGCTGGGACTACAGGCATCCACCACCACGCCCAGCTAAATTTTTTTGTATTTTTAGTGGAGACAGGGTTTCACCGTGTTAGCCAGGATGATCTTGATCTCCTGACCTCATGATCCGCCTGCCTCAGCCTCCCAAAGTGCTGGGATTACAGGCATGAGCCACCGCGCCTGGCCACACACAGCTTCCTATCCTAGCAGAGGGAGAATTTTTTGTAGCATGTTTAAGCTATTCAGTTCACTAAAACCCTCTGAAATAATCTGACTATATCTTTAGCCTCAATAATTATACATGCAAAAAAGGAGAAAGAGAATACAGTGTTTTTACAATGAGATTCTTTCCTGTTCAACCATGAAGGGGAAAAATCTTTCTTCTTTTCTTTTCAGAATTCAAATCAAGATAATATTAGAGAATACATGTCAAAAAAAGATTATATAAGTATTTCAAATGATATCAATATCAAAAGGCACTCTTTAAACAACTCGTTTTCTTTTTTCTTTCTTTCTTGCTCTGTCGCCCAGGCTGGAGTGCAGTGGTGTGATCTTGGCTCATTGCAAGCTCCACCTCCCGGGTTCACGCCATTCTCCTGCCTCAGCCTCTCGAGTAGCTGGGACTACAGGCGCCCGCCACCACGCCTGGCTAATTTTTTGTATTTTTAGTAGAGACGGGGTTTCACCGTGTTAGCCAGGATGGTCTCGATCTCCTGACCTCATGATCTGCCTGCCTCGGCCTCCCAAAGTGCTGGGATTACAGGCGTGAGCCACCACGCCCAGCCTCCTTCTTTTTTTTAAGTGAATTAAGATCCTCTCTCGGACACCAGCTGTGACAGAAGGGACTTTTTACCTAGTAAAGATGTGACAGACCTGCTCCAGACCCTCCTTTGTTAGTGGCCAGTAAACATGGGCAAGGCAAAGTCCCACCCTAGTTTTGAAAAAAGCCAAACTAACAACTGCCCAGTTTCCAGGAACCGATATAATTTTCAGTACATGAGTGTGATTTAGAAATGGAAACAACATCAGAGCAGGGTTAAGTCAACAACCAAGCCATAGACCTCAAAAGGACCAGACTTCATTGTTCAATGATGCCAAGGAAAAGATTCCACCTATAAACTCTTTAGAAAGTAACCACCTCAGAAAGTTCCAGACAAGCCAGTTCCACTTTGTAGACCAGCCCTGTATAAAACTCTTACCACATGAGTAAGAAGTTACTTGTGCTTCGGTTATCAAACAGGCATAATTAAAGGGAAGAAAAGGAAAGACTAGGACAGAAAAACTCTATATTTGATGTTGCCTGAGCCAATTAGCTGAGTCTAGAATTCTTTATTTCATTGTCTCACCTCCTAGCCTCTCAAAATGCAGAGTCATTGTCTGGATTAGCAAACTACACATCATGCATACCTGGTCTTTCAGTTTTTTCCATGGGGCATGTTTCTTCCATTTCTTTCATATCTGAGGCACCAATATCCTAGCTGAGAATCTGGCAGAGAGTGGGCACCCTCTCAATGGTTGCTGGGGATAGATGGATGAATGAATGGATGAACTGATGGATGAAGGAACAGGTGAAAGATTTGTCCTATAAGAACCTGGATGGCATAGGCCTGCCTTCAAAAGAGCCATTCCCCTTTTTCTAGCAATGATTTTAACTATTCATTCCATGAGCAATTTATTTATTATTTTCAATATGCTAGGCATCATGCAAGATACAATAGCATAAAAATATGACAGACTTCCACTGTAGCTGAAAAGAAAATACAGGCAACGACAAGTAGTAGAATATAGGCCAGGCACAGTGGCTCACACCTGTAGTCCCAGCACTTTGGGAGGCCGAGATGGGTGGATGGCTTGAGCCCTGGGCAACATGGCAAAAACCTGTCTCTACAAAAAAATACAAAGATTAGCTGGGCATGGTGGCACATGCCTGTAATCCCAGCTATTGGGGAGGCTGAGGCAGGAGGATCACCCGAGCCTGGGAAGGTTGAGGCTTCAGTGAGCCATGATTGTGCCACTGCACTCCAGCCTGGGTGGCAGAGTAAGACCCTGTATCAGAAAAAAAAAAAAAAAAAGAATATAACCAAATATGAACATACATGACATACTTAACACTAAAGAGATTCAGAATAGGTCAAAATCAATTTATGTATAGCAGAATTCAGCAGGGGCAAAGAGTACTAATGCTATTCACATAACATCCTTCAAAGATGAGGATGGACTGGTTAATCGGAAAGACTATTTGGAAGAGTTTCTGAACTCACTTAGAAGCTGTTTTCTATCTAGAACTACCAAATAACAGAGAGCACAGAAAGTACTAGGTAGGCAAACAGAAGAAACAATAGTCTTCATTTAATTCACATCTTCCGCAGTAGCTGGTAAGCCAAATGCTTTTAGAGACCAAGCAGGTAACTGATCAAAGCGCTTTGTGTACCAGGGCTTGTTCTAAGTGTATCAAAAGCATTTTCCCTAGTCCTTGCCACAGTCCTCTGGGAAGACACGAATATTATTCCACCTTACAGAAGAAGAAACAGAGGCCCTAGCAAGTTACGGCTCTGTAAGTTTACTAGGTTGGCCAAAGTCAAACAACCAATGCTAGAGCAGAGACTCAGCGCAGGAAGCTCTGAATCCACAGCCCCAGCTGTTCAAGACCACCATTCCCTGGGGTAGAAACAGTTGCAGGGGGAATAGGGTTGGGGGAGGAGGTGGGGGGAGGGGGTTGCTGAGGGTTGGGTTCCCCTAATAGTGATGGGCTACAACTGGGCTCCAGCACGTTAGACCCGTGCCAGAATGTCAGGGCCCGGGGAAATGGAAAAAAATAAAATCCTCACTTTTTAAACATAGTATCTCTTAATTTTCAAATATTTACAACTCTTTCAGTCTTTAATAAAAAATAAAAAGTAACCACTGTGCAAACTCAACAAAACCATTTGCATCGAGCTCAGCCCACGTGCTTCCAACAGGCAACTTTTACCTTATTCTTTGCCAAGATTTATTTCACCTGTGTTGTTTCACTTTTCACAATAACCCCATGAAGAAAGTAGGGTGACTTCTTATGTGTGGCTACAGAATCCATGAAGGATTAGAAGACTAGCGTAGTAGAAGACTGCAATGACATGGTTAAGTTCCATTTAGAAAGGATAATTGACTTTCCTATACCTATTCATAAGAAGAGGGCCTCAATTCAAAGTCCTGGCCCAAAGCGGGGAAGCAATCAAAGGTGGACTTGAGTTCCACCACAGTGGTCAGAGACCTCCACTATGCAGTTTGATGGAGGGAGAACTGCCCTTTGATTTACAGGTTGTTTCCTTTTCCCTAGAAAATGTAGCCATCTCTAGTCAGGGTCCTGGGTTAAGATTTCACTAGTCAATGCACCTTGTACTT
The DNA here is from genome assembly GCF_000951045.1 of Mandrillus leucophaeus. Classification (NCBI taxonomy): domain Eukaryota; kingdom Metazoa; phylum Chordata; class Mammalia; order Primates; family Cercopithecidae; genus Mandrillus; species Mandrillus leucophaeus. Next base: position 1,162,738 of record NW_012102232.1, on the reverse strand, counting down.
AATGAGTATGTGTTTGGAGGAATGAACCAGATTCTTTCCAAAGAGCAGTTTTCAGTAGGAGAGAGTTGCAGGCAGCATGACAGTGTGCACTAGGGGGTTCGGGAGCCCTGTGTAGGGAGAACAAACACCAAGACAGAAGCAGAGGCACAAGTGTTTGTCTGCTTCACAGTTTTGCCTAGAACTGGCACTGGTGGGTCCATTCCTCTTCCAAGAGACTTGGCAATGAGACGGACTCAGAGTACATAATGGTTTCCCCAAGGCTCTCAGCTAGTAAGACAGGGAAGTTTGGATGAGAACTCTGGTATTCTGACTCCAAGTTCAGCTTTTTCTTGTATTTTACTAGAGTCCAGTCCCTTGTTTATTGCACAGACTAGAACTCAGACCTGCTGTGATCTTGCAGGCTTCAGGTTCTAATTCACCATGGAGCTATGGATGCACATGTAACAAACTCCTAAAAAAATTCTGGGAGGAGCCTTTTTTCTTTAAAAAAAATCTTGGCTTTAAACTGAATCAATTTTCATTGCCAAAAATTGGGGGAAATAGAGAAATGCATAAAGAGAATAAAGTCACCCACAATCTCACCAACCAGAGACCACCACAATTTTGAGTGATTTCTTCAATCTTTTTCTGAAGTGTGTGTGTGTGTAGACTATTGTAGAAGATCTGACTACATGTGCAGTTATAAAGCTTGTACAAGGGGTCTTCAAAAAGCGCATGGGAAATGTATGTTATTAAAAATTATTATGGATTCCAAACAATTTTTTGCCCCCAAATAGACTTGTACTAGCGTGTTATAACATGTCTGAACAGGATGTAGTTTGAGGCACTAAGAAGGATAAGACATCACTTTGAAAAACCCTATTAGAAACATGAGTTCTGCTGAAGTTGAAACAAGAACAAACATCTAATTCATGGTAAAGCTTGAGTGAAGAATGGTGAAATCGTTGATACTTTACAAAAAGTTTATGGGGACAATGCCCCAAAGAAATGAGCAGTTTACAAATGGATAACTCATTTTTAAGAAGGGATGAGACAATGCTGAAGATGAAGCCTGCAGTGGCAGACCATCCACACCAATTTGCAAGGGGAAAAATTCATCTTGTTCTTGCCCTAATTGAAGAGGACCAAGAGTTAATGCCACAAACAATAGACAACATCATAGACATCTCAATTGGTTCAGCTTATACAACTCTGACTGAAAAATTAAAGTAAGCAAACTTTCCAGTCAGTGGGTACCCTTACGCCCAGGTCAGCTGCAGACAAGAGCAGAACTTTCAATGGAAGTTTTACACATGTAGGATCAAGATCCTGAAGCATTTCTTTGAAGAATCACAACAGGAGAAGAAACGTGACTTTACCAGTACGATCCTGAAGACAAAGCACAATCAAAGCAATGGCTACCGAGAGGTGGAAGTGGTCCAGCCAGGGCAAAAGCAGATGGGTCAAGAGAAAAGATCATGGGAATATTCCAGGCATTGGATTTTGGGGATGTTCCAGGCATTGGCTTGTTAACTTTCTGGAAAGCCAAAGAATAGTAACATCTGCTTACTATGAGAGTGTTTTGAGAAAGTTAGCCAAAGCTTTAGCACAAAACCACCCTGGAAAGCTTCACCAGAGTCCTTCACCACCACAATAATGTTCCTGTTCTTTCCTCTCATCAAAGAAGGACAATTTTGTGAGAGTTTCAATGGGAAATCATTAGGCATCCACCCTACAGTTCTGATTTGGCTCCTTCTGACTTCTTGTTTCCTAATCTTAAAAATACCTTTAGAGGGCATCCATGTTTCCTCATCTGGTAATACACTGAAGGGCTCTGACATGGTTAAACATCCAAGACCCTCAGCTCTTTAGGGGGGAATTAAATGGCTGGTATCATGGCTTACAATAGTGTCTTGAACTTGATGGAGTTTCTGTTGGGAAATAAAGTTTATCTTTTTTTATTTTTATCTTTTAATTCCATTTTCAACTAACTTTTTGAAGTCTCCTCATATCTTCCCTTCTCTTATCTTAAACATTTTATCATATAATTATAATTCTTCAAAAACTGACATTTTAATAACTGTATAATACTACAACAAATGGATCACCATAATTTATTCTGCTAATTCTATTGTTGAGAATTTAGGTTACGGCCCTTTTTTTTTTTTGCTATCATAAATGATGCTCCGATGAATAAAAAAAGTCTTTATTTCCTATTAGTTCTGCAGGATGTATTTAAAGACAAGGAATCATGCGTTGACAGGGCCTGCATTTTGAGACTGCACATATTGCACACATGCCTTCCAAAAAGGTAATAGCCACTTACATTAAAATTGTGCATATTTGGTCAGGTGTGGTGGCTCACGCCTGTAATCCCAGCACGTTGGGAGGCCAAGGTGGGCGGATCACTTGAGGTCAGGAGTTCAAGACCAGCCTGACCAACATGGTGAAACCCCATCACTACTAAAAATATAAAAATTAGCCAGGCATGGTGGCACATGCCTGTAGTCCCAGCTACTCAAGAGGCTGAGGCAGGAGAATTGCTTGAACCCAGGAGGTGGAGGTTGTAGTGAGCTCAGATGGTGCCACTGCACTCCAGCCTGAGCAACAGGGCAAGACTCTGTCTCAAAAAAAAAAAAGTGTGTATATATTTTAAAATCCTGTATTTGCCCCTTAGTCTTCCTTAACTTCAGAAACAACCACTTTTGTAAAGAGATGGGGCTCCCTCTCCTTGTGTATCACTAAACGATACTTAGGCAATAACTGCAGCTGTGTTCTTCCCAATGAAGCTTTTATTTCATTTCATTTCATTTCATTTATTTTTGACTAGAAATAAACATGCAACATTTTCTAAAAAAGGCAAAAATGCACTTGATTGTTTTCAAAGAGCCTCTGGTGAGTGGGCTGTTGTGAAGTCCCATGAAACGGCTGAATCTATCCCCATCATATAAATCAAGATGAACAGGCTTGAAGGAGAAGCATTCCATTTGAAATGGCAGCAATAGTTTGGAACTGTGTGGCCAATGCCCATTAGCTGTTTGTCAGGAATATTTTTAGAAAGTGCAGAACAAGACTGTAAGGAGAACTGGCGCTATAGTGTCACCTTCTCCCCAGGAATCTGCCTGCAGCCTTCGGAAGCCGGCCTGGAACCAGCTGTGCTCTCTGCACTGACATACCCAGCACCCACACAACCCAGACAACCCTAAAAAAAAGCACAACCAAGCAACGACACACAGCTGGCCGCCCAGAGGCCCCTCCGAGGATCATCAAGATTTCCACTCACTGCAGGTGAAGAATTTCCGTTATCAGACTGGGCAGTTGTGAGAAAGTCTGAGGTTAAAGCTGAGGATTCTATGTGTGGTGAGGTGTGCTATCATTTTCTCGGCGCTCTGGAACGTGACAATTCTGGGAAAATTTCCTGTGATCTGAATACATCATAGATTTCATATCTTGCGATCTCTCAAACATTCCAAAAATGTAATTTTCACTGCTGCCCTTCAGGTCTGCTGTCTTCCATGGTGATTGAAGCTTGCACTTAGGCAGATCTGGGTGGCCCTGAGCACATTACTTCACATCTCTGAGCCTCAGTTTCCTCATCAGAAAAGTAGGACTAGTAACAATATCTGTTTCATACGGTTCTTATGATAATTAATGAAATAATCCATATAAGCACTTTGCAGGACACCTGCTGTACAAAGAGCCCTGAGTAAATGCTTATTTCATTCTAAGTGGTCATGATATAGTTTAAAAGCAGATTTATCCAGCTAGAAATCATTGGCACATTTTCCTTCTGGATACCACTGCTCTCCAGCTTCCCCACCAGAGGAAGGAGAAGAAAGGAGATGAAACCTCAAGAGGACATCTGCATTATTTTAGCCACTCTGATAAGTCACATACAGAAGGAGGAATTTCTAACAGCAGCTAAAAATGAAGTTATTGAATGACCTACGGCTATTCTGGTCCCCATTTAGCATCTCTTGAGGATATGTACATTAGTATGAACGCTGTACAGTAGCAGGACTGGCCTCAGATCCTATCCTCTACTTTTCCTATAAGAAGAAGACTGCTCTGACATTCCATAAAACGGCCGTGTCCATCCCAGTGCTAAGGTGTAAGTGAACATATTAGGCCATTCTTGCATTGCTATAAAGAAATACTTGAGTCTGGGTAATTTATAAAGAAAAGAAGTTTAATTGGCTTATGATTCTGCAGGCTGTATAGGAAGTACAGTGCTGGCATCTGCTTCTGGGGAGACCTCTGCTTCCTCAGGAAGCTTTTACTCATGGTGGAAGGCCAAGTGGGAGCAGGCATGTCCCATGACGAAAAAGGGAGTAGGGGAGAGAGAATTGGTGGGGAGGTGCTCCACACATTTAAACCATCAGATCTCAGATCCCGTGTGAACTCCGAGTGAGAGCTCACTTATCACCAAGGAGATGGCCCAAGTCATTCATGAGGGATCTGCCCCCATGGTCCAAACACTTCCCACCTCCAACATTGGGGATTTGGGCAGGGACAAATATCCACACTATCAGTGGCCATACCGTCAGGTTAGGCAGCACCACAGAACTGAGGTCTAACCTTATTCTGACACCGATTCGGCACGTCACTTCCCCTTGCCAATAAAATAAGGCAATTAACCAGCGCTCATCTCTAAACTTTTCAGTATTATAAGACTATGTAGTTCTATCCGCAAAAACAGTTTTAAGATCTAAAATATTTATTCCTGTGGATTTAGTAAAGTGTTTTCTTTGTTCACATTCGGGTGGGCAAATGGGTCAAAGAAGGTAGAATGATAAATTGAAACAAGATTATGGGCTGTTGGTAGACTTGTGGATTCCGTGCAAAAAACCTGCATCAAACTAGGTCAAGCTAACAGGTCCTTACTGAGTAGCTTTCACAGCCAAGCCTGTAACAGATCCTTATACACTGCTGTGGCACCCACGAGCCCTGTGCAGACTTCCAGGCAGAACACGAGCAGTGACAGGAAGATAAGCCAAAAATAAGAAAGTCTATTGATTATTTTAATGATATTCTTTTTTATGTTTACTGACAAAGTTGCCTCAAATCATCAAATAGTTTATTGAAGAATATTTTCCACCCAGTGAATAGCTGAAAACTGCATAGCAAAACACAAGATACTGTTAGCATTACCTCCATTTTAGATGATTTTCATTTACTGTATCTCTCTGCCCCCCAGAAAGGACCACCTTAACATCTGTATTCTGAAAACTGTCACCTTAGAATTCCTTTGTGCTCTTTA
>NW_012102232.1:1153025-1153969 GCF_000951045.1 Mandrillus leucophaeus | reverse complement strand
AGAACTGCTTGAACCCAGGAGGCAGAGATTGCAGTGAGCTGAGATCACACCACTCCACTCCAGCCTGGGCGACAGAGTGAGGCTCTGTCTCAAAAAATAAAATCAAAATTAAAAGCTGCTCCTGATATTTTTCCCTACTCTATCAACATCATAAATTATGGAACTTTCAAGGACCTTCTCAGCTCTCTTAGAAATGGCCTTCTCCAAGGAAACAATCTCTTAGATAGCAAATTCTTTCAAGCATCTGCAGTAAACCACAGGTGGTCAAGGTCACAGGCAGTGGGGCCCGTGTGACGGACTTGCCATGTTTTTTGGCCTCCCACCTCCTTCTGCTCAGCCTTCTGGCTTGGGCTCCATCCTCTTAGAGGTGGGCATTTGAGAAAACGTCTCCCTGCGCTGGTCTTTGCATCTGAGGTCAAAGGTGAGCAGAGGACAACCATCAATCAAGCAACAGTTTGCTAGCAAACCTGCAAAGGTCATGGGTAGGACAGAGAGATGCCATCACTGAGTCACCTCACAATGTGGTTCAGGGACCCGTTAATAATGAAAGTTACAAACTCTTACCCCACCTCTCCACACTGAAGCTCATCTGTGGATAAGCCCTAAGAGTCCACAGATTCCAGGTTTAAAAAATCCACTCTGTAGGGCAGAACTAGGGCAAGCCATCAGGTCAGGCTAGCTATAGACAGAATAGGCAGGCTTGGGAGGTAGGGCGCCCCTCCTCTGCTCCCAAATTATGCATGTAGAGGATGAGGGGCCTCTACAAGGTTTGTTCCAGACAGACTTCCTGTGATGGGTGAGAAGACAGATGAAATGATTTTAAGGTTCTTTCTAATGCTCAGATTTCATGATCCTAGCAAAGCTCCTCTAATGGCCCTAATGGCCGCCCAGGAGCTAAACCACTGAAACCAACGCTGAGCCCTCAAAAAGGTAAACACAGAATA
>NW_012102232.1:1132804-1151625 GCF_000951045.1 Mandrillus leucophaeus | reverse complement strand
TTTTTTTTTTTTTTGAGACAGAGTCTGGCTTTGTTGTCTAGGCTGGAGTGCAGTGGCACGATCTTGGCTCACTGCAACCTCTGCCTCCCAAGTTCAAGTGTTTCTCCTGCCTCAGCCTCCTGAGTACTGGGACTACAGGTGCACACCACCATGCCCAGCTAATTTTTGTATTTTTAGTAGAGATGGGGTTTCACCATGTTGGCCTGAATGGTCTCGATCTGTTGACCTTGTGATCCGCCCACCTTGGCCTCCCAATGTGCTGGGATTACAGGCATGAGCCACTGTGCCCGGCTGCATACCGGGCTAATTTTTGTAGTTTTAGTAGGGATGGGGTTTCGCCACGTTTTCCAAGCTGGTCTCGAACTCCTGACTTCAGGTGATCCACCCACCTCGGCCTCCCAAAGTGCTGGGATTACAGGTATGAGCCACTGCACCCAGCCTGGAATATTTTAAAAAACAGAGTTTACAAATGAGTCATGGAAGGTCATTATTGGGCTCTTCTTGGTTAGCTTCACCAGATGGTAAGCTCCCATCAAGCTATATACTCATGTCTCTTACAGATTTTAAAAAAGCATCAAGATCCAACTACCAGGAGAATAGGAGGCAGCAGCGACCCAGTGACAGCACGAAGTGCCCCCGCCACACCACCCCAAATAAACACACCAGGCAAAAACAGTGCATGAGCTATGCCAACACAATTTCAGAACTAGCCCCTTCAGTTCATCTTTCCAACCTACCAGGCTACTTCTGAAGGTCTCCCCTTCTCCTGCACTCTCCCACCAATCTGAGCTGCCATCACATCCACGCTCCATGGCTCCTGGAGACAGTGAGAGGTGCAGTGGAGGGTTCAGCGCTGGACAAGTATATTAGCAGTTCCAACTGACCTGACCAAGAAATGAATCTCTTTATGTAGTCAGGACCTTGGAGCCAAGGGATAGCAACCATTCTGAAGGGCAGAAACAGACAAAGGAATTTACTGATGCATGTAAATGAAAAGTCCTTGAGGAATTGCGATATTGTCATTTATAATGAGAAATACATATTTGCTCTTCGTTTCTGGCATAGCTCCTAAAACGCTTGAAGTCTCTGAAATGATAAATGTTTTTTCCTATGCTAATGAGATGACTGGTGGCTGAGGGCTCCTGGAGAGCTGCAGGATGGGGGCTGGTTTTCAGGGAAACCAATCTCGTGATTAGAGGGTGGGTACTTTCAGCCCCAGTTCCCAAACTCTGGGGAGGGGAGAGGGGTTGAAGCTGGAGTTGGTCACCAATGGTCAATGAAGCCAAAGGTCAATCAAGCCTCGTAATGACGCCTCTCTAAAAACCCAAAATGGGCTGGGCATGGTGGCTCACGTCTGTAATCCCAGCACTTTGGGAGGCTGAGGCAGGTGGATCACCTGAGGTCACGAGTTCGAGACCAGCCTGGCCAACATGGTGAAACCCCGTCTCTACTAAAAATACAAAAATTAGCCGGGTGTGGTGGTGGGTGCCTGTAATCCCAGCTACTCGTGAGGCTGAGGCAGGAGAATCGCTTGAACCCTGGAGGCAAAGGCTGCAGTGAGCTGAGATCATAACACTGCCCTCTAGCCTGGGAGACAGAGCGAGACTCCATCTCAAAAAACAAAACAAAACAACAACAAAAAAACAAATGACAGGGTTTGGAGTGCTTCCACATTGCTGAACATTCAGAGGTTTTTTACGAGGGTGGAACATCCCAAGAGGGTATGGAAGTCCTGTACCCTTTCCCCCATACCTCACCCTATGCATCTCTTCATCTGGCTATTCATCTGTATCCTTTACCCTATCTTTTACTGGACAATAAACTGGTAAACATAAATATTTCCGAGTTCTGTGAGCCATCGCAGCAAATTATGGAACCCAAGAAGGAGGTTTTGGAAACCCCGATTTTAAAACAGCTGGTCAGTCAGAGAAGCACTGGTGAAAACCTGGGACTTTATATTGGTGTCTGAAATGGGAGTAGTCTTGGGAGACTGTGCACTTAACCCATGAGGTCTGATGCTAACTCCAGGTAGACAGTGGCAGAATTGAATTAAATTGCAAGGCTCCCAGTTGGTGCCCACTGGAGAATTCATGTGTATGAAGAAATCCCCATATCTGGTTACAGAAGTGTTCTGTGTTGTGTTGAGTGAGAGGATAGTATGAGAAAACAGTTTGGGTCCTCCTGCATTACAGGAACGGCGATAGCTCTCAACACAGCTGGATCTGCATATACTTTCACCAGGAATCGCGACTTTTCTGAATGTACTGGCTTTGTTCCCAGTTGGCACTCTGCACATGGGAGTAAAGACGGCCACCAGAAGGCAAAGCTTCTATCGTACCAGCTTGGAAACCCCAGCTGAGAGCACGTGCCTCTTTCACACTGGTTGCAGAAAAAGTCCCAGAATAGACTCATTGTCTGACTTGGATCATATGCCCATCACTTAGCCAGTCCCTGAGTTTTGTGCCTCCTCCTGGGACCAGAGTGTAAGTCAGACCACACGCAGCACGTGGATTAAGAGTAAGAAAGAATGAGCTCCAAAGCAAGTGAACGGGGGAAAGATGCCAGAAAGACAGAAACCAAAGATATCCCCAAAGCACAAGCCTTAGCTGTCAACCATTTGAACCCCCAGGATTTTTTCATCCTCAGTTTGATGCATGCTAAATACTGTTTGAAATTCTGTTAAATCACAGTGTTGTTCCCATCAAGAATTGGAACATCACCAGCACCCCAGGGCAGCCCTTGTACTCCCTTTCACGCACTATCCACTAGAAGGTAACCTACCCTGAATTCTAACATGACAGGTAAGTTTGGCCTGTTCTGATACTTCACATAAATGGAATCATGGCTTGTACTATATTGTAACTGTGCCCTTTTCTGTGTGCATATTATAATTCAATAAAAAGTTTATTTAAAAAGCTGTCCTGGTCAGGTGCGGTGGCTCACACCTATAATCCTAGCACTGTGGGAGGCCAAGGCGGGAGGATCACCTGAGGTCAGAAGTTCAAGACCAGTCTGGCCAACATGGCAAAACCCTGTCTCTACTAAAAATACAAAAATTAGAATTAGCCGAGTGTGGTGGCTCATGCCTGTAATCCCAGCTACTCAGGAGGTTAAGGCAGAAGAACTGCTTGAACCCAGGAGGCAGAGATTGCAGTGAGCTGAGATCACACCACTCCACTCCAGCCTGGGCGACAGAGTGAGGCTCTGTCTCAAAAAATAAAATCAAAATTAAAAGCTGCTCCTGATATTTTTCCCTACTCTATCAACATCATAAATTATGGAACTTTCAAGGACCTTCTCAGCTCTCTTAGAAATGGCCTTCTCCAAGGAAACAATCTCTTAGATAGCAAATTCTTTCAAGCATCTGCAGTAAACCACAGGTGGTCAAGGTCACAGGCAGTGGGGCCCGTGTGACGGACTTGCCATGTTTTTTGGCCTCCCACCTCCTTCTGCTCAGCCTTCTGGCTTGGGCTCCATCCTCTTAGAGGTGGGCATTTGAGAAAACGTCTCCCTGCGCTGGTCTTTGCATCTGAGGTCAAAGGTGAGCAGAGGACAACCATCAATCAAGCAACAGTTTGCTAGCAAACCTGCAAAGGTCATGGGTAGGACAGAGAGATGCCATCACTGAGTCACCTCACAATGTGGTTCAGGGACCCGTTAATAATGAAAGTTACAAACTCTTACCCCACCTCTCCACACTGAAGCTCATCTGTGGATAAGCCCTAAGAGTCCACAGATTCCAGGTTTAAAAAATCCACTCTGTAGGGCAGAACTAGGGCAAGCCATCAGGTCAGGCTAGCTATAGACAGAATAGGCAGGCTTGGGAGGTAGGGCGCCCCTCCTCTGCTCCCAAATTATGCATGTAGAGGATGAGGGGCCTCTACAAGGTTTGTTCCAGACAGACTTCCTGTGATGGGTGAGAAGACAGATGAAATGATTTTAAGGTTCTTTCTAATGCTCAGATTTCATGATCCTAGCAAAGCTCCTCTAATGGCCCTAATGGCCGCCCAGGAGCTAAACCACTGAAACCAACGCTGAGCCCTCAAAAAGGTAAACACAGAATAGCCGTATGACTGAGCAGTTCCACTCTTAAATATATGCCCCGATGAACTGATAACAGTTATTCAAACAAACACTCAACATAGATGTTCATAGTAACAAGACAGTGTTCACAGTAGTCAAAAGGTCGAAACAGCCCAAATGTTCATCAACAGATAAATGGATACACAAAACGTGGTGCATCCACATGATAGAATACTATTTGGCCATATAAATAAATGAAGGTTGGATATGTGCTACAACACAGATGACAACATTATGCTAAGCGAAAGAAGCCACACACAGAAGGTCACAGAATACACATAAGTGGAATCATACACAGAAGGTTGTATTATGTCACTTATATAAACCATCCGGAAGAGTTAAATCCATAGAAACAGGGTTCAGCTTAGTGGTTGCCACGAGCTGCAGAGAGGGGCCAATAGGGAGTGACTGCTTAATGGAGTCAGGTTCTCTTTCGAAGGATGATGAAAATGTTTTGGAATTACACAGACAGTTGCACAACATTGCGGACATACTAAATGTCACTGAATCGTACACTTTTAAAATGGTTGATTTTACCTCAACTTAAAAATATATAAATAAAACCAATCCTGAGTAAGCAGGCTCCGTGCTGCGCTGGGTACCATGGTTGCCTGGTAAATATGGGAGCCCTATCATTCTGGGGCCTCTTAACCAAGCTTACCCAAGCCACAGCCATTTCCTGGATTTGGACATTTAAAACAAAGCAAAACAACGTCAACAGAAACACCAGTCACCCTGAAAAGGCTCTTTAGCCTCTGAATACCCAAAGTGCAGGCTGGAAACAGGAGAGGCAGATATAAATTAACCACTTGCAAGTCAAAAGGCCAAGCAATTTAGGCTTGAAAATACCTTGGGAGCTCAAACAGAGGCACGAGAAGTATTTTTGCTTTAACTAGAAATGAAGCAAAGGAATTCATTTTAGACCAATTATGACACACACAACCTTGAGAAGACACAACAATATTTAAAGGCCTCCAAATCAATTATTTCATTTAGGCAGATTCGGCAACTGGCTTGGCCGGGAGAACTGTCACCCAAATATCCAACCTTTGGTTCCTTGAATCAAAGCTTCTTTTTCCTCTTAAACCAAGAATGTATCAAATGTTTTAAAATGTAAATAATTTCACCATCCATCTCATGATAAAGCTGGTGACTTTCTCATTTTGAGACTCACTCCAAGACCCTCCTGAAAATACTGATCTCCTAGGTCTGTTGTGTGGGAGGACCCCATAGCTATTCACCTGGTAGAGATTTCTCCTCCACCCCAACTCCCTTACACACACACACACACACACACACACACACACACACACACACACCCCTGGTGGCTTGGTTTCCTGGATTAGTTATTTATTCCTTGGCTGACTTGACCTCATGGCACAGTGGAGGGTGGAGGGCTGACCCTCTCCTGTGGCCCATCTTAAGAGAGATGCAATTCCTGGCAAAAACACATGTACCCTGCTTCTCACAGTTAGGTCCTGTGGAAATAGGAATTGATGTGTGCATGGTGTGGCAATACTGACTTAAGTACTCTTTTAACAGCTGTTCCTCATGGGCTCTGAAATTAGAGGGCAACAAGAAATCATTCACCCCGGAGCTAACCTATAAGACAGAATTTCCACCCCTTAAGAGCTGTGAAGAGTGTTTACTCCTCAAACACTAAATCTTGCTAGAAGTATATAGGAGCCAGGAAAATTAAACAGCAAATAGTTATTAATAACTAACTCAGGGCTGGGCACGGTGGCTCACGCCTGTAATCCCAGCACTTTGGGAAGCCGAGTCAGGCAGATCACCTGAGGTCAGGAGTTAAAGACCAGCCTGGCTAACATGGCGAAACCCTATCTCTACTAAAAATACAAAATTTAGCTGGGCGTGGTGGCGTGTGCCTGTAATCCCAGCTACTCGGAAGGCTGAGATAGGAGAATTGCTTGAACCCAGGAGACAGAGATTGCAGTTAGCCGAGATCGTACGACTGCACTCCAGCCTGGGTGACAGAGCAAGATCCAGTCTCAAAAAACAAAAAAAAAACAAAACACAAAACAAAGCAAAAAAACAACAGAATTGACTCTAGGTATGACTCCTGAGATACAAAGAATCACAAGATACACTCTCTGTCCTCTTGGAGTCTGTCAGTTCTTTGGGTAGAAAAGCCATGTGTTTCATAAACAGATATACTCATTTTGTAAAAACAATCCTCAGGTGAAGAGATTGCTCTGAAGTTGGTGGATGGATGAAAAAAGCTAAGGACAGTCCTCTAACTCCTAACCTCACATTCTTTCCAGGGTAGTAGAAAAAAAGCAGGTATAGAAAGTAGAACACTCTGAGTTCAAACACCATTCCCACCCTGTACAGGCAGTGTGACCCGAGCAAGATACAAAACCTTTCCAAACCTCACTTTTCCATCTGTAAAGTGGGCATAGTGCCACCTATTTTGCAGGGTGATTGTGAGGATCATAAAAGATTTCTATGTCTTGGCCGGGTGCGATGGCTCATGCCTGTAATCCCAGTACTTTGGGAGGCCGAGGTGGGTGGATCACCTGAGGTCAGGAGTTTGAGACAAGCCTAACCATCTTGGTGAAACCCCGTCGCTACTAAAAACACAAAAATTAGCTGAGTGTAGTGGCGGATGCCTGTAATTCCAGCTACTCGGGAGCTGAGGTAGGAGAATCGCTTGAACCCAGGAGGTGGAGGTTGCAGTTAGCTGAGATCACGCCACTGCACTCCAGCCTGGGCAACAAGAGTGAAACTCTGTCTCATAAAAAAAAAAAAAAGATTTCAGTCTCTCTCGTGTGAGGCTATGTATCTCATTTAATTAATATATATACTAATAGACCATAGAAGATGCACATTGCGGCCAGGCGCGGTGGCTCAGCCTATAATCCCAGCTACTTGGGTGGCTGAGGCACAAGAATCACTTGAACCCAGGAGGCACAGGTTGCAGTGAGTCCAGATTGTGCCACCGCACTCCGGCCTAGGCGACAGAGAGACTCTGTCTCAAAAATATAAAATAAAATGAAATAAACAAGATGCACATTGCTAATGGGTATAATAAAAATACCACATGGAATAGAAATTAATCATTAATAAGGCATAAAATAGCTATGAATTGGAGGTCGAATATACTGCATACATCATTTCAATCCTCCCAACAACTCTATTAAGTCATTTTATAAATGAAGTATCATTTCATGGCCATTGCAACAAATGTCCATGGGCACACAAATCTTTGCAACCAAGAAGCATGTAACTCTCTGAATTTTTCTAGGCTGGATCGAAGCTATAAAGAAGCATCAGATCAAATGTGGTCACCATCATCTTTGCCCCACCACCATTAGAATTCGCAAGGAGCATCCAAAATCAACTGCCCTTCAACATCCAGACAGCCAGATGACTTGCATAAGAGCATTTGTGTTTTGCATTCAGCTTAAAATACGCCACTCCTTCTCCTTTTTTCCTCTTCCAAATTCTTTATGTCCATCCTCTTTATTGGGTCATTACTTTCCTTAGGGCAGCATTTCTCAAGGGGGGTGTGTGTGTGTGTGATTTTGCTCCCAGGGGACACTTGGCAATATCTGGAGACATATTCAGTGGCCATGTGTGTCTGTGTATGGGGTGTTGGGGGTGCTGCGCTATTGGCATCTAGTGCATAGAGGCCAGAAGATGCTGCCAAGTCCCCTACCGCAGCCAAACAAAGAATCATCCCACCCAAAATGTCAATAATGCTGAGAAATCATGCTTTAGAGTCAGAGAAGAAATTTTCGACTTCTTTGCAACTATAGCACATGCCCATAGGTGGTCAGCGACGGTCTTCTGCCTGATCTTCTGCCTGATCTTTTTTTTTTTTTTTTTTGAGACAGAGTCTCGCTCTGTTGCCCAGGCTGGAGTGCGGTGGCGCGATCTCGGCTCACTGCAGCCTCCGCCTCCCGGGTTCAAGCAATTCTCTTTTTTTTTTTTTTTTTTTTTTTGAGACAGAGTCTCGCTCTGTTGCCCAGGCTGGAGTGCGGTGGCGCGATCTCGGCTCACTGCAAGTTCCGCCTCCAGGGTTCACGCCATTCCCCTGCCTCAGCCTCCCGAATAGCTGGGACTACAGGCGCCCACCACCGCGCCCGGCTAATTTTTTGTATTTTTAGTAGAGACGGGGTTCCATCGTGTTAGCCAGGATGGTCTCCATCTCCTGACCTCGTGATCCGCCTGCCTCGGCCTCCCAAAGTGTTGGGTTTCACAGACATGAGCCACCGGGCCTGGCCTTATTTATTTATTTATTTATTTGAGACAGAGCTTTGCTCTTGTTGCCCAGGTTGGACTGCAATGGCACGATCTCGGCTCACTGCAACCTCTGCCTTCCGGGCTCAAGTGATTCTCCTGCCTCCTCCCACGTAGCTGGGATTACAGGTGCCCGCCACCATGTCCAGCTAATTTTTTGTATTTTTAATAGAGACGGGGTTTCACCATGTTGACCACGGCTGGTCTCAAACTCCTGACCTCAGGTGATCCACCCGCTCCGCCTCCCAAAGTGCTGGGATTACAGGTGTGAGCCACTGCGCCCTGCCGCCGGACCTTAAAACAAGAGCCCGGCTTCATTGAATGCAGGCTAGTATATTTGCAGTGGGAGGTAGTATTGGAGGAAAGAAGAATTTCAACCAACCCCACTCTCACCAAGTGGCCCAAAAGGCATCTCACCAAGATGACGAAATACAGCCCAAGTCAAGCAGACATCAAACTCATGCCTATTCTTGGCAAGGAATTTCTCACTTGGCTCTTCAGATAGCTTGGGTATTTGTTCCTGCCCAAACCTCATATTAAAATGTAATCCCCAGTGCTGGAGGTGGGGCCTGGTGGGAGGTGTTTGGACGGTGGGGGTGGATGGCTCATGGCTTGGTGCTGTCTTTGTGACAGTGAGTGAGTTCTTCTTGCAAGATCTGGTCATTTAAAATTGTGTGGCACCCCCACCCTTTCTCTTTCTCGCATGTGCCTGCCATGTGAAGTGCCTGCTTCTGCTTCACCGTCTGCCATGAGTAAAGGCCTCCCTGAGGCCCCCCAGAAGCTGAGCAGATGTCGGCACCATGCTTCCTGTAAAACCAGCAGAACTACAAGGCAATTAAACCTCTTTTCTTTATCATTTACCCAGTCTTAGGTATTTCTTTACAGCAATGGGACAAAGGCCTAATACAGCTCTTTACTATCTGAACAGTAGATATCTTTCTGGGCCACACTTGTGCTCTAGACCAAGTGGAGTGTACAGGTCAAAGCCTCAAATAGGATGGTCATCCCCCAGGTCCAAGCCCAGGCCAGCCCTGCCCACCCTCTGTCCTCCCACAATCCTCCCAGATCTGCTGAGGGGTACAGAAACTTTGTCCAGGCAACTTTGTTTGATCTGGGTTTCTCATCTTCAAGTTGACCCTCCTCTTCCCAAATGAAACCTAGGCATGCTGGGTAATACACTGTTTTTTGGAGATGGAGTTTGGCTCTTTTCTCCCAGGCTGGAGTGCAATGGCACAGTCTTGGCTCACTGCAATGTCCACCTCCTGGATTCAACTGATCCTCCTGCCTCAGCCTCCTGAGTGGCTGGGATTGCAGGCACGCACCCCCATGCCCAGCAAATGTTTGTATTTTTAGGAGAGACGGGATTTCACTATGATGGCCAGGCTGGTCTCGAACTCCTGACCTCAGGTGATCCGCCTGCCTTGGCCTCCCAAAGTGCTGGGATTACAGGCGTGAGCCACAGCGCCTGGCCCATGCTGGGTAATATACTACTACTGTACACTTAAAGAGGTGGCAATGGCATGTGCAAGCATCACTCCATGGCCCTGGAAGATAACCCAGAGCAGGCACCTCTGCTCACAATCTCCAGATGAGGAGAGACAGGCTCAGGATGGAGAGAGTTTCCCCAAGTTACACAGCCAAGGGGAGGTAGTAGGGCTCCAGAGCTGTGCTCCTGCCTCCGTGGTTCAGCACGCTTTCCACTCCATTATGCATCTGCAGGGAAGACCCAGGAGTACCCAAGAGTGCCTATTTCATCATCTATTACTCATGCGGCAGAGAGTGGAGACCCAGGCAGCTGGAGGAACCACCCTGTGAGAAGAGATTGTATAGTCCTAGAAAAAAACCAACCGGAAGACCACAGTGTAGCAGAAACCATTCCGGCAATGATAGATTCAGACACCAAAATGGGTATTTTTCAAGATCTAAATCCAATTCAAGATCATGGTCCAAGTCCCAGCCCAAGAAAGAAACGAAGGCTAAATCATGTTGTAGGCCTGCATCTCACACCAAAACTAGAGGCATCTCTAAAAACAGATTCCAAAGCACATTGTAAGTCTGGCTCAAGATATGAAAAGGAATCAAAGAAAAAAGGACCACCCAGATCCAAATCTCAGTGAAGATCATAGTCTAGATCTAGGTCAAAATCTAGATCAAGGACTTGGACTAGTCCTAAGTCCAGTGACCCCTGGTAGTATAAACTATTGTTATTTTTAGACATGGATCATTCATTTACTCATAGTTCTGTTTACTTAAGTTATCAGGAATACAATGTTGCAACGATGCTTAAAAAACACTTGTTAGTTTTACCTGTACCAGGCAATGGTTATAATTAAAATAATATGCTGTTGAGACGGCACTCTTTTTTTGTTTTGTTTTGAGATGGAGTTTCGCTCTTGTCGCCCAGGCTGGAGTGCAATGGCGTGATCTCGGCTCACCACAACCTATGCCTCTCGGGTTCAAGTGATTCTCTTGCCTCAGCCTCCCAAACAGCTGGGATTACAGGCATGTGCCACCACACCCGGCTAATTTTTTTTTGTATTTTTAGTACAGATGGGGTTTCTCCATGTTGGTCAGGCTGGTCTCGAACTCCTGACCTCAGGTGATTCGTCTGCCTCGGCCTCCCGAAGTGCTGGGATTACAGGCATGAGCCACCGCGCCTGTCTGGGAAGCCATTCTTAGGAGTTCAGTTTGTTTAATGTTATGGACAGCTACCAATTTGTGGTGTCTCTATATATTTCTGTAAAAATTCTAATTTTTTACGCTTGAAGTATTTGGTGAAAAGATGTTAGTTGACCATAAATGGCAACACTGTCTTATTAAGAATAAACTTTCACATTCATATTTGGTAGAACTGTTAACCTAGAAATGTAGCTTGCTAATAAGATAGAATGATAAAAAAGTGAGGTGGTAGCCACAGTACAACACTGACTGGCCAGATGCATTTAGGTTCAGGGTGGACCTTTATGTCTTATCAAGATGTCTAGGCCCATGATCATTATTTATGATGCAGTGTGGATTTGTTCTTTTGTTAACCCCACTGTCTTGGGGAATGATGTCAATTAGGTTACACAGTATTTTCAGGGAGATTTTTTTTCTTTTTTGAGATGGAGTTTCACTCTTATTGCCCAGGCTGGAGTGCAATGGTGTGATCTCCGCTCACTGCAAACTCCACCTCTCAGGTTTAAGCGACTCTCCTGTCTCAGCCTCCTGAGCAGCTGGGATTACAGGCATGCGCCACCATGCCCAGCCAATTTTTGTATTTTTAGTAGATATGGGGTTTCTCCATGTTGTTCAGGCTGGTCTCGAATTCCCAACCTCAGGTGATCCGCCCATCTTGGCTTCCCAAAGTGCTGGGATTACAGGCGTGAACCACCGCGCCCGGCCTTTCAGGGAGATTGAGTCTTTTTCCGGTTCCCATGAAGATTTGGAGCATAGAAAACATCACAAAAGCTCACCTTAAAATTTGAGCAGGTGATGATGGCCAAAATAATTTTAAGGGGAAAAGAATATTCTTATGCAGTTATGCTAAAATTTAAGGAGCACTGTTGACCATAACATTGCTTAGTTTTCTTACAGCTGTTAGAAACAAGTAAATTGTTTCAAAGTAGGTTCTGTGTGTGTGTGCATAGTGTAAAAGAACTGAAACTGGATGTTTATAGCACTTGGCCTATGCATTTATATCAAAATTTGCCTGTCTCTGTATGAGAGAGGCTTGCCTTCCACACCTCAGTTTATCCAATAAGAGGCAAGTTGAGGGCCAGGCATGGTGGCTCATACCTGTTAATCCCAGCACTTTGAGAGGCCGAGGTGGGTGGCTCGCCTGAGGTCAGGAGTTGGAGACCAGCTTGGCCAACATGGTGAAACCCCATCTCTACTGAAAATACAAAAATTAGCCAGGCATGGTGGTGGACGCGTGTAATCCCAGCTACTTGGGAGGCTGAAGCAGGAGAATCACTTGAACCGGGGAGGCGGAGGTTGCAGTGAGCCGAGATCGCGCCATTGCACTCCATCCTGGGTGACAAGAGCAAGACGTTGTCTCAAAAAATAAAAAATAAAAAAATAATAATAATAAAATAAAAGGCAAGTTGAAGGACAACACTCTCACTCCAGGTGATCCTGTGGTGCCATGAAATTTAAAGTAATTTTGGAAAAAGTATCAGTCAGTTTTAAGCAAGAGTCACATCTTTTGAGTTTTTGATTATCAGTGTAATACCTGACTAAAAATAAAGAAGTAATACCGTTAACCATTGATAATTTCTAGTATTTCTCTGAAAGATTATTTTGGGGACAAAAGTGACTTGACACATTCAATCTCATTCCAGGAAAAAACAAAACAAAACAAAACAAAACTAGCATCTTTAAAAATCTCAGATTGCTTGCTTACAGAAATAAGTAAGAATTATCATGGAGAAATGATTCTTTTTAAAGGATGACTTTTTTCAATTTTGGTTTTAGTAATCTAGGCTTTGCCTGCAAAGAACAAAAAAATGGTTTTTAAATACTGTTTGCAGAATGTGTTTAAAGCATTGATTCTAGAACCTTTGTATATTTGGGAGTATTTCTAACTTTCATTTCTTTACTGTTTGCAGTTAATGTTCATGTTCTGCTATGCAATCATTTATATGCACGTTTCTTTAGATTTTCCTGGGTGTTTAGTTTAAACAACAAAAAGTCTATTTAAAACTGTGGCAGTGGGCCAGGCACGGTGGCTCACGCCTGTAATCGCAGCCCTTTGGGAGGTCGAGGAGGGTGGATCACCTGAGGTCAGGAGTTCACGACCAGCCTGGACAACATGGTGAAATCCATCCCTACTAAAAATACAAAAATTAGCCGGGTGTGGTGGTGGGCACCTGTAATCTCAGCTACTTGGGCAGCTGAGCAGAAGAATCGCTTGAGTCTGGGAAGCAGAGGTTGCACTGAGCTGAGATTGTGCCACTGCACTCCAGCCTGGGCAACAGAGTGAGATTCCGTCTCAAAACAAACAAACAAACACACACAAAAAACTGGAGCAGTAGTTTGCAGTTCTAGCAAACAGGAAAGTTGTGGGGTTAAACTTTGTATTTTCTTTCTTACAGAAACTTCTAAAAAGGCATTTTTATACGTTCTTTTTAACAAATCTTGTGTACAACTTTTAAAACATCAATGTTTGGATCAAAACAAGACTCAGCTTATTTTCTACTTGCTGTAAATTAAGCAAACATGCTATAATAAAAACAAAATGAAAGGGAAAAACATAAAAGATAAGAAATCAGCTGCACAGATTGGAGAGGGTGGGAGGCCATAGAGGAGGGGGCAGGCTCTCCGTCCAGGCAGTGGGAGAGCTCCTGAGTCAGGAACCCAAGGGCATGCTTGAGGAATGGCTTGAAGGTTAGTGTGGCTGGCTAGCCAAGGTGACAGGGAGGAGCAGAGTGTGTGGTGTGGTCAGGGGCTGCCTCACACAAGGCCTTGAATTTTGTCTAAGAACAATGGGAAACCAGCACTGGAAAGTTTTATGCAAAAGAGACATTTCTGTTGTGAAACATTCAGCTACAGTGAGAACGGTCTAGAGAAGAGCAATGTGAGGTTGTCTAGGCTGGAGGAAGCAGCCTTGCTTGGGGATGGAAGCAGTGTACCTGGGGAGAAGAAGACATTCAAGATGATGTTGGGCTTGAGCAGACAGGGCTTGCTGATGGATGGCTCGTGGGGTGAGAGAGGGAGGAATGAAGGCTGGGCTATGTGTCTGAGTGAAGCCAATTACTAAGGGATGCAATTTATGGAGATGAGGAAATCCAGAGGAGAAACAGATTTAAGGGGAAGTAGATTCCCATAAACCAGCTCTGTAAACCAATCTCCACCTTTAAAATATCCTCATTCTTAGTCTCCTCATTATTAATAAATATTTATTGACCAAACACAACCGCAAGGCACTGCTAAGACTCTTTTTTTTTTTTTTTTTTTTTTTTTTTGAGACAGCTAAGACTAATTTTTAAAGAAATCTAAGATAGGGAAGGCAGAAAAAAATTGCAAAGCATTAGGCATAACTTAATTGCCTTTGAGGTTGCTTTTCTTTTTTAAAGATAGCCCATAAATATATACATGCTAGTTACGGAGAGGCTTGTACGTTTCACTTTATCCTTTGCTTTCCTTACTAGTTTCCTAATACTTTTTCTTAAAAAAAAAAAAAGAAAAGAAAAGAAAAGAAAAAAGAAAAAAGAGTCAGGTATTTGGAGTCAGGCTTTGTATTTCCAAAAAGCCCCTCTGAAAAGGCACTGTATATTTCCTACTGGAAGCCCTAACCTGTTAGGACATCTGAAGAAAACAGAGTTGGGAGGGAGAAGGATACAAGGAAAGGCAACTATGTGGACAGCCCTATGTGGGGAGGGCTGAGCACTTTCCAAGGAGTTCTCACATGGGTTCTCTCCAATCTGTCTTTTCTTCTGGCTTCATCAGTTTCCATTTTTCTAATCTGGCATACTCACTGTGGAGGCACCTTAAGTGAGGCAGACAGTGAGGGTCCTTGTTCTTATTTAACTCGAAGCTGCTCCTCTCTTGCTTTATCCATCAGAATGTACTCAGTCATCCATAACCTCCTCCAGGAAGCCTTCCCTGACCACGCCAGTCTGTTAACAGCTCCCTTTCTGGTCTTCACTGTTGGGGCTCAGAAAATAACCCAAAATGAAGGCATCGGAAGCAGCTCTCTCCAACCTCCTCCTGCCCTCTTGTATCTGACTCCCACCTTCTCCCTACCAGCCCAAGGCCACCCAAAGAAACTCGAATGCCTTTTCCCCAAGGCGGTTCAGAGAAACCAGAACCCCTATTCTCCAAAGTCAGCCATAAAACCTAAAAATATTACCCTAACTCCCACCTTCTCCCCAACCTTTGTGTAAAAACCGTCCATAAAGAAACGATCTGAGCTATCTTGTTTGACTGTAGATCACAAGACTCCCATTCCAGAGAGGGTCCTGCCCCATCCCCAGGAGGAAAGAACACTGCACAGACAGGCCAAGCAGAAGCTCCACAGATAGGACTTGCTAGGTTTCCCCACTCAGCCAACTCATGCTAGATCATACGCTTTTTGTCCAATCATATTTCTACATGGCAGTCCAAACTCTGTTAAACCTAAGCATGAAAATGGACACTTTCCCCTATATCTTTGGGTCTTCATTCTGAAGGCTCCCGTGTTACATAAAACTATGGTGAAATACATTTGTATTCTTTTTCCCCTATTAATCTGTCCTTTGTCAGCTGATTTGCTGTGAACCTTCAGAGGCAAAGGGGAAGTTTCCCTATATCATCATGCCATAAGCATACCTCGAGTATAGCTTCGTTTCTCACTATGTTGTGAAGTTTCTGAGCATATGTCTGTTTATTCCATTAGACTAGGAGCTTAGAATGGATACCTGCTATGCTTTTTGCCTACCCATTGCCTTTCCACATTCTATTTGCAGAAGCTCCCGTCTTCTGATTCTGCACATCTTTAAGGCAGACGGCAGAAACTTGCTTTCCCAGCTGCCCTTGTAGCTAAGATGTAGACATGTGATCTGGGCTCTGCCAATCAGCAGGGAGAGAGGTGAAGCAGCCACCATCTTCTGGAAGCCATTTTGGCAAAGGCAGTTGCAGACACCCAACTTCAGGAGACAACAGCAGAGGAGGTTAAAGTAGTGTCTTGTACTCAGCATCCAGCACTGGTGCCAGGGCACTGATATGAGTGAAAGATCTCCACTGGGGCAGTGCATTGCCTGGACTGGCTGCTTTGCTTCCAGGCCAATTCTGCCTCTGCTGGAGCTGCTTTAATAAATAACCTCTTTGCTTAAACCAGCTAGAGCTGATTCTGTATTTTGCAACTCAAATTCTTAACTGGTAACTGAGGTCCTCAAGGCAGAGATTGAGTTTCATTTACTTCTCTATCACTAGCCTCTAGCAAAATGTTATGCATATTCAAGGCACTCAATCATTGTTGATTAAATGACTAAATGAAAAAAATGGATGGAGAAGCTAGACTGTAAATCATTAGCTTCCCAAGTCGTCTTTCTTTCGGTAATCATTGAAAAGTACTATTTGTTCCCTAAATCTTCTAATTAGAGAAAACACAGGGATTTTGCTTCCCTTAATGATTCTCCAACTATGTTCCTTTGGAATACTAGTGATGTTTCTATTGCTAAAACTGAATAATAGTGAGTTTTTCCAAATATATAGCGAAAATTTATTTAGTACAAGGAGTTTTGTCAGTTTCAAGTTGTCACCCAGAAACTTTAAAACTCTGGCACCTGCTACTGTTTTGTCGGTAAGTGCAGTGGATGAAAAAATAATTGTGCAAGTAAGCAAGTATTATAGCAAAAACTCGAAACCTCTAGTCTGCTTAGTTCAACAGTTTTCCCCTTTTCCGTGCCCATTCTGTTTGCTGAAATTTTACTTAATAGATTGCACACTTCACACAGCATCCTATTTTCTGCTAGTAAAATTGCTCTTAGATCAGATAGTGGAATCCAATGAC
This sequence comes from Mandrillus leucophaeus, assembly GCF_000951045.1. NCBI lineage: Eukaryota > Metazoa > Chordata > Mammalia > Primates > Cercopithecidae > Mandrillus > Mandrillus leucophaeus. The sequence goes on along the minus strand of NW_012102232.1, from coordinate 1,134,806 downwards.
TCAACATTTTATTGAATAGACACCACTGACTCACAAATTATTGGCCACCTGAATATTTGTGAGAACAGCAATTCAAAGGCCTTCCTAACACTGTGCTACCCACCTGTTACAAGCTGAATTGTGACCCCTGCCACAAATTCATATGTTGAAACTAACTTCTAGTACCTCAGAATGTGATTGTATTTAGGGATAGGGTCTTTAAAGAGGTCACTGAGTTAAAATGAGGCTGTTATGCAGGGCACTGTGGCTCACATCTGTCATCCCAGCACTTTGGGAGGCTGAGGTGGGTGGATCATGAGGTCAGGAGATCGAGACCATCCTGGCCAACATGGTGAAACCCCGTCTCTACTAAAATACAAAAAAGTAGCTGGGTGTGGTGGCATGCGCCTGTAATCCCAGCTACTGGGGAGGCTGAGGCAGGAAAATCACTTGAACCCAGGAGGCAGAGGTTGCAGTGAGCCAAGATCGTGCCACTGCACTCCAGCCTGGCGACAGAACAAGGCTCTGTCTCAAAAAAAAAAAAAAAGGTTGTTAGAGTGGGCCCTAATCCAACCTGACTAGTGGCTTAATAAGAAAAGGAGATTAGGACACAGACACCAGGGATGCATAAGCACAGAAGAGGACACAGCAAGAAGGTGGCCGTCTGCAAGACAAGGAGAGAGGCCTCAGAAGAAACCAAACCTGCCAATACCTTGATCTTGGACTTTCAACCTCCAGAACTGTAGGAGAATAAATGTCTGTTGTTTAGCCACACGGCCTGTGGTACTTTGTTATGGCAGCCCAGGCAGACTAAGATGCCTTTCTTTCAGGCCTCCCATCCTCAAATTGGAGCCTGCAGGCTCAGACCATGGAACCCGGACTGGAGCTTCTGGCTACCAAACCTTCTTCTGCCAGGCCCATCTGGCTCTTTCCTCAGTTTATTCTTCACATCCTAGGCTGGGAAGGTGGAAAATCAAATTACAGCCCTGCGCTGGGAAACACACAGGGTTGTCCTCCATAAATCAGCAGATTCCCAACTCGCCATCCCCACTGGGAAGTTACTCCTTGACACACACATCCTGCCCTCCTTAGCATCTCACCTTCCTTCCTCTGCTCTTTTACAGCACCAAAACCAGCGGAAAGAGTGACCTTTAAATTCCATTAATGCAAGAATGAGTTATAGGGAGGAGCTGACAGCACTGTCAAGCCAGACCCCTTCAGAAAGCCCCAAGGGAAATTAGGAGAAGAAGAGAGGCGAGGAAGAGAGGCAAAGAGGAGGTGGGAGGGGCCGAGTCAAACTGTCTACCACAAATTTGTCCCTGGGACTTGTGCTGGCTCCAGGCTCCTTCCAGAGACAGTGGTTTCCAGAGGTGACAGAGCATCTGAAGCAGGACTCCCTGGGTGGCAAAGCCCCCAGAAGGGCTCCCGCCTTCCCTCCTGCACTGTCCCCTCCCAGATGCAGCTGGTGACAGCTGCTCTGAGTTAGTGCTCAGGCTCTGCGTGGCACAGAGGACGACGGGAATGGGGACTCCCACTCTAACCAGGCCTCTAGGAGGGGCTGGTGGAGCGCAGCCACGTGGCATCTCTCATTACTGTCAGTGGAGACGGAGAAGGGACAAATTCAGGGACAGCTTCAGAAGCTGGAATGCACCAAACTTGAAGGCTGGGGAGGTTAAGGGGCAGGGAAGCAGGGACAAGTAAGGAGCTAAGATCACTCAAGTTCTGACTTAATGGCCAGGTAAGCTACTGGCACCATTCTCTGGTAGCAAGGACCCTAGGAGAAGTAGGTTTGGACATGACTGTGGGTTTTAATATGGCAATGATCATGTTATAATAAATATATGTACGCATCTCTTTCCCAGGCTAGACTGCATTCTCCCTGAGGGCAGAGACGACGATTTAGGCACATCTATATATTCCAGTGACAAGTTTGAAGCATTCATTCAGCACTTATGGAACAAACATTAACTGAGGGCCTCCCACACGCCCAGGACTAGCTCCAATACCACATTGGGTCTAGACT
>NW_012102232.1:1125698-1132084 GCF_000951045.1 Mandrillus leucophaeus | reverse complement strand
GTGATCCACCCTCCTCGGCCTGCCAAAGTGCTGGGATTACAGGCGTGAGCACCGCCCTGGCCACCTTTCGTATGTTAACCGATCAATCAAGAGGCCTTCCTACCCCCTCTCACCGCCACCCACCTCCCCACCAACTACCTCTTTGATGGAAGTCTCACACAGAGCCAGCCCCCTGTCCTAATCATTCCAGGGCCAGGTATCAAACCACTAGGGACAGCCCCTGTGCCCCAAAGGCCACTAAAATTATTCAAACTTGCCAATTCTATTTTTCGTATTTTTCTGAAACTGAGTCTCACTCTGTCACACAGGCTGGAGTGCAGTGGCACAATCTCAGCTCACTGCAACCTCTACCTCCTGGATTCAAGCAGCTGTCCTGCCTTAGCCTCCACAGTAGCTGGGACTACAGGTGTGCGCTGCCACGCCCGGCTAATTTTTGTATTTTTAGTAGAGACAGGGTTTCACCATGTTGGCTAGGCTGGTCTCGAACTCCGTCGACCTCAAGCTATCTGCCTGCCTCAGCCTCCCAAAGTGCTGGGATTACAGGTGTGAGCCACCGCGCCTGGCCTACAACAAACTTGCCAATCCTAAACCTGCTAACCCTGCCTTGCCCATTCCTTGCCTCAAAAACCACAATAAAGACATTTCCCTACACTTTCCCCTCAATTTCTTTCTGCCTCCTGACCCAGTGTGTCCAGGTGTGGCCCCGTGTGGTGTTCTAGGCCTCTGTTTCTAAGGATCTGTGAGTATAAGCTTCTTTCTTCATGACAGCCATTTCCATGTCTGTGTCTCTCGCCATACCTGATTAAAACAAAACCCGGGTACATTTTAAAACAGATGGCTGAATGTGAATACGCATTCAGTAACTGTAAATTAACAACTCATTCCTTCCAAGCAGTGCAAAGTACATCCTCTTCAAAAGAGGGAAAGAGGTGTTGGTTCTATCTGTCATTATGTTGAAATTGAATGGAAGTGAGAGAGAAAGCTAGTTTGGGGAGAAGATGGGCCAAATTCATATACAGGCAGTCCCTAATCTACTGTGAGATCATGGATTTGGGGCAAGAATGAAGAGCAAAGAAATAGCAGAAGAGGGGCCTTCTCCATATGCCCTATAGAGCTTTGCACGGGCTGAGAGAATGCAGGAAGATTCAGTCAATGTTTGCTACATCAAAGTCAAGAATCAACCTTTTCAGGAATGACTTCACAAAAGCCATGTAAACCAACAAAGAGATGAAGGAATCAGCTCTTTTATGGTATCTATTTCTTAATGGTGGCATCAGAAGCTCCCATTAGTCCAGAATGATGAAATGAGGTCGTGGGTACACAAAGCATGTGGCACAGTGGCCACAGTGGATCAACAAATTATACTTGAACGCTCAACAAATTATACTTGTTACTGCTGTTGTTCTTAGCAGTTGGTAAAATGGAGCCTGTGACTAAGTGGCTTTTCTAGTGAACAACTTTTAGGCGACCAGCTACCAAAAAGTCAATAAAATTAATTCATTTGACATTGTGGCTGAGCTACATATAATTTTATCTTCCTTTGATGAGTCTGAATTTACTTTAAGATGTCATCCGGCTTCTAGTATGTCATAAATAACATTAATTGCCTCTGTCTCTTAATGATACAAAATAGATCCTGATTTATTTGGTTCCTGGATGTGTACAAGGAAACTCAGTGGGGATGCTGGGTGACCCATAGAATCACTAGACCAGGAAGAAGCATGACTTTCCTATGGGGCATCCAAAAACCTATGAACCTTCCCAGGTATGTCAGCCATGGGTGTTTGTCTCCAGGGAAGAACCAATCTAATCTTGAAGAATTAGTTTCTTCAAGAAATGTCTTCTATAAAGCCCTCTACTACAAAGCCCTCTCTACCTAAGACCGGAGAGGAACAGACAGAAGTCAGATGTCTAAGAGTCCTGCCCAAAATTAAGATATTGACTTTTCCCACCTTGCCCTGTCAACCCATGGACCAACCCAGTTTCCACAGAACCAGGCATTTTATTTCTTTTTCTTTTCTTTTTTTTTTTCTTTCTTTCTTTTTTTTTTGAGATGGAGTCTCGCTCTGTCACCCAGGCTGGAGTGCAGTGGCGTTATCTCTGCTCACTGCAAGCTCCACCTCTGGGTTCACTCCATTCTCCTGCCTCAGCCTCCAGGCGCCCGCCACCATGCCTGGCTAATTTTTTTGTATTTTTAGTAAAGACGGGGTTTCATAGTGTTAGCCGGGATGGCCTCAGTCTCCTGACCTCGTGATCTGCCCGTCTCTGCCTCCCAAAGTACTGGGATTACAGGCCTGAGCCACCGCACCCGGCCCCAGGCATTTTATTTCTTAGAAATAAAGTAACATAAATTATGTGTCTGTTTCTTAACATTGTCTCTAGGGACTTTATATGCCCAAATAGATGAACTCAAATAGAGCAGTACATGACTCAAAGGAATTCTGCCAAATCCACTTTCTCAATTTTGAGCTGCAGATACGGGATTATAAGCACCAGATAAACATTAGCTCTCCAGCAGCAAAAAGAAACAAAACCTTTCCTTGGACGGTATGAGGTTGCATAATAGGGATGCTTGATGACCTGTTCCCATTCCCATAACACCTCCAAAAGTTTCTCCTGCCTCCTCAATGACACTATTTCCCTCTCTGGACTCTTTAAACATCCCCCATCCATCTACCAGAATACTGATGGAAGTATCTACATGATCATTCAAACAACAAGGACTGTGGAAGCCTAGACACAAGTGGAACCTACAGATACAGCATTAGGAATCACTCATGCATCCGTCCTGGTTGCCTGACAACCTCAACTGGAACCAGCCTCTGGGGGTAGCTGACCCACAGTTCTGCTTCAGCCTTAGCTGGCCACCCTTATTTCCAATCCAGTAAACTTTCCTGGTAAAACTTACTGAGCCAACCTAGTGGCTACAAACCTGTTTCCATCATCGATGCCTGTTTGCAGGGAAAGACAGATTCAATATATTCAAATCTTCTGATACCTGTCTTTAGTCACTGCCATTCAGGAGAAATGCCAGTGTACTTACTGGGTATCAGAAGGATGGATACTATCTCAGTCCATTTGTGTTACTATAAAGGAATATCTGAGGCTGGGTGATTTATAGAGAAAAGAGGTTTATTTGGCCCATCGTTCTGCAGGCTATACGAGAAGCATGGTGCTGGCATCAGCATCTGGTGATCAAGATGCTTCTGCTCATGGTAGAATGAAAAGTGGAGTAGCTAGGTGTGGCGGCTCATGCCTGTAATCCCAGCGCTTTGGGAGGCCAAGGCAGGTGGACAATCTGAGGTCAGGAGACCAGCCTAGCCAACATGGTGAAACTCCTTCTCTATTAAAAATACAAAATTAGCTCTGTGTGGTGGCACGCGCCTGTAGTCCCAGCTACTCGGGAGGCTGAGGCAGAAGAATCACTTGAACCTAAGATTGCACCACTGCACTTCAGCCTGGCGGACAGAGTGAGACTCTGCCTTTAAAAGAGAAAAGGGGGGGAGCTGTCATGTAGAGATCACATGGTGACAGAAGAAGCAAAAGAGAGGGGAGAGAGGTGCCAGGCTCTTTTTAACAGTCAGCTCCCACAGAAACTAACAGAGGAAGAACTCACTATTACCACAAGGACAGCACCAAGCCATTCATGACGGATGCACCTCCATGACCCCAACACCTCCAGTTAGGCCCAACATTAGGGATCAAATTTCAACATGAGATTTGCAGGGCGCAAATATGCAAACCACAGCAGATACCAAGAAGTATTTTTGATTTCAATTATCAAGCAGCCTAATTGGGAATAATTAGTATGCAGATGAAAAGATAATTAACAATGCACGGTAGTGTCTCACGGGGGAAAATCACTTAGCCCAAGGTTATAGAAATCCAGAAGCTAGGGTCCTCCAGCAGAGCCTGGAGAAGGAGGCAGACCTCGAAGGCCAGGCAGGCTGCAGGCAGTCGCTGAGAAGGAAGCCAACCCTGCAAACGGGGCATTTGGGAAAACACATGGCAAATGTTAAGGCCAATGAATATACCTGTCTCCCTTCTGGTGAGACCACAGCATGATCAGACCCAGGTATGGAATAAATCTAAACGGCACAAGGCCACTCCTCAATTCCATACCCAAGAGAAACATGACCAGTCCATCATGGCACTAAAGCTTGACATGGTCTCAGAATCCTTCTCAACACTGTGGTCCAGGCAGCCATAGTCAGAGTTAGCAGATCACTGGGTCAGAATTATTTACTATAGAATGCAAGGAACAAAGGCGGCTCATGTTGGGTACATCTCACTCCTGCAGTCAGGAGTTTTGATCTTCTGGCACAGTTAGACTGACACCATTGCACACGCAAAGACCCTCTGGCATCATTACCCTCCATTGCCCTTAACACGACCCCAGACTCCAAATCCTTTTCCAGCTCTATCCTCAAAGACAGCTGCCTTCAATTCCTGCGCTCTTCTGTGCACACACGTCACTTCTCTATCGAGAGGCAAAGTGTATTCCTCCACTCCTTTCAATCCGAGCTGCTCTGTGGCTGCTCGGCCAATGGAATATGGCAAAAATGCACCATGCCGTGTGGGTCCTAACCTTTAGAAGAATTAGCAGCTTTGCTTACTCTCTCTTGGGAGCCATGAGCCGCCATGTAAGAAATCTAGCGACCCCATTCCAGAGGCCACCTGGAGAGACTGGATGGAAAAGGAGAGGCCCTGTGACTATAGGGAGAAAGAGAGAGAGGAAGAGAGAGAGAGAGAGAGACAGGCCCAGCCATCTCAGTGCCCCAGCTGAACCCAGTCATCCAGCTCCTCATTGCCAAGGTCTCTGACCTGAGAGCAAAACATTCCTAGGACTTCTGGACGAGCCCAGACATGAGCTGAATTCCACCAAGAAACCTGGTCAATGCCATGTGAGGCAGGGAACTGACCCACCAAATTCTCCCCAAATTCCTGGCCCAAATAATCATAAGCAATAAAATAACTATTCTCTTAAGCCGCTGAGTTTGGAGTGGGTTGTACTGCAGCAACAGATAACCAGGATGATCTGTTCACGGGACCCATTCCACGGCAACTATAAGTGCTCCTCAGGGCTCTGGGTTCTCACACTGATTCCTGCGAGTACCCTGGCCTTACCATGTCCAACCTGAGTCAGGGACCTGCATCCTGGACCGAGACGCCACACTTCTGATCACCCACAGCCTAGCCCTCAGCTCACCACCAACTTCCCTCTTTTAAGCTGACATGTACAATTTCTCAAGAACTCAAGTTAATTACCGACTTCCAGACTCAAAGGTTCCAAGTGTTGTCTATTTGTTATTCTATTTTTAAGGAATACAAAGGGCAAACTCCCCCTCCTTCTGAGGCTGGTGCCTTTGAGAGCTGCAGCCAGTGACTGGCTCAGATTCACAATGGCAAGCCTGCAGGCCTGTAGCAGATAACCCTCACACTGCTCCAGCCACGGGCAATCATGGATCGGGGAGGGGCTGGTCGTGCTGAAGTTCTCGGTGGCCCTCCAGTTCACAGGTTCCATCTGGCTCATTTTATAGATGAGGACACTGAGGCTTGTCGGGGAGGCATGGCTAGTTCAGGGTCACAGAGGAAGTGGGTGGAGACCACAGCAGACACCCACCCTGAGTCACAGTTCAGGAGTGACCACTACCTCCCTCCACCTCTCTGCACCGACAGCTCCAGGGAAATGCTTCTTTTGCACACGCTCCAGCTTGTGCGTGTCCTTTAAAGTCCCCCTTGGCTTAAGCCACATGTGCAGTCAAGCATAGACTTGCTTCTGCTTTGGGGTCTTTATGCAGGAGCTCACTGAAAAGCTCTCCCTAGGTAAGAAGAGCAAAGAGACCCTCTCCTCTGACACACATATACACAGTAGCTCGGGGTACAGTACGTGTTCTGGTTTAGTAGTGTGCACATGGACCCTCTGTCCTTTAATTAGGTTGGACGGCAAATTCTGGTACAAAGCCACAAGGAATGAGCCTTGCTGGTTTTGTTTTAGGAAGAAGGGCAGTCCAGATCCCTTTACCAATATCAATCCATGATGAACATCTGGCACGGACCCTGGTGTCTACAAATGCCTTTAGCTGCTCTGACCCCAGCTTGAATGCTAAGGCTTGGAGGCATCCCAGAGAGACTCGGCAGCTGGCAAGAGCTTCTCAAACAACAGTTACTATCACAAGGCATGGCTGGAAATTGTTGCAACATGTACTTTTTTGTGTGTCTTTTTTCTTTTTACAACATGCACTTTTTATTTTAAATGAAGATTTCCTCCAGGACAGACACTGTACTAGGTGCTTTGCAAACAGGTTATCTCCCTTAATTTCCACAGCAACCTAATGAGGTAGCCTCTTATATCTCTATTCTTTTTTTTCTTTTTTTGAGATGGA
>NW_012102232.1:1121022-1122738 GCF_000951045.1 Mandrillus leucophaeus | reverse complement strand
AGCAGATAACCCTCACACTGCTCCAGCCACGGGCAATCATGGATCGGGGAGGGGCTGGTCGTGCTGAAGTTCTCGGTGGCCCTCCAGTTCACAGGTTCCATCTGGCTCATTTTATAGATGAGGACACTGAGGCTTGTCGGGGAGGCATGGCTAGTTCAGGGTCACAGAGGAAGTGGGTGGAGACCACAGCAGACACCCACCCTGAGTCACAGTTCAGGAGTGACCACTACCTCCCTCCACCTCTCTGCACCGACAGCTCCAGGGAAATGCTTCTTTTGCACACGCTCCAGCTTGTGCGTGTCCTTTAAAGTCCCCCTTGGCTTAAGCCACATGTGCAGTCAAGCATAGACTTGCTTCTGCTTTGGGGTCTTTATGCAGGAGCTCACTGAAAAGCTCTCCCTAGGTAAGAAGAGCAAAGAGACCCTCTCCTCTGACACACATATACACAGTAGCTCGGGGTACAGTACGTGTTCTGGTTTAGTAGTGTGCACATGGACCCTCTGTCCTTTAATTAGGTTGGACGGCAAATTCTGGTACAAAGCCACAAGGAATGAGCCTTGCTGGTTTTGTTTTAGGAAGAAGGGCAGTCCAGATCCCTTTACCAATATCAATCCATGATGAACATCTGGCACGGACCCTGGTGTCTACAAATGCCTTTAGCTGCTCTGACCCCAGCTTGAATGCTAAGGCTTGGAGGCATCCCAGAGAGACTCGGCAGCTGGCAAGAGCTTCTCAAACAACAGTTACTATCACAAGGCATGGCTGGAAATTGTTGCAACATGTACTTTTTTGTGTGTCTTTTTTCTTTTTACAACATGCACTTTTTATTTTAAATGAAGATTTCCTCCAGGACAGACACTGTACTAGGTGCTTTGCAAACAGGTTATCTCCCTTAATTTCCACAGCAACCTAATGAGGTAGCCTCTTATATCTCTATTCTTTTTTTTCTTTTTTTGAGTTTTGCTCTTGTTGGAGTTTTGCTCTTGTTGCCCAGGCTGACGTGCAATGGCGCAATCCTGGCTCACCGCAACCTCCACCTCCCAGGTTCAAGCGATTCTCCTGCCTCAGCCTCCAAGTAGCTAGGATTATAGGCATGCACCACCACACCCAGCTAATTTTGTATTTTTAGTAGAGACGGGGTTTCACCATGTTGGCCAGGCTGGTCTCGAACTCCTGATCTCAGGTGATCCACCCGCCTCGGCCTCCCAAAGTGCTGAGATCACAGGCATGAGCCACCACGCCTGGCCATATCTCTATTCTTTATAGATGAGGAAACTAGGGGTCAAAGAAGCCAGAAACAAGCTCAAGATGACCAGCAAGCTGCAGAGTCGGAATTTGGATAGAAGTTCAGCCAACTCCAAAATCCAAGTTCTGCATGGATTTTGCACTAATGACACTGATTTATCAAAACTTTATTTAATACTACAAACCTGCACTAATTTACTTACACTTATCTCCACATCATTCACTAGTGTAATTCATGTCAACTACGCAAAACTGTCACCCATGTGACAGCCTCAGAGTGCTACTGGGATCACAGAAATACAGTCCAGCAACCAAAGAGGAAGTTCAAGTAGTTTATGCTCTTTACATGCATTTTTCAAACTAAATTTTGTGGATCAGTTATTTTTCTTCGAATTCCCTTTTACCTCTAAGCCACTTCCTTCACGGGTTCTTCGCTTTTCAAAAAAATTTTTTTTTTTTTTTTTGAGACGG
>NW_012102232.1:1114504-1119925 GCF_000951045.1 Mandrillus leucophaeus | reverse complement strand
TTTTTTTCTGAGACAGGGTCTTAGTCTGTCACCCAGGCTGGAGTGCACTGCCATAAGGCTCACTGCAGCCTTGACCTCCTGGGCTCAAACTGTCCTCCTGCCTCAGCCTCCATATAGCTAGGATCACAGGTGTGCACCACCATGCCCGGCTGAGTTTTTGCTTTTCTGTGGAAATGGGGGGGGGGGTCTCATTTTGTTGCCCAGGCTGGTCTTGAACTCCTGAGCTCAAGCAATCCTCCCACCTCAGCCTCCCAAAGTGCCTAAGCCACAGCAACTGGCCTTATCATCATAATAATTTAAAAATAATTGTTGAAGGCCGGGCGTGGTGGCTCACACCTGTAATCCCAGCACTTTGGGAGGCTGAGGTGGGAAGACCACGTGGTCAGCAGTTTGAAACCAGCCTGGCCAACATGGTGAAACCCCGTCTCTACTAAAAATACAAAAATGAGCCAAGTGTTGTGGTGCGTACCTGTAATCCCAGCTACTCGGGAGGCTGAGGCAGGAGAATTGCTTGAACCCGGGAGATGGAGGTTGCAATGAGCCAAAACTGTGCCATTGCACTCCAGCCTGGGTGACAGATTGAGACTCCATCTCAAAAAAACAAAACAAAACCCAAAAAAACAAAAAAATAAAACAAAAACATTTGCTAAAAACTACCTAGGCCATCAAGATCCAAGTTGCAAAGAAAAGACAACATACTGGGCTTCCCTTAATGGGTTATCAAAGCAGCACACAGTTAGTCCTGAGCTGAAGGTGACCCTAAATTGACTTTGGCCCAATCCCACGTGAAATTCTAGTCTCAGACCATCGTGTTGCACAATTCTAGGGAGCTCCATTCATTATGTAGAGGAGGTGAATTTTACTTCCCTCAATTGGTCAGTGCATAATGTACATGGTGACCCAACTTTACAAACAATTGGTGATTTTCAGAAATAGCATTTCCTCTTAGGACAAAACAGAAGCATCAGTTTCTCTTTAAAACTTTGAGACTTTTGGATGATCTTCAGTGGATGCACAGTGAAAAAAGAGCGAGCCAGCTCTGGGGGCTATAGAAGTCAGTTGAGAAATAAGCATTTGGCCAGAAGACAGCCAAAGAAAAACAAATGGCCAGGCTCCCGCCACGTGGCCCCTCTCCTAGGACACTGGTTTCCCATGGGCTATTTATGGTTAGGACCAGATGCTGTCAATGAGGGGTATGCAGTGACCACTGCTATCCCCCCACCATCTATTCCCGCGGTGTACAATTTTAATTTGTAATTGTGGGTGAGTCATATATGTGCTCGGAAGGGGGCAGGGAAAGGCCACGGATTTAGATAAATAGGCTGCAAAAGATAGAGTGAAAAACGCCAGACCAAAATTGAAGAGACTGGACTTGATCGGTTCAACTACATGGGTGTGCCCTTCCTGCCTCCCCCAACGTAGTATTGTTACATCTCTCTTGAGAATGAGGGCCCGGGAGCCGCTGTTACTATCAAGGTGGATGTGACACAGCTCTCACATATTTCGGAACAGAAAAGGAGCATCTCAGAATTGGTAATGCTTCAAGTCTCTTCTAAAACTGAACATCTTGGCTTGGCATGGTGGCTCATGCCTGTAATCCCAGCATTTTGGGAGGCTGAGGCGGAAGGATCACTTGAGGCCAGGACTTCGAAACCAGCCTGGACAATATAAGGAAACTCTTGTCTCTAAAAATAAGACAAAAATCACCTGGACATGGTAGTCTCAGCTACTCAGGAGGCTGAGACAGGAGGATCGTTTGAACACAGGAGTTGAAGCTACAGTGAAGTATGATTGCATCACTGTGCTGCAGCCTGGGCAACAGAGTGACGCGCCCCCCCCCCCCCCACAAAAAAAAAAAGGCAAGTTCACATTTGCAGGACTCTCCATGTGGGTGTGGCTCTATCTTTCTACACAGACTGTATTACTCACATTAGCCATAATGAAATACCACAGACTGGGTGACTTGTTGCAGAAATTTACTTCCTCCACAGTCCTGAAGGCTGAAAGTCCAAGATAAAGACGTTGCCAGGACTCGCTTCCGGTGAGGCCACTCCTCCTGGCTCGTCACTTTCTGCTGTGCCTTTCTCCTGCTCACGAGCAGAAAGAGAGCAAGCTCTGGTTTCTCTACCTCTTCTTACAAGGACAGCAGTCTTACTGGATGAGGACCCCACCCTTAAGATCTAACTTCACCCCCTTAAAAGCCCTATCTCCAAACACGGTCACACTGGGGGTTAACGCTTCAACAAATGAATTTGTAAAGAGGCAGGTATAATTCAGTTCGAAACAGAGGTTATAGGTCTAGGAAGGAAATGACAGGATTGCTTTTTTTTTTTTTTAAGATGGAATCTTGCTCTGTTGCCAGGCTGGAATGCAGTGGCACAATCTCAGCTCACTGCAACCCCCACCTCCCAGGTTCAAGCAATTCTACCTTAGCCTCCGTAGCAGCTGGGATTACAGGTACCTGTCACCACGCCCAACTAATTTTTATATTTTTAATAGAGATGGGGTTTCACCATGTTGGCCTGAATGGTCTCAATCTCCTGACCTGGTACTCCATCCTCCTCAGCCTCCCAAAGTACTGGGATCACAGGTGTGAGCCACACACTCAGCCTGCTTTTAAGTAACTCTGCCCAGACTCTCCTTCGTAGCTGCTCACCGTGCTCCTGGCTCCAGTCAAGAGGCTCCTCCTCACTCACCAGATGCCTACCGGCCAAACCCTGCTTCTCTCCCTCCTGTGTGCACCAGCCCCTACTGCCCATACCAGTCCTGCTCTTTGCAATACATGCCCATCTCTCCTAGATGTAAACTGGCCCAAACCTGTCCCCACTGACTACTAAACCTAAACCTTACTCATAAACTGAGGCCTTTGCTGAACCTATTACTCCATGTGGTTCACAAGGAACTCAAAACTACATCTGGCCACTTAGCAATGTACACTGTGCACCCGGAATTAGAGGATTCTTGGTCTCCTCGACTTCAAGAATGAAGCCGTGGACCCTCGAGGTTGAGCGTTACACAGCTCTTAAGGTAAGTCCGCAGTTTCTTCCTTCTGGTCAGGTTCATGGTCTCGTTGGCTTCAGGAGTGAAATTGCAGACTTTCATGGTAAGTATTTTACAGTTCTTAAAGCACCACTCCTGGAGTTGTTCGTTAAGGTTCGTGGTCTCACTGGCCTCAGGAGTGAAGCTGCAGACCTTCGCTGTGAATGTTACAGATCACAAACGCCACGCGGACAGCTCACAAACGCTGCACAGACCCAAAGAACGAGCAGCTCCAAAATTCGTTGCAAAGAGTAAAAGAACAACCCTCCCACAATGTGGAAGGACACCCAACCAGTTTACCACTGATTGGCTAGGGCAGCCTGCTTTTAGTCCCTTATCTGACCCCACCCACATCCTGCTGATTGGTCCATTTTACAGAGAGCTGATTGGCCTATTTTACAGAGAGCTGATTGGTCCATTTTACAGAGCGCTGATTGGTCCATTTTACAGAACGCTGATTGGTCCATTTTACAGAACGCTGATTGGTCCATTTGACAGCATGCTGATTGGTCCATTTTGACAGCATGCTGATTGGTGCATTTACAATCCTTTAGCTAGACACAAAGCGCTAGAAGAGTTCTCCAAGTCCCCACTAGGTTAGCTAAATACAGAGTACTGATTGGTGTATTCCTGATTGGTGTATTTACAATCCCTTAGCTAGACATAAAAGTTCTCCAAGTCCCCACTAGACTGGGGAGCCCAGCTGGCTTCACCTAGTGGATCCACACAGGGGCTGCAGGCAGAGCTGCCTGCCAGTCTGGATCCGCGCCTGCACTCCTCAGCGCTTAGGTGGTCGATGGGGACTGGGCACCACAGAGCCGGGGGCAGCCGAGGCTCCGGTGGTGTGGGAGCCCACCTCGGAGGGGGCTGCTAGGACATGGCCCGCTGCTGGTCCCGAACCTTGCCCCGTGTAGAGGCAGCTGAGGCCCGACGAGAATTCCAGCGGGGTGCATGCGGGCAGGCAGTGCTGGGGGACCCGGTGTAACCTCCGCAGCTGCTGGCCCGGGTGCTAAGCCCCTCACTGCCCTGGGCCCGCCGTGCTGGTGGCCGGGGCTCCGAGTGTGCCTGCGAGAACTTGTGCTGGCTTGTGAGCCGCAGGCAGCTGCGGTTGCCGCCGTGCCTCTCCTTCCACACCTCCAGGCAAGCAAAGGGAGCCGGCTCCGGCCTCAGCCTGCCCAGAGAGGGGCTCCCACAGTGCAGTGGTGAGCTGAAGGGCTCCTCAAGCGCTGCCAGAGTGCATGCGGAGGCTGAGGAGGTGCTGAGAGTGAGGGCTCTACCACATTGTCACCCCTCAACAGGACCATATAGCAAACATCTTGGCCACCTCATTCATTCATTCATTCAACAAATATTTATTGAACACCTACTATATTCAGCCATTAATCCAGTTGTGTGGGATCCATCAGTGAATAAAACCAGCAAAGAATGCTTCCCCTCATAGAGGTTTTTTTGGTGGTGGTGGTGTTTTGAGATGGAGTCTCGCTCTGTCGCCTAGGCTAAAGTACAGTGGTGCGATCTTGCCTCACTGCAACCTCCCTCCCGGGTTCAAGCAATGCTCCCTGCCTCAGCCTCCTGAGTACCTGGGATTACAGGCACCCGCCACCACGCCCAGGTGGTTTTTGTATTTTTCAGTAGAGACAGCGTTTCGCCATGTTGGCCAGGTTGGTCTTGGGATTCATCACCTCAGGTGATCCACCCGACTCAGCCTCCCAAAGTGCTGGGATTATAGGCGTGAGCCACCACGCTTGGCCCCGCCCCCCATAGAGTTTACTTTCTTCCCGTCCTATTCTTCCTGTTCATACTTTCCCTTTGCCCTGATTTCTTCCATTTCTAAAATATTTATTGTCCTGTGTCCATTTCAATCATACTGTATTTGACAGTATTTCCAATCTTATTATACTAATCTATAACTTAAGGTACTGTATATTTTTTGTAAGGGTCTAATTGCCTTTAACAATAATTAGATGGAGTTACTGTAAGAAATAAATCACATATATATGAAATACCAAGCACATTGTAGGAGCTCAACACAAGGCAGTTTTCTGTTTTTTTAAATCTTAGATATTTAAGACCAACCTCAAATTCTATCTCTGTCTAGGAGTCTTTAATGGCACCAGAAAATAAAAGGAATTTCTCTTTGTTTTCTATCTTCTCTTAGTACCAATTCATCTACCATGTTGACACCCTGTTACAGTCTTTCATAAATTATTCTCTATTTCTCTCCCGTGTGTGTATCAGGCTTCCTTGGGAGTAGATAGTAAACTTCCAGAGGGAACAGAGCCAGGTGTGTGTGTGTGTGTATACATGCATTTTTTGAGATGGAGTCTCACTCTGTCGCCCAGGCTGGAGTGCAATGGCACAATCTCGGCTCACTGCAACCTT